>NW_020799091.1:120412977-120616335 GCF_003259725.1 Athene cunicularia
GCCGCTGCCTGCGCGGGTCGGGGGGCCCTGGCTCTGTGGGAGAGGGTGGCTCGTTCTCCCCGGGGAGACCCCAGATAAAGCGGGGAGCCGGGAACGGGCCGTGTACCTGCTTGGCGTGGGCGAAGCGGGGAGAAATAAAGTAAAAAGAACCCCAAACGCTGAAACAACCGACCTCCCGCCTGTTTGTGTGGGGAGCTGGCAGAGCCCGCGCTCCCCGCCGGCGGGACGGCAGCGGGTGCGGGGCTGAGGCTTCCTGCGCTGGGATTTATCAGAGGAAAGTTTTGAGACTAGCGGGGTGTATTCGTAAAGAATAACTTGCCCTCGTTTTTCTACTCGTTTCTAGGTTATTGATGCAACTTCGCTCGGCTGGGGCACCAGAGTGAAAGGCTTCGTTGCTTGTTTTGCAATAGGATGCCTGTGCTCACTCTTGGTAAGGATTTTTGCCAGATCTCCCTGATATCTTGAGTTTCAGCTCCCCCAGTAATTACAACCTTGCTGTATGTTGTGGCTGGATTTTTTTTTTTTTCTGAGTCTCTTGATAAGACACCTGATTCAGTTAGTTAGATGTTACAAGTTAGTACTCTTAACAGGAATGCCAATAAATGCAATTTACTTCTGTGTGTGTGATTCTGCAGTTTAAATTTACCAAAGACTTCTTTTGTATCGTGACATTTCTTGGATGTATTTCTTTTGCAATTTAAAAACAATATTAATTTTTTTCTCTCTCTAAATGTTCTTTTTTAGGGTAGTTGTCTGCTATGGGTACCAAAGAAAGGGCTGTTGATCTTTGCAGTGTTTTATACACTGGGGAATATTGCATCTATTGGAAGGTAACAATCTTTATATATTAGTTCCCTAATAAAGATGAGAAGCTAAAGCAGAATGATAGGTAAAGGGGCACGAGCGGTAGAAACTGTTGCATTTGTGCGAGAAGAGTCATTTATGTAGATCATTCTCTTGTTGATGAGTTTTAAAGAACAGCATTTCCCCAGTAATGCCCTGAAATGGTAAAGAAAATTTTTGTTTATTGTTATTAGAAATGCATTCAAGGTAAAAGTTACTCATCAGTAAAGAAGAATCAAACTCATGCTTTGAGCATTGAGGTTTTTTGATATTGTTTGGTTTTCCCCCCTCAAGATTAAAAAAAAAAAGTCTTTGCCATTTTGCATTTGTTCTTGTTCTCTGTGTGTTGGTGCATATAGCTGTGGCCATCTGTTTGTCAGGGCCTGTTTGATTTGCCTTCGTGGCTACGCAGGTTCCTGAAGCACAGCCCCACCGACCTTCTGACAGACACAACTTTCTGTGATCGAGGAACCTTAACAAAACATTAGCACAGGGATTGGAATTGGAAATATTATAGCAATGAGGCAGAATAATGTAGTATATAAGGCAGAAACATCACCTTGGATAAAACTTTCACCTTGTATAGTTTGTGCAGTATCAATCGCCAGGGCTCTAAATGAGGGCTGCAGATCTGGTAAGGGATCAGAAAACAGATCCAGGCCTGAAAACAGCTCTTTCTGTAGAGGAATTGTGCTGGGTTACCTGGCAGTCCATGCAGAGCCTCTGTGGCTGGTGTTTTTGAAGAGCAGGTTAAAAAAACATCTGTCAAGAATGATCTAATTGAAGCTGACCTTCTGGCTTGATGGTTCTGCTCTGCTTATGTTAATTGTAACTGAACAAGTGCGAATAAAATTACAGAATAAATACCTTGCTCAAAGAAAAGCAGGAATGGATTTGGTGTCATTGTATATCCAGTTTCGTTTGTTATGCAGCTCTGATTACCTTAACAACATAGTGTAGTGATGCCCCATCTGACAGCAGACAAGTGAACAAAATCACCCCCCCTTAAGGAGGAATCTCACCTAGTTTCACTTTTGCTTTTCAACCGCTGTGTTGGTGTCGGTTTGTTTTTCACAGCACTCTCTTTCTTATGGGACCAATGAAACAATTGAAAAGGATGTTTGAGCCTTCGCGTTTGATTGCTACTATTGTTATGTTAGTAAGTATCGAAGGAATCGGTTTTAACTCGTTCTAATTGTGAACAATTTCTGTTGTAAAGTCCTTTCGTATACATTGATCTAACTGCATGTCAAGATGTGTTTGTGGGTGGTTTTTTGTTGGTTTGGGGTTTTTTTTTCCTTAAAACATCAAACATCCTGCACATCTGCTGTAGTGGAAAGGTATGTGTAGCACCAGAAAACCACCTTCCAATTATGAAAGCCTGAGCTGAAGCCAGGTTGTTTTGCTAAATGAGTGTTAAGGGTCTGTGGCTGGCGTGTGTGAACCATGCACATGCTTTTTAGCATGCTTGAGGTCACAACATCATATTTAAAAGATGAAAGATGGAAAACTAGTTTTTAAAAAGTTGTACTATGGTATTTTATTTTGCATGACTGTGTCTTTTTATATTCCATCTGATTTGCTTTAAATTGCTGTGTCAGTATTTCTACCTTGAATAAAACTGTAATTTCCTGACAAAGCAACTGGAGAATCTCTAGGCCTTGGTCATTTTGCATTAAAAATCGAGAAATCATCCCAGCTGGCTGATAGCTTCAGGTTTGGAAACTCGTATGACACAATGAAACTGCAAATTCAACATATAGCTGGTCAGCCCTTGGAATTATTTTGGTCTTCAGAAGATGGGGATTGTAGCCAACCTTCTAATGGGTGTGAAAATTGCTGCTAGGTTTCAAACTTCCTTGTTTAAAGTACACATGCTTTTTTTGTTCAACTTTCCCCTTTTCTCCTGGAGAGTCTAAAGTCTGGAAGGTGGTTTAACTTGCATGAAACTGTCGTCCAGTTTTCAACGTGAATGTCTTCAGAGTGTTTGCTTGCCATCAGCGCTTCCTATTTTCTCTTTAAAGATTCAGAGGCTGCAGACAACTGATGGTTTGAGAAACTGACTGTGCTTGGAAACCTACTGCGTGGGGTGTTTGTTTTTTATGCGTTTAGGATTCCTAGAGTCGGGAGAATGCCTGGAATGTTGTTCGCTGGAATAAAGCCAGTTGTTAGACCTAGGATTTAGTATTTAGACCAATATACAAATTACCACCTTTAATGGAAAAACTATGTTTAACGTCAGTAATCATGATTGAGGTGAAGTGTATGATTCCTTTGGCAATGTGTGTGTTACTGTCTTGAATATGCAGTATTAAATTGCTTTTTGTTTTACTCGAGCAAAATGCACATTATAATCTCTAGCAGCACAATGGTAGGTGTGCATCCAAAGGCTGTTAGATGTTGATGAAGGAAGATCAAGTGTCGCTTCTCTCGTAGCTAAATGAGCTGTAATGTCTTCATTTGAAAATGAAAACGTGAACTAAAAGGAGACTCCTGTTAAAACTGAGGGTTGAAACAGAAAACAATCCAAAATGGCCTACTGCTCCCCAAAATTTTAACTGTAGTAAGGACAGTGCAACTTGGAGAAAAGAAAAAGTGCCAGTTTGAATGGCTGTGCTGGACTTTATATTAAACAGGAGAGCCACTGAGCAACAGCTGAAAGTTCTTGAAAGTGTATTGTAGTTTTAACTGTTAGGAATTCAGTAATGACATCACTTCAACCACATGGTAACCTTGAGAATCAACAGGAAATATGGCATGTATAGAAGCAGAAAGACTACAGCTGTAACTGAAAAGTCTGATGCAAAATGCTGTAGTGTAGTTGTACCTATGACACCAAGAAGTGTGTGGGATGAATTAGGAAGCTGCTGATGTTGCAAAAGAGCTGTAGGAACCTTTTCCTCTTGTTCCTTTGCAGACATAAAATTGCTTTCTGGAGATACCAGGCAGATTTTTCCTCATTGCTTTAATTCACTTCAGAAATGTCATAGTGAGAGCATTTTAAATAAGAGGAACTCTTATGCAGGATTGGATAAAACTGTGAAATTATGTAATCTGTCTCTGAAGGAACCCATTGCAGTGTTACAATATCTATAAAAACTGGAGTTGTTTCTGTGTTTAATAGAAATTGTTTGTTTTCTTCTAGTTGTGTCTCATACTAACACTGTGTTCTGCTTTCTGGGTGAGTACTTGAGTCCTATATGTAGGTACAACTGGAGCATATTTTAAAAATAAGATTCTTACACTGTTGTTTCTGTCTACTGTGTTTCTTCCCCACTCCCCCCTTCTCTCCTCCTTCAGTGGCATAAGAAAGGACTCGCACTCCTTTTCTGCATCTTACAGTTTTTTGCCTTGGCGTGGTAAGTGATTTCCTCCCCGCACACTCCCATTTCCTATTGCACCTAACATCAGTAGCTGAACTGTGAGCGGATTTTGACCTCGCAGGGGTTAAAGGGAAGGAGAATTTTTACCTCACCATTCCCCTGGATGCACGAGACTATATATCAGTGAGGAGCTGACTTGTTCCTGCTTCTTGGTCTCCCACACCACTTCAGAGACTTTGGAGATGGAACTCAGGTCTTCATTTCAGGGGAAGTTCCTTTGAATGTGTTGAATTTCTATGAGCTTGAAGTAAAACTGCTTTTTTTTCCTTCCCCTTTTAAATCAATTTGTCGCTTATTGTCTGGTATTCCTCTTTTACGCTCTGCTGAATTTATCTCGTTAAAAGACCCAGATATGCCAATCAAATTAAGTGTCAGTGTTCTTTAAGTTAACATATGCTCTGTATAATGTCAGAGAAGTAAGTACAGAAACTGATACGAATATCTAGCCAGCCCTCAAGACTAATCTTACCTGCCTGTAGGCGTTGGAGCATGAAGAATATTGGGTGCAGGAGAACTGTGTTTAAAATGTTTCTGCAATATGCCCCCTGATTTTGCCATAGTGTTTCACAACCTGGCTGGGCTGAGATGGCTTGCAAGGATGCTCATTCTTGTTGCTCACAAACTCAGAGCTTCATTTTGGTTGTGTATCTTGCAGTTAACCTGTTCAAAGCATCAGAGGGGTAGTTGTTGTTCTTGCTTATGACTAATAAAATCTGACATGAAGAGTAACTTTAAAAATCTTTCTTTTTAGGTACAGCATTTCCTTCATACCATTTGCAAGGTAAGCTTCCCTGCTCCCTCTTTGTCATCCTGAGGTTTAATGCTACAGAAAATTAGTTTATAGGAGCATTGTAATACATAGGTTTAGAAGGTTTTCCATGGTGGTGTTTTAGGGGAGGGAATATATGTGCATAACCTGAAAATGAAACTAAGCATCTTTAGCAGAACACAAATCTAACAAAATGAGAGGGCTTCCTGTATGTCAGTGTGCTGACCACACTCTGAATTTAAGGCTTGCCTTTGGAATGCCTGAATATTGGTCCAAAATGCTACTAGATGAGCTTATTTTTTTGTGTACTTTTTTTTCCTGTTCTCCCCTGTTTGAGCAGACAGCTCTCTCCTCTCCACCAGCCCCACCCTTCTTCAGGGCACTGCCTCAATACAGGCTTGGAGGTGCCCTTTCAGCTGTGGTGGGGCAGGTGGGAGGGTGAGCACACCTGCCTCCCTCTAATGCATTCACGGGGTCGTGCATATTATGTCAGCACAATTACTACGTGGCCAGCTGATCTGTGAAGTCCTCAGTGTCAGTGTGATAGCAGCATGCAGTGGGTCTCATCAAGCAGCATAACTGAGGTCACTCTTGGTTTTTGTGTTTTTTTCTTTCTCCTGCCTGTAGGGATGCTGTGAAGAAATGTGTTTCGGTCTGCCTGACTTAACAGGAATACTGGATGTTTCACAAAGTTCTAGGAAGTATAGAAGAACTGTGTTAAGATCACTGTGTATGTATTTTCCTACTTCTGTCTTAAACATGTGCCTTTCAGCTTCTTAGAAACTCCTTGTTAAATCCAGTGTGTGCAATTGCTTGGTTTTGTAAGCAATGGTGTCTGTAGGACAGGGTGCTCGTGATCAAATGAAGTTCAGTCTGGCAGAAAAACGGGGCAGAGATCCAGAATTTGGTATGATAATTCTTATGTAAAATCATGTCTCTGGTTTTGAAAAAGTATCGAAGTAATATGTGAAGTCTATAAAATGCCCCGCCTTGACTCTGATGAGACTACGCCAGTCTAGAGGATTTCTTTTTCAATAAGTCTTGACAAATTGGGTTTTGGTTTTTTAAAATAGCCTTAGTCTTTTCACTGTTTGCCTTGGATAATGGAATATTGGTACTCTTTATCTTCCTACCTCTCTTGCAAAATTTTAGTTTTATGAGACTTCTAAAAGATTTCAATCTAAATGAAAAGACTGTTTTGGAGTAAGTATGAAGCGTTTGTCTCTTTAATTTTCAGTTTAGAGTGATGTTGTTTCCTTAAAATACATGAAAGGGAGATTTTTGTCTGTAAAAACATGTTCCTGTAGGAAAAGCACTTGCAAAATAAGGTTAATAGAATTTTTCAGCTGCCAGGAACCCGAGTTCTTTGCCTTGCCTACAGCTAATGGCAATACATACAAGGTAGGAAACTGAAATTTTTCGTATGAAGCAAGTTGCTTCTCTTCTCCCCCAGCTGTAGCATAGGAGCGGTGCAAAGCTGAGGGCCTGACAGGTAAGCAAATAGAGAATTTATGTACTTTCTCAAAGGACAGACTTTTGATAAGGTGGAAGTGGGCTATTGTTTAAGCGGTCTGGGCCAGAGAGGAGACATTTTCTTCTGAAATTTGTAAATAAGTTAAAACTCCAACGTTTCTTTTTTTTTTTTTTCTAAGTGGGATCAGTTTTGTTTCTCCTAAAGCTCTCACATACACTAGTGAACTTCTGTTTTGAGAAGAAAGTACAATTTTTCTATTGTATGTTGTAGCAAAGAAAGCGTGTAACAATTGAGCTGCTAGCTCCAAACAAACTGGTATCCAAATTCCAAAGCCGCTCTACATTCCCTTTATTTTCTGAGCTATGTATAATCATTTACTCCCAGGCAGTGGTCAGTTGTTTAGTATCTGAGCACAGATTGCTGCTTCTGCTGTGTGGAATAGTGTTTAACTACTTTCACTTTTCTGCTGGAGTCAGTGTCTATGAAGATGATTATCCAGTGGACTTTAGCATGAACGGAAGCCTCTTTTCCTCCGTCTATCAAGAGTTTAGTCATTTAACAACACTGTGTTTGCATGGCAAGTGCATCCCTGACTTGTACCACACTTTTAATGTAGTGAAAACTAGATCTCCTGGGCGATGAAGTATAAGCCCACAGTGAAGCCAAATAAGTCTGTGCCTTCCAGAAAGCTACTAGAAACTGAGTAAATTCAGAAGGATACTTAAATTTAAGATTTTGACAATTTATAAAGCAGTACCATCCTGCTCTTAGGGTCCGCTAAAAAAGTATTCCCATTTGAGGGTGGTAGGAAAGGGGAATTTTGACAGGCTTTCTGTGGATTTCAGCTGGTTAGAGTTACTCTTACAAAGGTGTTTGACTGGAGAATGCGACCTTGAGAACATGGTGCTGATGGTGGGGTGAATCCATCACACAGGGTGATGTTCAAGTGCTGTGTCCTGGTGCTTCTTCCCCCCCCCGCCCAGCCTCTTTAGGATTTGGGAGTTAGTGTTGAAATAAGTAGCACGACTATTACTTTTCCTGAAAGGAAGAATTGCTTAAGTGCCCAAGAGAGACTGGGAGTTAGAGAATAGTGCTGCTTCTTTTCCCTGACTGATCTAAGACAAGTATCTAAACTGATGTGTGTCTTTTTTAAAAGGGAGTAGATTCAAAACCTAATTTACATCTGTCAGAAGACCTGTTTTAGTCTTTTAGGACTTTGGTAATGTTTACAGAATTTCTTTGTATAAGGGCAACTGAAAAGCAACCTTAATGCTTTTTGCATTCCAACATTTCTTTATGTTTAACATCTCTGGGTGTTCCTGGAAAACACTATAATTATTTCTCTTTCCCCTCTATGGGAAAGTTACGTTACCTCAGATCATCATTCCAGGCTCATCAGCAGTCAGCATAATGGAATTTGGCTTCTGGGATTCTTTTTTTGAATACTTCAGATTAGAGTGTTATTCCTTGACTAGCTTGTGCTGGGCTGTGGTACCCTGACTCTAGCAGTTCCTTTGGAGGAACGCTAGAACTGGGTATGCTGAACAGCAGTGTTTCAGCTTGCACACTAGCTAACTGGAACCTTTTAGCTGACTGTTGCGAGCATAACCACTTAAAAGTAGGAAATTCAGGAAACTACCGATAGATAACAGGTAAACTTCAATGGATTTTTTTTTTCTTTCCCACCTCCTATCCTTTTCAAAACTAATTGCAGCTCCACAGCCTTTTACTCAGTAAAAGAGAAGAACAAATCCTAGTTTGACTGCATAGCACATGAGGCTAAGCAATTGTGCCCTTAAAGGAAGGGAGCCCAAGGAGAGCTGGCAAAGACATAAACATCACTAGAGTGCCACCAGGGCTTATGTTGCCCTTTGATGTTGTGTTCTGTTCCTGTGAAGGTCAGAGAGACTCGCCATATTCTTGTCAATATGTGAAACATACTCAGGGTTTATCACTTCATCTACAAGCAGTTTTGCTTTAAAATAACTCTTCTTTATCAGAACAAAGCTCTTCAGATTCTTACTCACTTTTAAGTAGTTGTGTTCAGGCTATTGTGAAGTTTACCAGCAAAAGATTTTTCCACTTTGTTGAAATACTTCATATGATTTTACATAATCGGGGAGTAAACTAGTACATGAACATTCCCTCTTGACCAGTTTAAGTCTGAATGAGATTATACCGTTATTCCATTTTTTTTCTTCTGTTATTGAAAGTACTTTGTGTTAAGTTTTGATATCATTAGCTTTGGTGACCGGCTTGGCAGGAAGCGTGGTGGGTATTTCTGAAGCCCTCTTTCTATCTTACTGTCCTTCAAGGCAGGAATGTTTGTTGTGTGCACTCTACTGCAGATAGAGACGTTTGTGCTCTAAATCACAAAGCTCCTTCCTTCCCAAAGTCCTCTCTCAGTTGCCTACAGCACTTAACTCAAGGCTGACTTTTCCTTAAGAAACTTGTATGATGTTAAATGTCCATCTCGGTAGGATTTGATGTTCTACCAGAAAGTACCTTTTTTGCCCAGCCTCGCTGTTGGTCGACTTGTCTATCCACTTTTTTCACTTATTGCAGCACAGCTAACAACCTTAACCAGGCAGCCTCAGCACACAGTTCTAGCATGCAGTGTGCACATCTGGGATCATCTGACTTTCCAGATATAGCAGAAATGGAAATGGAGAGGGCAGTAGTCCTCTGTTTCCAAAGTACTGAGATTAAATCAATCCAAATGCAAGATTTTTTTTTTTCAGTACTTAAAAGTTTTACTCCATTTTATGTGAAGTCTGTTGTGAATAGTGATACTATCAGAGATGATTCTACAGTGATGATGTGAACAATTCTGTCTTGTTTACAGTAATAAGATTTTTTGTGAGCTGTTACAAAAAACAAGGAAGAAATTTCTCCACCAAGTTGAAATGCTTTTAAGAAATCATGGTTTTAAGGACAAAGAAAAAAGAGTGTTAGGCTTTATGTGTGGATACTTACTACACAAGTTGAGAGGATGGTGGAGACTGCTCAGGCAGAGCCACAGGCTGGAGTCGATCCTACCTTGTGGATAGATGGCAGCTGGCACAACTCCTGCTCTGGGAACTGCCTCATGGAGTGGTGTGGGCAGTTGAAGCTCATCCCCTTTTGCTGTGTGCTAAGAGATTGAAAGACCCTCTGAGTTTCTGAGAACAGTTCTTGCTTAGTTTTGGTACTTAATCGTGTTAATGAAGGTAACATCACTGTTGCTACTGTAGACCCTCAAAACTGAGGATGATGACGTTTAAACACACATTTGTCTTAAATACTGTTGTTTACACCATAGCAAATACCACGTAGGACAGAAAGCACAGAAATAGTATATTTTCTTAAAACAATGTGCCTCACTGTAATATGACAACACTAATTTTTTTTTAACAGCCGTGGAATTGTTTTGTAAAATAAAAAACAAACTCTCGGAAATTCTCCACAATGTTTTATATTGTTACTGATTGCTGTTGTGCTTTTTCTATGTATTTACACTGTTTGATTTCTACTTTGATAAACATTTTTTCCTAACTTCCAACTTTCTGTAACAAAGTGAAATCTTTACTTACAAGTGCTGGTTTTTTTCCTTCAATAAAGTTGTCATTGTGTTGAATGAATTGCTCTTATGGTTAATATGTATTTTTTTAATTAAATTGTGATTCTCCAGATGATTCTGTAATTGCTGTGGGTTGTTTGGTCTGTTTGTTGTTTGGTTGGTTTTTGTTTGTTGTGTTCGGTTTTTTTTAAAGTGATTGCCTTATCCTCACTTCCTTTGCTGTGTACACAACATAAACTGCTGAGGGGAGTTTCTTTGTCACCACTGCTGTGCAGCTGCTTCACACAGCATATGTCTAGCTCAACCAAATTCTTACTGGCATGGTTGTGTGCATCTAGACACCTGATTGGCACAATTAGAGTTTTAAAGGTGGGGATGATATTTTTATGACTTCTTTCTTACTTATTTACTTCAAGAGTCAACAAATTATTGGCTTAGTCCACACTATAGAGCAAGTAATTCCTGATGCTGTTCTGTCAGCGAAGATTAGAGGTATGAAGCAACATGCCTCTGATTCTTTGAGGAATAAATACACTTTGAATGCTGATATACACTGGAACTAAAAAGCCATTGATTTATGAATGTTTGTTTAAAAGTAGAGTTAGAGGCAATTATCTTAATTTTTTGTGGCTTTTCTTTAAACTTTCAGAAAGCACATCCTTTTAAATTTGTGCCTAATACTCATCCAAACGCTTGCTGTGGTTTTAATATTCTTTGGCAGTGTAACAGGGCTGTGCATTGGGCTCCTCAAGAGTACACTACACTACACTCTCTTCTGACAGAGCAAACCAAAGCAGTTGAGGGGGGTTTTTTTGGAGGTGTTTTTTTGGTGGATTTTTTTTTTTTTTTTTTATTGTTCTTCTAAACAACTTTGTCTCAAAGCTGACTGACCTGAAATTTCTGTCCTTCAGGAAACGCCACAGCTTTGTTTGAAACAGAAGCAGCAGCCTGCATTCCTGTAATATAGAAACCTAGGGGTCTGTATTTTATCTTTTTTAAAAGATCAGAGCTTCCAAGGACTGTTTGGAGAGCTTGATACATCTATTTTGTACCGAGACAGCTATGAATCTGAGTCCTTAAATAGGCAATAAATCCTTTCCACATTTAATAGCTTAGAGCTGTTCTGCTTGCCTAGTTCAACCTCCTGCTTAACAACAAAACTGTTGAACTTTGCCCCATGGTTCTCAAGCTGAGGTCTTTAATGATTTAAAAAAAACCACACAAAATAATTTGAGACGGGTAAATAATGAATGATTAGCTGCCCTCTAGAGAAAGTGTGTTCTGTGGATGACTTTGCTCCTTAGAAATACTCTGACAGGGTTTATCAGTTGGACTACAGCATCTGGGCCCCTGAATCCCATGGATAAATGTGGGGGCAGTCACCAGCACCACATTCAAATTCAATAATGAGACTTGGAATGCTGCCGTGTCCTCAATGTCTGCCCCTTTCCCTTCTTCCCCAAGGTCTGATTTGCAAGAGAGAGTATTTTGTAGATGCCAGAAGTTCAAAGTTACAGGTTGATACATGTTTCCTTCTCTTATTTGTACTTTCTCTATTGAGTTCAGTCTTGCAATGTCAGTGGGGGTGGGTACAGGCTTGTAACTGGCCAGCCATGAAGGGCTGGAGATGCCTAAAGGGATAAAATCTTCTGTTTTCTCACTTTTCTGAAGAATTTTTCTGATAAATTAGAGATGAAGTAGTATACCTAAGCTGCCAATCATTGCGATTGATATTTTAAGTTAGTATATTTGAAACCCTTTTAAGTTTTTCTTGGGTTCCCTTGTGGCATCTCTAAGAGAAGTTATTCCTGAGAGTTTGTGCTTTAAAATCTCCACAGAAGCAAGTGTGGAGTAACACTGGCATAGGGGAAAAATGGTACATTGAAAGTATTGTCTGGCTGATGTGATTTCATTGCTGTTCTGAAGTGCTGTCACTTCCAAATATGTGGAGTGAAAACAAATTAATTTTTAATGGACATGTACTCCTGTGTTCTCTAGTTGTGTGTAACAAGATGTGTCAGGCTCACCACTTTTGAGAGAATCAAATGCTTCAACTAAGTTATACTTACAACTCGTTAACCCTGATAGTTAACAGAAAGCTTTAACTTACATGTCCAAGTCAAAAGTGCATGTTTGATTTCCCTAATATAAACACTGAACCTATTACTTTTGTTCTGAGATGTTGTAAGTAGAATTTAAAAGCTTGTTTAAAATTTCTTAAATTCTTTATTATTTTCTGATCTTAAAAATGGGGACAGTAATAGTTGCTTGTTCTAGGTGCTAATCCATGTCTGGAGACAGGCTGAAGAACTTTAAGTAGGAAAAACAAAAGGGAAGAGTATAATTATTGTTTAAAACAAACTAACTTACATTTATCACCAGTCTGACCACATCAGGATTTTTTTCTTTGTTTTAAAAAGAAGAAAAGGTTGCTCTGGAAAGCCTTTCTGAGCTCAGAATTACTCTTGGTTATAAGCTCAATTACAACACCAGGCAGGGAGGTACTACTTAAACAAGCTGCCTGCCTCCCTGATAAAAACATACCTGGTGGAAGTTATTGAAACTGTCCCCTCACCCCCTGACATTAATGAAAGGGCTAATCTTCTCTAAGTCTCTGCTAACCTAGCAATCTCCCAGGGGGCTGGATCCATGATTAAAAACCAGAGGGAAAGCAGCTGTCTTTTTATCCTCTCTTAATTATTCCTTGGTAGTTGATAGGTGTTGATTTCCTGGGAGTGTCATGGTGATGGAGGTTACATTTCCCAGTGTTGTCGGGACTGAATGTTCAGAGGGGGGTTAGTTGTTTGAACGCTTTAGTGGGAGCTTTGGAGATGGAAAGAGTGAGTCTTGTTCTCTGTGATTTCATCTGATCACAAAGGGCTGCCTTTTATTTGGAAACATGTACCTAAAGGCCAAAAAACAGCTATCCAATATCAAGGTCAGGAAGGCCTCTTTAATTACCTGTTTTCTTTTTTTTTTCTGTTTGTTTTTTCTTTCTGCTGTATCTCACCAGCTGGTGGCCAGGAGGGTTTTAGAACGAATTTAATTAGAAAGTCAAAAATAGCACCTCGTTTTGTCCTGCTGTAACTTGGTGAATAAACTCCAGCAAGTGTTGCAGGATTGTTCTTTCACTCCTCTCCCCAGACTTCATTGCTTCATTTAAAAATATGTCACTACATTCTTATTAGTAAATCCTGACTATGGCTGGAGATGATTGTGTGTTGTACTTGCATTTTTAACTTACAGGGTTAGTTCTGACTGGCTGTGAGCCATGAGGTGCCTGATCCCTGCTTGGAAGTACCAAGTTCTCCCAACTGGGTTTTGGGGGAAATTTACAATATTGTAGCTTTTATATGAGCATTTTCTGCTCCCTCTGATGCCCCTCCTGATTTGCTTGTTTAATTAAACAGGGGACAAGTGGAAGAGGGTTAATAGTCTTCTATCCTTTGGCCCTGCTCTGTCCCACTTGGAGTGGCAAGTCATCTTGTTACTGTGTTAGTCTGTAAGTGCAGCTACTTTTTCTTCATATGCCAGGTTCAGGGAGATTTTACTTCCAGCCCAAGAAATAACCCACCTGACATCTAAGAATGGATTATTTCCAGTGTCATGGCAATATCTATGTCCAGTGACACTAATCCGTTTGTGCCTCCATTTTAGCATCTGTAGAGTTGGAAGAATTAATCTTGCAAGAAAGTAGGAGAGAGAAGGGATGTTTATTCACCATTATTAGGCGAGCAAAGGAACCTAAGATTAGAGGATGTCTCTTACTTCTCCTAAAACAGACTAAATATTTAAAGATTTCCACCCTTAATATTTATTTTTTTTAAGTGAAAATCCAGCAATAAGCGACTAACTTTGACTATGAATCTATCTAGTTTCTCTTCTGCAGCCTCTCCCATGGCAGCTGTGTGAAGCAGAGACAGTGTATGAGATGAGGAAGCCTGACGTGTGGGATGGGATTTGTATGGGTCTGGATGTGTATTGAACTCAAATCTTGGGCCCAAGTGCATTCAGCTGATCATCTACACACATGCAAACTTGTTATTTCTTTGGTGAATTCTTCTAGGTTGGAAAGATAATGTCAGTGGTGAGCTGTGCCTTCTGGATAGGTTGCTACTTACATCACAAATTGTGCTTAGTCTGAACTCTTAGAGCTGAAACACCCTTTGCCACACTGAAAATAGCAATTGGGCTATTCCCACTAGCCAACCACAGGTAACCACTCTAGTTTTGGAAGATGTGGTTGCATGCATCCTGAGCTGTGGTAACATAGTTATAGAATTAAAATTAAAACTGTATGAAAGTTAGGTATTTTAAAGGATTAGGTTTGTGGGAGTTTTTTTCCTCTGGGACACAAGACCTTCAAGCATCATGTACCTTGTGTGGGTGAGAACCGTAAGCACCAAAAGTAACTTACTTTTGGTATCTGAAAGTGTATTTTGTTATTGTGCAGGATGCAGATTTTAGTAGGATACTCCAAATGCCTTTGTGCTTTTCCTTTAGGGATGCTAGCTGTAAAAAAATCTAGTCGTCTTAATGAAAAACTTGCTTTCTAGCCCATTACTGGAATGGGTCCATTATCCATTCTTTGCATACATCCTTCCTTCTCCACAGCTTAGTCCCAGGAATGCTGTGGGCAAGCAGTGCACTCAGGGCAGGCCTTCCTTTTCTCTTTTCCAGTCCATCTTTGCTGACCATTTTCTTTGCTTCTAACAATTCACCAGCGTCTGCTGGTTCGACAGTGTTTCACTGCCCCAGTTTGAAACCCTTCCACCAAGATGATGCTTTTGTGCATGGTTTTGATTTCCTTTAAGGTCTAAGCACCTTGAGGAAGGCACATTGGATCTGATCTGTCGGAGGCTCTAACATGGTATCACTCCACTTGAAGCCCTGTGGGAGAGAGAGGCAGTCAGTACTTATGAAAACCAAGCTGCTTCCCTTTATATTTGTCCTAGAAACAATTGTCTGTAACTACTGGAATATTACTACTTTTATGATCTGTTGTCTCTTTACTTAACCTCAACTTTGAATCTCCTGATTTCTGAGCAATTAATTCTAAAAAAAGGTGTGTGGAAATAGAGCTTTGTCTGAAAAACCAACAAACCCCAAAATAACACAGATGTATTTGTTCTGGAGCTGTCTGAAAGACTGAAGTTGAATTGAAATATATAACACTTCAACCAGCTCTGATTTCTGTGTTTATTTACATCTACAACATAATGAAACTAAAAACTACATACAGTCTCCTATGCATTTGCTATGCCCTTTGATCATGTGCAGGGAAAAATTACAGTAGTAGCTTCTCTTTCCTCTTTGAGCGTTTAGAAAGGAGAACCCAAACATGAGCATATTCAATATTACACGAACATACTACCTGAGATGCAATTATTTTTCCAAATGCAAAATGGCACACTTCCAAGTACCTAAATATCCTATAGATTTTAAAGTACATTCTTCAGTTGTTCAACAGTGCAAGTGGTCTGAATATTAACTAGAAGTTGCTATTTGACACCTTCTGGTGTAACTCACAAGGTGAGTTGAATGACAGAACAATTTAGGTAATTTTGTTGTGAGTTGACAAAAAAAAGGTACATAAAGGCTGAAAAGCAAAGAGGGAAGCTGTGCTAGAACGTGAAGTTTGAAAGTGGCATGACCGGGATGAACTCCACATAAAAATACCTCAGACCTGCCTGGCTTCCACCTTCCAGTGGTGTTGAAATTGCTGGGAACTGAGCAGCAAAGTCTTTTGTCCTGCAGAACATCATGCTGCTGCACACCTGCAGCTGTGCAGTTTTGAGGACTTGCAGCCAGTATCCTTATTTCATGTAGGCTTGAGGGATTAGTAAGACTAGTTGCCAAATAAGGTGCTGTAGAACGCAATAAGATGAACAAGCTCTGGCCCTTGCAGTTTAGGTGGATGGTATCTCGAGATTTTTAACTGCAAGATCTTTTGAGCCTTGTCAAATGATGGATTTATAACTTAAATCCTGTTTTACCAAGTTTGTCAAACTCTTTTGTGTCTTTATAAATCCCATCAGTGATCCACCAAGTCATTTCATCTTTTAGGCAGAACTGGAAGCACAGGAACTCAACAGGAATGAAACGAATGCAAAGTTCTCAGTAAGTAGCCAGAAAATATGTTTCTCTAAAAGTTACTTTCAACAGTATGTTTTCATAATCAAGTCCCTGACTATGTCATGTCCAACAGACCAGCAATTTTGTGAGAAATTAGGCACTCAAATGCCTTGTTATGTGCAAAAGTCCAGCGTTTACAGGCCGCTGGTATTCACGTGGCCTCCACTTAACCCTTCAGCATAACATTGAACCCAGGTCTCTCATATCCTTGGCTAAGTGCTGAAATTATTGGACTTCGCAGCAGAATGGTGACTTTGTGGAGGGTGTGTGTGGTTGGATTAGGTTTATCAGAGAAGGGCACAGCCCAAGGTGAGAGGGAACACCTGTTTTAGGGATGCTGAGGGAGCTTTTGTGTGAGATGGACCTTGAGCAGGCCAGCAATGCCAGGCCTCAAGCTCTTAGGCTCACACGCAGCCCCAGAGCATGGGGTCTGTCCCTGGAAATGCAGCTGGAGTGCAGTAAAGTGCAGCTGGGTTTTTGTGAATGACAGTGGGACCAGGGGATGGACACAGTAGGCATCAGTTGTGGAGTGTAGAGATGCTACCTTTTCCTTGTGTGTTGAAACCTCAGTGCAGAAGGGTCTTTTACTATCACATTTTGATTTAGGATCGTACAGGAATGAGGGTAATGTGTTTATTCAACATGCCTGGTGAAAATATTTTAAGACTACCTTCTCTGTGTAACTATCTTGACTGTTACCAGCTCCTTCAGTCAGAGTCTGCATCAGCGTGAATGCAATTTCCATGCATTGTTTCAGCCTGGAAATGAAACAATTTTCATTAATGGAAACCTGGTTCTCAAGCAGAACAATTAGACCCACTTCAGGTTGAAAAAAGATAAAAGCATGCTAATTTGGATGGAGGACTCTTCTTTCAAGGCAGCCAATTGAGTCATCAGGCTGCCACCCACCTGACCGTCTGACAGGTAATTAGGAGATAGTCCTCTTTTTGTGTGGAGTGTGTGCGTAAACCTCCACACGCTGGTGTTACTGCCCATTGGGACCTCCAGAGGAAAGAGCTAGGCAGTGGCAAAAGAGTGAGGAGAGCACGTTTGTCAGACGGTGCCCAACGATCTGACTTGTTTTTTGATTCAGCTCATTATTTTTGTCTTTTAACAGCTACCTGAAGTTTCTGGCAGTCAAGTCGTCATGGCAGACATGGGCTGCAAAAAACCCAGCGATTGCACCGTGTCCAGGCTACTCAGCGTAGTGGAGAGCGAACTCCGGGCTGGGAGAGACAAAGGTGACCCCACTGAGAAACAGCTCCAGGTTGTCTTAGAGGATGCGACGCTCTGGCAGAGATTCAGGGAAGTCACTAATGAGATGATCGTGACCAAGAATGGCAGGTGAGTGATCTGCTCAACACTGTGGACTAAGTGTAGATGACAGCCAGGGGGGTTAAGTGGTATAATAATGAACTCTGTGTGCAGACTCAAAAGAACTGCAATAAGCACATAACAGTTTTATCCCTACAGCCTCGCAGTCCCCTAAAACCAGCATAGGAACAGAATGGGGTGTCCCTGCTCCTTCTTGGTCACTGCTAAAATATTCCTGCCAGCCTTTGTTCTGTCTTGTGAAGAAATATATTGACTGAGGTTGCACAAAAAGGGGATTTTTTCAAGGGAATAGATGGTACCTCTCATAACATTTTTTGAATTACTTTTTGTACTAATAATCATCAGCTTTATTAGCAAGTCCTTACCTGTAGATGTCAAATTACTGTACAGAAGCAGGTTGGTGTTGTTCTCCCCAGCTGCAGTTCCTGTCTCTCTGGCCTTGCGTATTAATAGCTGGTACAAGCAGTCTGTGCCAGAATGGGGTAAAATAAAACTCTGCCTTACGTGGCATGTGTGTGCAGTCCAGATTGTGTGGTCCCACGGTGGTATTGCTCCATAGTTGTTCCTGGTACCCTTAGAAACAATTGGGGAATCTTGGTTAACACACACAGCTTTAGAAAGACAAAATATTGTGAGGTAAATGGATCACATATGTTGCTATTTGGGGAACACAGAAGGCACAGGAAAAGAGTGCAAAACCTGGTGAGAAGGATACTAATTCTGAATCAGGCACTGTCTGGAAGGAAGCTCTCCACAGAGGTTCTGCTCTGAGCTGGGCTGACAGCAGAGTCCAGCCCATAACAGAGAGGCAACTACTAGAACCAGGTTTGCTGGTGCAGTGGTACTAAAGTTTTGATTTCATGTACCCTCACCGGCACTCTGCTGCACCCCCCTGCCCTGCACACGTTTCTTTTGCGAAACCTCTCAGGAGATCTGCATAGAAGAGAGAAATTAAGAGTTGGAGAGAAAGATTTACACATGTGGTGTGACTTTTATCCCTTTTGCAGACTTTGATTTAGCAGAATTTGTGGATGATATTACTGTTGACTGTAGCTTGACAAGGGACATAGAGGAAAGCAGTTAAAAGGAAAAATCTAGCCTGTTGGCTCTGAAGGTTAATTCTATTGAGAGCACAGCTACCTTCCCAGAGTATCAGCTCTTGGTGTAACACTGCCCCTTGCCATTCTGATTCCCTCTAATAACCTATAAGGATAAAAACCTTCTGCTGAGGTTCTTTTTACACCAGGAAGCTGGTTTTGCTTCATTTAAATTTTAAAGAATGTTGTTAGGCTACAGGAAAATTCTGAGTGGACTTTCACTTAGTGTACGGTAGCTTAAACTGACTCCTTAGCAGCGTAACTGACAAAAAATGAGATAAGATAGGTTTGCCTCAAGTTAATTAAATCGGTGCAAAGAAACACACCTTACCAACAGGGTTTTTTCAGTTTCTTTCCTCTCAGCTAACATAAATCATGATTATATGATGATACTAGTTCTCTCTAAAATGTCTAGGTGAGTGCCTAGATAAAATCTTTTTAAAATGATGATAAGAGAATCTTTTATTATTTGAACATGCCTGGTTGCTTCTTATTTAATTGTGTGAGCTGCCTTATTTTTCTTTATTCTAACTTATTCACTACTTATCAGCTTGATCCTATTTTTCCTAAAGCCAGGGCCAGCTCTAGTAATGTCAGTGGGGGCAGGAATAGGTTCTTTATAATCAAACTACAGCACTCTCAAAATAAAAAATTACAAAAGTATGTCACACTATAATCTGCATAAAGCCTTTTAACAAAATTACTGTAGCCTGAGGGACTATGAAAAAGGATCTCTTGCATCTCTGAAAGTATCTTCCATAAGCAAACCATCAGTGCATCAAAAAAAAGGAGCTCTCTGAATAACTCCATGCTATTCAAAAGGAGACAAACTTGAGACAGTCTCCTATGAGTGCTGAGGTTTTTTCAGGTTCAAGATCCTTCAGTGATTGTCTCCAGAGGGATTCTCAGTAGAAAAAATATTGATCTAATTCTGCTGATACTTAAATCAGTAGAACTAATTCATTCTTGCTGCAAGGTATATGAATGCTTTTGAAAACTGTTCTTCAATTAACGAGAAAGGCCAGTCTGAACTTCTGTATGTGAAAACTAATACAGTTTGCATGGACACACTGTTAGCAAAATTCAGAAATTAAACCAAAACTTGATACAGGAGCAACCCAGAGAATGAAAGCTGACTGATTAGTGATCCTCAAGTGTCAAATTCTAGCATGCACAATTCTGTCTGCTGCGATTGATTCATCTCTAATTGGTACCCAGGGTCCCCAGATATCACTAGATGAACCAAGTTCAGTGTTAATACACAGATGTTTCCATTCCTGGATCGTACATCATTATAATAATCACCTGCCATAGCATTATGCCTAGGTACGCAAGGAAGATAGATAAATTATGAACAAGATAGACATCATTGAAATTAAACTGCATGCTATTTCACCAAATACATCCCAACAGGTGCAGCTGATGCGGTGGGATTCAGTCTCCTATTTTTCTCAGATTTATTGTATTCAATCAGCATTTCAATATCAGTGTTTTCTGATCAAGCAGGTTTTCTCTCTTGCATTTATCCCATATTAGCTATGCAGTATCCTGAGACTTTGCAATCCACACTATTGTCTGGAGGCAGGAAGATGCCACTGTTCCCCCTCTGTGTATGGGGAGAATCCATAGTGGATCAATGCAGGTAAATGTGAGTGGGGGGAAAGAAGCCCTTTCCATTCTTAAATGCTAAAACCAACTTTATTGGTTACTACACATTCGAGTTTGATATCAAACATCTTCCCACTCAAGTTCTGTACTCTGGAGTAATTGTAGCAGATTTGCTCTAAATAAATAGAAGAGGTTGAAGTGCTCAGCTCTTGCAGTAATGGAGGTCACGGGTGTACCTAGCTGATCATTGAAACATTCTGACTGAAACAAAATTGGAGAAATCATAATTTGCCATGCTAAATGACAGACAAATGTGATTTTAGCAGTAGAGCCACTTAATCAGCAGAACAAGTAAGGTGGTAAGTTTTAGAATCTGTACAGTCAAGACATGCTGGTCCAAGCGAGGTGAGGATTATCTGTGTGTGAAGCAGGTTAATGCAGGGAAGTGCTGTAGTCTCTGTGATACAGGAGGTTAGAGTTGACAATGACTGTATTCTCTTCTGGCATTGGTCTATAGGTCTTTTGGGGATAAATTCAAGCCTGTCAAGTAGCAAGGCAGAGAAGCCTGCATTGTGGGCAGAGGAATTAACAATCTGTATGTAACACAAATAGTTCTGACAAATCTACTGAAATTAAATTTTCATGTGGATGACTGTTCCCCTCCACTTCAATTTCAGCTAAATATCTAAGTGTGTTACTTTGAAAACTGACTGCAGGGGGCCTGGGGGTGCAGGGAGCAATGCATCCATACTTTTTATCACATCTCAGTTTGATAGCTGGTGCACCCTGGTCAGAAAGACACATTAAGTGTAGCACATAAATCCACAGCTAAGCTTCGATTTAGTTAGAAAGATCACAGTTCAGTGTATCTTTCTCAATGTTGGACTGGCCCAACATCATATTGGATGAAGAATCTCAAATTTCTGGGTTTTCCTGGTGCTGAACATACACATCAAGAATTATATAAAGGTGCTCAGAAAGGTAGGTGGTGAGTGGGATGTCATAGGAGATCATTAGCAATTTGCAGTTGGCTGTCACTGGAGTTTCTGCAGGGGGGGAGACTTTTGGTGTCCCTTGAGAGAGCCTGGAGTTTCAGTTCCTTTCTTGTGTATTTTAGACGTCTTGTGCTGCTACCTACCTAAGCCTAGAGACCTACCTTACCTTAGCCCCGTAGCCACGGACCTCTGGCAACTGCTGTGGTGGCTTGGTGTAACCAGTCTCTCCGTACCAGTAGAGAAAAAGAGCTTGAAGATTCATTGGCTTGCACATAAAAATGTGGCATGGCAAAATGGCAGTTGCCAGGAGAGGTCGGTACGGAGGTGTCCAGGGCAGGGAGGCCTCTTATTCATGTAAGAAGAATGTAGGAGGTGATACATAACAGCTATAATAATCTTCCACGACAATGGTGTGTATTCCTCAACAAGCTAAGAAACTTAATGAATAGGATACCTTTGCTGGGAGACTCCTCTGTTCTGACCACAAATTTTTCCCAGTTCCTGAAACTGTTGGAGCTTGACTCACTCTCTTGCTACAGTCTTTCGGGCACTGAGATGCCAAGTCATAGCTGTGTGGGACAAGTCCTGGGACAGACAGAAAACTGCTGAGAGTCTAGCTGTGAGCTGCTGCAAATCTCCTTTACAAAAGAAAAACCAAATAATTAAAAAGGGATTGAGAAAAGGTGGCATTAGACCTTTAAGCACAAAAGGAACATTTTCCCAAAACTAAACAAAGGCAGGATTTTAGTTTTAAATGCACAGGGTGGTGGGAAGGCTGGATGATAGATGTTTAGAGTTTAGTAAAGGACAGTGTTGCACCTGAGCTGAAACTAAAAGCAGAAGAACCTCATCAAGCTGATGAGGTCAGGGAATATGGAAGCATGAGGCCAAATGATGTAGTTGGGAATGGTCAGTGTTTGGTTAATGGTTGGACTAGATGATCTTCAAGGTCTTTTACAACCTTGATGATTCTGTGAAATGCAAGGTCTAACTGCAAGGATTTTAACCAGGCTTCTCAAACTGGAGATTTATGTAATGGTAGTATGCGTGAGAGCTGAGCACGCACACGACCAATGTGATCAAGCAATGCCTGTTTATTACAACTAAGAAAGCCCTTTTATAATGTTCTCCCGCACACGTGAGTAACATGCAGTACAAGTCCTCAAGACTGGACAGTTAACTTAGCCCGCGCTTTAAACCTTCTTATGATTGTATAGAAAGTGCCACATCAGCCTTGCCAGGCTTCCTGACTTGTGTAACTTCCTATTCCGTCCCAACCCCTTCCAGGGGTTGTTTGTCTCGTCGAGCTTCTCCCCCCTCATTCAGGGTCACATCCTTATCGCATTCTTGCTTGGCTGAGGCTCTTATCAGTTTTGTTCTCACGCAGGATTGCTCACATGGCCATTCTGTCGCAGAAAGCCCTCTAGAATCCCAACAGTAGTGAGACAGTATGTGAATACTTGCACTTAAGAAAGGGAGAAAACACATTTCACCTAACTACAGACTTTTTAATATATCCCTGTAATAAGAATTCAGGATGCATTTTGAGGGAGAGAGTAATGAAATATGTGGAAGACAATGGAAAATGAGATAAAAAACCATTTTATTAAATTTAAATCATGCCAGACTAACCTGACACAACCCTGATGTAAAGAAGTATTTTTAAACAAGGAAAATGTAGCAGACTTATTAGAGCATTTGGAATAGCACCACCTGGAAACCATTTCTCAAGTGGGAGATGTTGGGAATTAGTACAAGAGCCACGAGAAATGACAGAGGGAAGTGACTAACGGCTCACAAAGATTATAGAATATGACTGTCCCTTCAAAGAAAGGGTGAAAAACCTTTTGTATAGAGTAGTGTGGTCAATAAATCTGACTGGAGTCTGATGAGTACCTGTCTGGGATTATGTCCTGGTTGCTGGAGATGGCAGCATGATTTCAGAGGATATATCCCGAGTCAAAGTGCAACTCGGCCACTGGACAGAGAGTGTGGCAGGGCAATCTAAGCCTCAAAGAAATGCACTTTATAATAGGACTCTGCAGTTAATGCAGTGAGTCTGTGGTTCAGCTCAGCCATTTTCAACTCTGTTCAATCCTGTTCATGCCTTCTTGTTCCACACCTAAGGATGTATTTAGCATGTCTGGATCCCATGGACTCTGCTGACACTACACACAGTTCATTATGTTCATAACTCTTGGCATGATCAAGACCTTAGTGCCCTACTTTAGAGGTAATTTTTTTTTCCAAATTAATGAAATAAAAATAAAATGAAGGATTAACGTTTAAGAGACTTCTTCAGACAGATGGAGAGAAGGAGGATGTGGTTTACATTGACCTAACCTGTGAGCATCTGGTCAGAAACATTATCTCAAAACCAGTTTCCAGGGGTGTCTCCCTTGTTTTGTTCCCTGGCCAGGCGGATGTTCCCTGTTTTGAAGATCAGTGTGTCAGGCTTGGACCCAAACGCCATGTATTCCTTCCTGCTGGACTTCGCCCCAACTGATGGCCACCGCTGGAAGTACGTCAATGGAGAATGGGTGCCAGCTGGGAAACCAGAGCCACCAAACCACAGCTGCGTCTACATTCACCCAGACTCTCCCAACTTTGGGGCCCATTGGATGAAAGCTGCCATTTCCTTCAGCAAAGTCAAACTTACCAACAAGCTCAATGGGAGTGGGCAGGTATGGCCTGATGTTTCCCCATACACCTCTTGGCTTCGATTGCAAGCACCTACCAATCAAGAAATATCAAGGGTGCATTTATGTAATTATAGAGGCCCTTACAGGCCTCTTCACCCACAGATGCCAATTATTCTCTGGAGGCCAAATGTAAACAGGAATAAACAGGCCTTAATTGGCGCTTTCAGATTTTAATGGACTTCTTGATGTTAAGAGAGACAGAGTGCTGTGGTTTACTTAATCATCGGGGGGCTTTTCAGATTTGGTCTTGTGTGCTGGGGATTTTTACATAGGACTTCAGAGAAGGGGGAAAAAATGGTCATGGGTATTAGGTTTTTGTTGTGTTCCCCCATGTTGTCTGGTGTAAGTGGAATGTTGGCAGGAGTCAGATAGCAGAATAAAAGGCTTCTTCTAAATGAAATAATTACTATGTCTGCTTCTGCATCATGATAATTATCAATATTCTATTGAATCAGCTTTGGCCTTTGGAAGGAAACCACATGTACCAGAAATAAGTGACTTTCTCTTTGAACCCCTTAAAAATGCAAACAGGAAAATTAGGTTTGTTTCGTATTTTATTTTTGATTATGCATCTAAAGGTAAAATGTTGCACAAGACCTTTTGTTTGCTTATTTGTTTTGTACAGAACTCCTACAGTGGATGATACTTGTCAGCCCAGAATCAATTTCTTTCATGTAAATATTATACATTCTCTATCTGTTATTTCCATTTGGCTTGTGAGGTACTTCTATAAGCCCAGGACCCTAATTAGGTAGGAAGTTATCTCAGTTTTTACTGGAGAGCAGAAAGGTGACCTGACTTTTCCTAAGTGACACATGGAATCAGTACAGATTTACTGTGGAGCATAGAACGACATCTCAATTTGAAAATTCCTGTCCTGCATTCAGGAACTCAGAGAAGTCAAAGGCCTCAGAAAAGTATGCATGGGGGTGAAAAAGCTACAGGAAACCAACTTGGAAGGTCAAAGAGACCCTGGGGAATGAACAGGGTAACATGACATCTATATATGGTGAAGTGGAGAGGAAAGAAGAAGAAAGCCAGGGAGGAAAAGCTGTATGAGAAACAGCCCAAACAAAAGTCACTAAATAACAAATGACTGAAGGTCCCCTTTTTTTCTTTTGAAATCTTGATGACAGTGTTAAGGTAAACCATGTCCCCAGTCTGCTTCTGATTCCCCTTCTGTGGTGTTATTAGAAAGTAATAGCTGACTAGCAGCGCTTTATGCTGTGTTCTTATAGATATATGTATGTATATGCACACAGCACTTCTCAAAGTACAGATTTTTTTTTTTAAATAAATTTTTCTTGCAGTAGAGAGAATTAAGCAATATGCATTGTGGAATCAATGCTATTCACAGCTTTTACTGCCGGGTTAGGTACATCTGCCAAGGCTTGTTTAGATGCACTTCATCTTGCCCAGAAAGGTGACTAGGTGACTGCCTCAGCTCCCTCTTGGCCCTGATTTCTGTGATGGTGATTCTGAGTCTTTCAGATAAGTAGAAGCAGGACAGGGATTGCCCCTTAGCTGTTTCTATAACCTCTAGTACAGTGGAAGATCAATGGTTTGAAGGCCAGAGCTGCTAACACAAATATTCACTAATGCTGCTGTATCGAAAGTTTTAAATCTAAGTCCAGTGAAGTCTCATTCTGCGCAGCTCTGTGGTTCATCAGAAGGGAGGAAGGCACCTGCCCTTCTGCTCTCAGTAATCACTGCCTGGGGAGGTTTACCACTGACATCTGGTCTATTATAGAGCCAGAGCGAGGGAGCAGCTGTGGGATACCAGAGTGGCACTGGAGTCTGTCTCTGTTTTGTTTTCTGCAGATAATGTTGAACTCCCTGCATAAATATGAGCCCCAGGTACACATAGTTCGTGTAGGAGGCCCCCATCGGATGGTGATGAACTGCTCCTTCCCTGAGACACAGTTCATAGCTGTGACTGCTTATCAAAATGAAGAGGTAGGCGGATGCCACACTGTGCTCTCGGTCACCAGTGATGAAATAGATTAAAAGCCTATCACCTACAAGATCAGTGTGGACACATTGGTCCTTTTCTTGTTTCCCCACCAGTCCCATGCAGTGCAATGTTCCATCCAGTCTAATACTCTTCTCTCTGCAGTAGAACAGTGTCTATTCTAGTGTCTGGCTGCAGTTCTAAGCCAGGTTTAGTTTAATATCCTGCCACAGCTATTCCAGACTGGTCCATCTGTCCTGGCATCCCAATCCCTTTTTGGAGAAAAAGCTACAGTCAAGTCCACTATCTTTCTCCAGCAATGACTGATGGTTATAATGATAACCTATCTCTCCCTGCTCCTTATAATGCATACAACTGCAGAACAGTGAAACATCCCATGGGAAAATTCCCCCAACCCCAAAACTGTAATTGAGGGATGCTTTGGGTTGTGACAATGCTAACTCATGAGCCACATCCCTTAGCTAGTGTTGCTGCAAGTTTGATTCATACTTGGTAGAAATTTGGTGTTTAAACTCTCTTGAAAGGGTCCACCATCCCCCAGGATTTGCCAGGCTGGACCATGCCCTTAGGCTGCCCTGCCTGGTGTTCTGCCTGTGGCACTGAGCAGTGTGCAGCACTCCCTGAGGAGCAAAGCTCTCTGCTAAACCAGCCCTGGAAAACATCATGTGTGGGGATATTTTTTGTTAGGCTAACCAAGGCAGTTCCACTTAGATTACTCTGGAAGATGTTTTGTCAAGTTTCTATTCCAAATTGCCTTCACTAACATACCTTGTTTTCTGTAAACTCAAGATAACAGCTCTCAAAATCAAGTATAATCCCTTTGCCAAAGCCTTCCTGGATGCAAAAGAAAGGTGAGTGGTGGTTTGTTTTTTTTTTTCCTCCAGTAGCAATTTGCTGCTGATATGGTTAAAGCAGTAGCATCACACTGTGGCAGATAAATTATGTAACTTAATCTTCTGTCTGCTGTCTTAAATCCAGAGTCACTTCACTGATATTAGTGGGGAGATTCTCTATATAACTATTACAGTGGGGTCTGAAGTGAGTGAAATATCTTCTTGGGGATCCTAGGACTTAGCCCTGTCTACACAGAAGCCTGAAATGAGATGCTGTGAACTTCCCCAGTAATGCTATACACCACATATGTTCACTACGTTGTACTTATGCTACGAGTCCCATAATTTGATAGTTAACTGCAGATGTCGAAAAGCATAACTAAAGTGAAATTGCACTGTAACCGTAACTACACTGCTATTGTTAAACCTGTATGATAATGTATGATGTGTTTATTAAAAGTAACCTGTAGGTGCTAACTATATGTTAGAGATGCTTCCATTGGAAGCGAATTGTGGTTTATCTTTCAAACTTTTACTTGCACCATCCGTGCTAATACAGTGAGGCATCTAAATGATGCATTCCAGTCCACAACTGCTAATAAATTTTGCTTGGACTTGGTATGTCTTTCCATACATGAAGCATCCCATATGCCTGCAGTAGAATCTGTGTTTATTTCCATTCCTCTCACCCCTTAAGAAGGTGCTGTCTCAGCATGAGGGTTTCCAGCTGCCGAGGGGGAATGCTGCTCTTGGCTTGCCTGGCTGAGCAGGAGGCAGAGCCCTGCTGTGCTCTGGGCGGGAGGCCAGGCTGAGGCTGTTGATGCAAGCAGGAACGGTGCCCACAGGTAGATTTAGAATTCCAGGTTCAGCCCTGAAATTTGGCACAAATTCAGGAACATTTTCATGTATGCCATGAGACATAAGCTCCTACTTCCTTTATGGCAGACTGCAGAAAAATCTGCTGCTTAGCAAGTGGTTAAAGAAGATGGTTTTCCCTCCTTTTTAACTTTTCCATTTTTGTAGTGAATAGTTCTGGCTTTCTTTTCTGATTTCTCAATTAAAAGTTTTACCACTAAGTATTTTGTTTTTCAGAAACCATCCCAAGGATGTTCCAGAAACAGTCTCAGAAGGTCAACATATGACATATTCTCACTGTAAGGTTTTTATTCATGTCAGCTGGAAGTTTTGTGTGATGTGATAGGTGCTGGGAAGCTGGGACTTGTTGAACTGGATCATACCAGTTATTCACTGAGTCCTGAATTGTGTTCATAGGAAGGGACCCTTTAAAAATAAAGATTGACAAAACCTCACAGGAGGAAATAGTGTGACAGTTTCTGCAAGGGATCATTTTCCTTATGATCCAGTTTTTCAATATTAAGAGGAATCTAGAATCAAGATGATGTATGACATTTTTAGGGCTTTCTCCCTCTTTTTTTGTATTTGTAACTGTGAATATTTTTGTCACCTATAACATTACCTTTCATTGTTAAACAGGTAAAAAAAATGGGGGGAATAGAGGTTGTGCTTGTTTTAATGATAGTTTTTCTTCCATTTGCTCTTTGATGTTTGTGTCATTTTCTGTTAGTTGTCTTCAGGTCTTGTTTTTAGGGTTGGTGGTTTTGGAGGGTTTTTTGATTGTTAGCTGTTCCAGTATCTTGGAATCTCTTTGGTATTTCTGAGGCTCAGGTGGTTCTGACAGAAGGCTGCTTACTTTATTGTATTGCAGTGTTGTGGTGCAATAATAGTTTTCTCCTCTCTTTCCCCTCAAAGTGAGTGGCTGGTTGATTTCCAACCCAGATACAATGTGTGCATCAGGAAGCTCTAATTATCAGTACACTGGACCTTTGCCTCTGCCAGCTCCACACAGTCCCCACAGCTGTGAGCGATACTCAGCACTGCGAGGGCACCGGGCTGCTCCGTACCCACCTTCATACATGCAGAGAAATCATTCACCTACAGGTACAACTGCAATGCTGCTTTGCTTCCAGGAAACAGACACTCTCTGACTGCCTAACCCTTGCTTTCAGTCAGCATAAGCATTAAAATGAGGCTAGGAAAGAGCATGATGAGTCTCTGTAACAGTCTGCATGCACACAGAATGTTTAAGGCAGCAAAACAAGAGGTACAAAGAGCTGGGTGCACTGGAAGTGTTAATTATAAATGAGACTGATCTTGCTTAAAGTACAGCTCACAATTATACAAAAAGAGCATTGCAAGCCTTCTGTCCTTGTCATGCCATGAAGCAGTTGCACCCTCGAGTCAAAGCAGCCCTTAGAAATGTGGTAGGAGCTGATGTGAGATGAAGGCATTCTGGTATTGCCTTCACTCTCTAGATCTGGGCGCAGAGTTCCAGAAATTGGCTCTACTTTGATCAGAGGAAATTGGCCAGAAACAAGAGTAAGCATAAAGTAATCTGCTTGCTAATTATAATTTAGCAAGGCATCCTGTTTAACACAAATATTTAAGCTCAAGTTATAAGGAAATCTGTATCAAAACATTGCTAGTCATATGGCAATTATCATTTATGGAAAGACTTGAAAAAATGCATATCCTGTGTCTATCATGCCATACTTTCTCATATATACACCTGTAATTACAATGGCACCTTGCTACTCTCTTAATAAGCACATTAATTTTGTCCTTTTACCTATGGTTAGAAACCTCATGACCACATTGCTTCCTCAGCGCTACCTGTGTTCTGTTGCCTTAAGACAATGTCTTTGCAATAGTCACTGAGGATTTGTTTGTTGCTTTCCCCCCCCTGCCCCCAAGTTAATTTGTTGGAGAGCTCCAACAATAACCTTCAGGTATTCTCAGGACATGACAGCTGGACTTTGCCATCCTCTCCACATGCTAATTTGCTCTCAGTGCCACACACGAAGGGAGCTGCCAGCCCTGGACCCAGGTAAGTTCAGTGAGGCTTGTAGGACTGCCCTGGTGATTCACACTTTCTTCCAAGCTTTAATCAGCATCCAGGATTTGAAACATGTTCTAAGTGCCCAACTTGAGATTCCTGGACAGATCTTTCCGACCAGCTAATTATCTCCTGCTATAAAATCAGTGGGAGCTTTGTTTTTCCCCAATGCTGCTGAAAACTAGAATCTTGGAACAGCCACACAGAACTTTGGTATTTACAATCTGTGAGGGTTTTAAAGCCAAATTATTTTTCTCTATATATTCCTCACTATTCTCCTTCATGAAATGAGGATCCCATTGAAGGGATGTAACAATCTAATTATGTTCGATTCTAAAAATATTGTTAATAGGGTAGTAAACAGTTCTAGGAATGGCTAGAATTTAGACCCAGAGAGTCAATTATTTATCAAATGTTTGCCCTTCTTTTCCCAAAATAAATGCACACATTTCATCTCTAATTTAGGTGTTGGAAAATCAGCTGTGATTCTTTAAAATTCATAAGCATGCATGAAAAAGATCTTTAAATCTTGAAACCTCACATGTATTTGTACATTTTGCTCCATGCCCCTCTCCAGGGTCACCAGGTCTGATGGTTGCTGGTGGTTTTTCACTTAAGATCTGCAGGGCTTATCTAGTTTAGTAACTCGATTGGGATAGCTGCCTTTTAGCAGATAACACACTTGACTTTGCTGTGGTAAGTCCTGTGCAGGGGAAAATGCTTTGAAATAAGTAATTCAATTTGTATTGGTTTTTTTTTCCAGCCACTACCCTTGCCTGTGGACAGTGAGCAACAGTGCTGTAAATGTTGCCAACCCAGGAACTGAGGTGAACAACAGCCCTTCAAGCGTCTTTCTAAGGGGGAATGTCCCCTTACCCACTGCATCATCAGTCCCAATCCCTCTGCAGGGAGTGATGCCTGGCAGCATGGAAGCACAAGGGGAAGCGGCTCTAGCCAGACTAGGTGACTCTGCGTGGACATCCTCACACTCCTTTTAATGGACAGGCAGCTCAGGAGGGGAGCTCAGCCAAACAGACTGACACAAATGGCAAATGTTCCCCTAGAACTGCAGCTCAGAGCAGGGATGCGTATGCAGAAAACCAACTTCATCGAACATCACTTTCCATAATGTACCTCTTGTGTGCCAGAGAAGCCAAAATGCATAATGCAAAGGCAGGAAATGTTATGGGAAGTAGCTTATTCCTGTAACCTTTAGGTGTCGCTCAGGATGACGTCCAGAGAGAATCTTTATAGTTAGTTTTGCTTCTACATCACATGAAAAAAGGGTCAGAGACATGGGACTGAGCAAAGCAGACATGGCTGCTGAATATTTGCATGTCATTTTAAAAGTCCTTTCTGTAACTAATGGCCAAGTCCAGGGGAAATTGTGAGCAAGTTCACAACTGGTAATCTGAAGGGACAGCGCTGCTTTGAAGACTTTCTGAATCTGTCACATGAAGGTTTTCACTTTACCTGAAACTAAACCCTTCGGGGGATGAAATCAGTCTGACATCCTCATGCCACCCTTCTCCAGCTCCTGTTTGCTGTTTGTATGCTATAGGGATAATGGACAAACTCAAGTTGAGAAAGTGGCTGCATTGTAGCAGCAGGGTGAAGGGCACCTAGTTGAGCATTTATAGTCTGATGTGACAGTCTTTTGAAATGAAAAGTTCCAATGTTTTCTATATGTGTTATTTTTGAAAGGGCGGAGGGAAAAGAATTATAGAAAAAAATATTCAGCTCACATTTCCACTTTGCTTCAGGTATAGAGTACAAATAAAATATGAATAAATGGTGTATTATCTCCTCAGTGCCTTTCCAAGGTGTCTTGACATACACTCTTTTTCACCTAATGGCCTGTGAGCAATTCAAAGCAAGTTGACAGGACAGGACTTTTCTATTCCTTGGCCACTGACTGGCTGTATGCTCTTGGGCATGGTATTTCATGTCTTTGTACCCATTTCCCCTCTCACCTTTTGTCTGCTTCAGCTTCCTTTTTCAGGCTGCAACTTTTCCTATCCTGTGTGAGTGTACAACACCTAGCATAGTGGAGGCCTGATCCTGTCTGCGATTTCTAACCCCTGGTGTGATGAAACTAGTACCAGTCGTCCCCCAATCTTCCTTGTCCTCTCATGTACATCCTCAGGCAAGCCCTATCAACTTCTCAGAGAAAAGCACTGCCATTTGATCCTCGTAGGGGTAAAGACAAAACTGCAAACTAACTCATGTAGATATGTCTCTGTATAATGAAATATCCAGCAGCAATTCAGTTCTGTTTATAGTCATGAGCACTGATAGGGGCTGGGTAGATAGCCCTTGAACAGGAAATCCTCAGCACAGGTATAGAAGAGGATTCCCTGAAGCTCCTGTGAGCTGGTTTCTGCTTGTGCCAGATACAGCAACATTCCCTTTGTGAATACTCATTTACTGCATGCAAGCTCTGGGAGCAGCATTTTATTTTGGGTAGACATTAGGGGCAGCAGCAAGGAGAACATTTTCATTCAGGCCATTAAATGTGCATCTGTCTGAACTCAGCAAGCTCCTGTTTCATATTCTATTACCTTGGTCCTGAACCATCCCCTTAAGGTGCTCTTAGTATTAGGCATTTTCCTGATTTCCCCATCTGGCCTTTCAGATTTGCTGCAGGCAAGACATTGTGCCAGAATGCACTTGCTAACACTATTAGTTTTACTGACTTGTGCTGCTATCCCCTGAAAGCCAAGTCATGAAGCTGCTTTGGATGTGCATTTTTATTAATAGAGGCATTGGTCAAACAGGAGCTAATAGAGTGCAAAAAGCCCTGTGGCCTGCTATCAGTCTAATCCTTGTCAGTTCTCACTGTAAATCTGCCTTTCCACATTCCTTCAAAAGCTTGGTGGTGAGTTTCTCAATGTTACCTTTCTCTACCTTGCAGCTAGAAATTTAAGTAGGTGTTGCTGTCAAAAATAGCTGTTTTACAGATGAGGTTTATTAACTAACTTATGCTACCCTCTTCTGGCTGTTCAGCTCCCCACATACACAGCACATACTAAAAAAAGGCAACTGCTGACTTCTCTATGTTCCAGGACTTTTTTATGCTTCCTTCATGGTTAACAAGTTGGATAATTTGTTACTTTTCCCATATACATTACAGTAACAGAAGAGAGACCATAAGGTGTTACACAAACTGCACTTCTATTTCACAAATAAACAATCTCAGAGAAAATCCAATTGGCTTCCCTGATAGTCCCATAGCATGGAAAGGATTAAAAAAAAAACACAAACAAAAACAAACAAACAAAAAAACAAACAAACAACAACAACAAAAAAACAGGCAGAGTCATTTTTCTTTTTTATCACTCGTAACACAGCCATCACTCATGTCACAGGAGGCAAAAAGTTCTGAGATCTCAGAAACAAGTTTTTGTCATTGCAGACAATCTGATTTAGCCAAAGCCTTAGAAATGACATGAAGGGGTAAAAATACCCCAGGCTTGCTCACTACATTGAAATTTTTCTACTTTGGTAAAGGCTTTGAGAATTCATATCTGGCTTAGAGATATCACTTCTAGGGACCAGTGGGAGCACTGGAGAAACCTTTTGCCACTTGTTCACAAGAAAAGCTGCTGTTTTAACTTTGCAGATCTCCCTTCCCAGGGCAGTGGAGTTCCCCACAGCACAGTAACAGGCTGGGATGCTGGCTGCACTGTTTCTCCTGTGGGAGGCAGATTCCCTTAAACTGTATATAAACTGTTACCCTCCCAACAAACCATTATTGTGGATGTGGGTTTTGCACCTATAGTGCCCTTGCTCCCCAACAGATTTCTGCTTGCCATTAAAAAAGTGCACTAATAATTTCTGACTGAGTAATATACTGGTTACTGGAAGCAGTAACTGAAATTGCAGCAAGAAAGCAAACATGCCCCCCTACCGCCAGATTTAATATATTTTGACAAAGTCACTTCTTGATCTCGTGGAAGAGAAATACATCAAGAGACTGGAAGAGCTCTTTTGAGGTCTCCATTGTAAATATACTACCTGGTCTTAATGCCAGTTGATATTTTTTAACTTAACTAGATTACAGAGTGTCTTAGCCCATGAAACACAGGTTTTGTCCTGAGAAGGGACATGGCAGCAAGGCAGCCACACTGTACCTGTACCGTCAGAACCCTCTCTCACCTGGACAGCCACACGGCAAGGACTTGGGGGCACATCTCCACACAAATCTTCATGTAATCAGAGGGAGGAACCATTTGGTTTTGATTCCTGCAGGGCTTCAGCGCTGTAACCAGCTACTAAATGTGAGGCTACAAGGTGGTTTGTGTGACACCTCACTGAACTGTATATAAAAAAAAAAAAAGTGGCGGTGGGTGGGAAAGGGGTTAATGAATGCAGAAGATCTAAAAGGTGAAAAAGAAAACTTTAAGACAGGCTGTTTTACCTCCAGTGCTGCAGTTTCTGCTTGTGGTCTGCAGTTGTAACAGGGCCCGTGGGGCTGTCTGGCCCTCGGTGTCCCTGCGCCGGGCAGCCTCGCAGGGCTGGCCAGCCGGGAGGGTGAGGAATGACACTGCCCTTGGCAGCAGCTGCCCTTTAATACCTTCTGGGGACTTCAGCGGCCGTTGAACTGCCGCTTCTCCTTAGCTTTCCCGCCTCCTCCCCGCTCGTCTCTGGGGCGGCACCATTGTGGCCAGTGGCCGGGTCGTACCGGCCTGGTGGGGACGGGCGGCAGCGGCCATCTCGGCTGGGACCGTCCCACCGCCCGGCACCGCCTCTATGGAGCGTTCAGCAGCCCTTCCCTGGGGCGGCAGCAGGCTCTTGGGGAACACACAAAGCCGCAGTCGCTGAGAGCCCCAGGCCCAGTCTGAGGCGGTGCCGTTTGTCTCAGGCTTTTCCCTCAGAGTTCATTTTCCTGGCGCTGGGGCAGGTGTCCTCCCAGGGAGGCGAGGAGGAGCCTCCGGCTATGCCTGTGGAAAAGCAGATAAGTTTTTCCCTCAGAGGGTGGCCCGCAGCTCCCCAGGTAGCTCCCATTTTAAGCCTGCAGGGAGGGTTGATGCCTGTCGAGCTCTCTGTGGCGCGGTGGGTGAAGCTCAACAGCCTGGGTGGCCCCATCCCAGAAAATGGCGTCTCTTGTGCTTTGCTCTGGTTTTGCTGCGTCTCTTTCCAAGATGGGTTGTTCAAGCCCGTGTGCCTCACCTCGGGCACCTGCGTGTGTGCCCACAGAGGGGCTAGGGGACTTCAAACGCTCCCATCCGCGACTGTGGAGTTTTAAGGGAATGCCCCTTTGCTCCCTGACAGGCAAAAAAACAGAAGATAAACACCAGCGTCCTGAAGTCCCCATCACCAGACAAGATGCTTCTTGGTGACCCAGCCCTGTGTGCCCATCAACACAGACATCTGTGCCTCAGTTGGCAATGAAGAACAAGCAGCAGGTAATCTCCTCAGAAACAAACTTTTTCCTTTTACACCCTTGTCCTGCCCTGTCCGTGTCCATCCGTCCCCCCCCCTCCCGAGGGGGCTGTAACCTGCTCTCCTCAGGATGTCCTGCCCCTGTACTTACACTGGACCCCATGTCACTGGCCACCACCACGGCGGGTCTACCCGCTTCATCTCTCAGAGCAGACATGGCTGAGGTATTTCTGAGTTCTCTGATCATCAAGAGCTCTCAGGCTTACAAATTTTCAGGTGTTCTGGGGACTGTTCAGTGAGCATGTCTTGCCTGCTTCAGAAATGCTTTAGGATGACTGCCCAGTTTTTCCTAATGTGTATTGATGCAAAAACCAGACATTTTGAGAAAGCTGGGTGTTTGGCTAGGCATGGGATGAACCATCAGCTGTGTGGCACAGTTCAGCCAGGTTTGTAGTGAACAGAACAAATGAAAATGCCACAACCTGGTTCCCAAAACACTTCCTAGGCAAGGGCACGTCTTTAAAGGCCACTTTTGCCAACAAAGCTCTGCAGTGCCTTCTGTACTCAGCTGGGGCATTGGCTCAGCACTGAGGCAGAATGATGCTTCATAGTGAATCTCCAGCACGACTGCTGGGAAGATCTTACTTTCTCCTCTCTGTGACTCTGAACTGTTTTGCTTGCTCAGTCTTACGCTCACACATACCATCTCAGCCGTAACATGAGGGAATTCAGGAAGTCAGCAGTACCCCTGGGGAACCATCCATCCATCCATCCATCCGTCCGTCCACCTCTTTTCCTGTCAGAGAGCACCCATAAAGGGCACACTGTATGCTGTAGACTGTAAGTTCTGGCCTTGATCTTTTGGGTTTTGAGGTGTCTTTTTAAAAATCAGCTCATGTTAGTACATATCCTCTAGGAGGACAGTTGTACATTGTAGTTGAGAGATACCTTGCTATAATCTGTTCGTCCTTGCTTTCCTCCTGTTTTCTTCCTGCCTCCCTCTTGCTTTCCCAGTGTGCGCTCTCCACAGTAGTATAACAGTCCCATTAAGGCACTCTGGACTGAGATTTGGATTTGATTTTTTTGCATCCCACATTTCTGGAGTATCTACAAATTTGTATTCAGTATACACATGAACTATTTTTGTAAAATATGGATCACTGTTTGAGTCAGTTTGCAGTGTAAGCAGAAGAAATTTCTGTCTGTATTTGGATTCAGTCAACCACTGGAGCAACCACAAATCCTAGGAGACAGCAATTCTCTGAGTGCTATATCAGTTTCCATAGCCTTAGCTGTTTAAGAAAGTTGTGTCACATCTTCTGAATCTGTAAAAAAGACTTGGAAAGTCCAGAAAACTAGGCATAGCTGCCAATATTGCCATTTTCTCTTCTGCCATGAAATGTCAGTTCTCTTGTTGGCTGGAATTTAGCAAACGCAGAAACAAGGAAAGAACAGCTGGTAGTAAAGTTAACAAAACTTTAAACCTTAGAAGAATCTGTAGTTTTCTGCTATTAGAAAATACTTGTGTGTGTTTAAACTTAACTGTTACGGTTTGTCCACGATGAGGTGTGACACTGGGTGCTCTGTTCAGTGCTCAGGTGTAGTTTTGTCCTGAAGCTGGTTCTGGGTTCTTGTCCTCAGGCAAATCCTCTGTGCAGCTCCTCTGGGTTCTGTGTTTCTGTTTGCTCTTAAAACGAGCATGGTAACAACTGATAATATTTAAACATTTTTTTGTGTTTTAGCCACATACAGTGGTTATACAAGTACGTAGGTTAAAAATAGTCCTTCTAAATATAACATGCTGGTAAACCACTGTTTTCACCTATGGCTGTAGCTATTGTGTATTATAGTCTGCCAGGCCTACAGCAATTGTGGGCGCGTATATCGGATTGCTAACCGTCACGTCAGCGTCACTGACAATGTAAAAGTGTCAATCAGCATTCAAATTAGAAGATTAGCGATGTCTAAATTAATGACGCACTTGTGTTAGAAGATTAACAGCGTCTAGATTAAGGACGGCTAAAAGCGAAAGTATTTTTGCTCATTAGGGAAGAAACAGATAAGAAGGGAATCTTTAACGAAGCAGAAATTTATCTACCGGTTGTGCACACTTAGTAGCGCTTGTTGAAAGTGCTGAGAGGAACGAGTTTTTGAAACGAGCGTGCGCCAGAGCAACACACGGATTTGCTGTCACAAGAATATATAAGGACTTGTTTTTCTAATAAACATCAGAGCTTGACTGTTAACCATATTGGTGTGTGTCATGCCTCTCATTCTTGTCCTGCAAAAATAAGGCCTCTTGCTACAAGCAATAATAAATAAGAGTCCTACCCCTGCTGTGCTAATGATTACTATATGGTTTGAAAGTCTCTCATTTAAGATGTTACTGAAGCGTGAGTAAAGTATGAGTGATTTTTGTGGTGAGTTGAAGGATATGCTCAGTTTTTAAATGAAGCATTGATGGGGAAAGAGTGAACTAGGGGAGAATGTGAATTATCTGGACTGAATGCCTGTAGTTTTCATATACCTTCTGTAGTACTTTGAATAAATGACATAGAGCCTTGTAGGTCAAGTGCCTGAGCATCTTTTTTTGTCTCAGAGGCAGTGTCACAAAAGACATCTCAGTTTCTCATCTGAAAACTGGGCATTTTGCCTTTCTCTCAACCTCTGCAGTGGGAGATCTGTGGCGTAGGAGTTCCTACCTGCCCAGTCCTGCATGTACGTACAGCACTGGCACAATGAGGCCATGTGTCACTGGGGCCTTTTTGTGTACTTTTACACATAAAAATTACAGAGCCTTGAGTGTTTATAAGTGTATCACTTGTGGAGGCAGCAGGCAGTAGCACTGTGGTCCTAGTACTCTTAAGACCTGTGAGCCAAGCTCTAAATAAGACATTGTTCCCAAAGCACAGCCTGACTCCTAGAAGAAAGCAGTCTGAGTAGTCTGCAGTGTGGGATGGTGCCATAGAAAATGCTTTAAAATGTTTTATAAATCTTTTTGCCAGGCTGTACATTTGCAGTGAAATCAAGGTAAAGCTGTCTTCTTTCTCGGTTGCTCTGTGAAAAATCAGGAAAATTCCTATGTAATTCACCTCACCTTTACTTTTGTGACAAACTTGAAACTCAAGCCAGGTTTAGACCTGGACTAGGAGAGATTAATGGGCTTTGTGGATTGCACAGAATCTCACCCAGGAGCACCAAACTTTGGGAGGATGGGCAGGGCCAGAGTCCATGTCCCCACGTCACTGCGATTCCTGCAGCTGTAGCTGGTGCATCACTCCTAGCAAAGGAGTTGTGCTGGTTTTGGCTGGGATAGAGTTAATTTTCTTCATAGTAGCTGCTGTGGGGTTGTGTTTTGGATTTGTGCTGAAGCGTTAATAGTACAGAGATGTTTCTGTTATTGCTGAGCAGGCCTTACACAGAATCAAGGCATTTTCTGTTTCTCACCTCACCCCATCAAAAACCAGGCTGGGGACGCACAAGAGATTGGCAGGGCACACAGCTCCCTGACCCCAACTGACCCCCCAGGGATATTCCACACCATATGGCATCATGCTCAGCAATGAAAGCTGAGGGAAGAAGAGGGAAGGGGGGACATGTGGAGTGATGGCATTTGTCTTCCGAAGTCCCAGTTATATGTGATAGAGCCCTGCTGTCCTGGGGATGGCTGAACACCTGCCTGCCAGGGGAGGTGCTGAATGAATTCCTTGCTTCACTTTGCTCATGTGCACAGCTTTTGCTATACTTACTAAACTGTCTTTATCTCAATCCACAAGTTTTCTCACTTTTACTCTTTTGATTCACTCCCCCATCCCACTGCGGGGGAGTGAACGAGCAGCTGCGTAGTGCTTAGTTGCCAGCTGGGGTTAAACCATGACAGGAGTGAAGAGTCACATTCATCAGACTTGCTGGATGCTCTACCTCCCATGTTTTATATTCCAGCAGGTAGACTGCTTTTCAGAGAGGACATGGTAAAAACAAAATACAAAACATAACTTCTTGGTGATGAGACATTAACAAGGCATCTCATTTAAACCACAAAAATACCCTGTAACCCTTATTTTTGTCAGAGCCCTGGGTGAACAGTGCAGTCTTGATGCTGTCCTGGCCAGCTTCAAATGTGTGTGGCTTTGTCTCTATTATGGGTATGACACTTGAACCTTCAGAGAGGTGACACTTAGAATGTCCCTGAGCTAGGAATGTCAGCTGAAGGTCAGGCTTGCGTGGTAATGCAGCTGAAACTTTGAAGAGAGAGGGTTATCCCTAGGAAAGAGCAGTTTTACTGTCCAAATCTATACTCTGCTTGATGAAGAAGGGCTGTTCCTCACTTGCATGATGGCAACTGTTGAGTGTTGGTGTAGTCAGAGGGGCAGGTCTCCAAGTGAGCACAGGAAAAAGAGGGGTAAACCTATTCAACATCTGTGTTTTGTCCTGTCCAGGCTGTGAACTCTTCTGAAACAGGACCGTCTCTCCCTGTCTTCTTTCTTTGGTTCCTTATTGCTTTTTGGGCAGAACTGTTGAGGCTTTTAGTCACAAACATAGTGATGAATAACTGCAGTGGCTTAAAAACTGCATTTATTGATAATAGGACAAATGAGGCGTACATGTATACAAAGAAGTAAGGGTCTTCAAGGCCAATATTTATTGTTGCTACTACTATAAAATAATAGTTCTAGAAAAATAAGAATTTTCTTTTTGGGAAGGCCCATTTTCATTGATATTTCTAAGTTTTTTGGGGGAGGTCAAAGTGTTGCTTAAAATGTTCAGAAGGGTGGTTGTGTGGCAGTATTTCAGCTTAAACTGACTTTGAAATTCATAACTGTTATGACTTTTAAAAAATTAATAACTTTTTAAATAGAACTAAACAATATAATTTGTAATACTTTTGAGGGTACTGAACTCCTTATGTTGAGATGGTTTACTATAATTTCTCTCCAGATTTACATCTTCTCTCAGTTGGCAACATGGAGACTTCCAGATCATGCTTTTTTGAGATGGAAATACATGAACAAATGCTAGATCTTCTAGACCTATATGATCTTTAAGAATACAGTAGGATTGTACTTCTACAGAGTATGTTATTTTTCCAACTAACTACACAGTATAATTATGAAGGGCAAAAATCTGTGGATTGTAAGAGTTTTTGGAAGAATTATGTTCTAGAAACAATAGGTGCGCAAATTTGAAAGAGAGATTTAAGTGTATATGCACCTTTGAAAGTACTTATTCTAAAACTCTGAAATGAGTTTTAGAGAGTTCCTCTGCCAGCTTTTGTGGTAACATTTATGCATGAAGCTTAGTTTTTCTTCTAGCAAAGTCAGGAAGGACAGTTTAAAAATTATTGCATAATTTCTTCCGCAAGTCATGTCCTATAAAGCCAAAGCACATATTTATACTTGATTAAAAAAAATCAATACAAAAAATCCAAATCAACAAACCAAAAAAGCTCTTTCAAAAGCCCTGCCCCTCTCCTGTTTCTATATGCTATTGTATGAGAGTTACGACTTTGCTTTTCAGATGCTTTATCTTTAAATGTCTTTTGCTCTCCTCTATTCACTTGTTCCAGAGGACAGTATAAAATACAGAAGGTGCAGACTTTGTCTCACCTCCAGAGGAGTATGACGTTGTCAGAGGAGTAAGACAGCAGAGCAGAAGCATGGCAGTTTAACCAAGGGGGAGAGTGAGTGTGAAGCATGTATAAAACAAACGTATGGGCACATGGTGAGATGCTGTAAGCTGAAGGCAGCTCTTATGCTGCTGTCATCAAAATCAGGAATAAACCTCTTTAACACCAGTGTAGCATTAAGAAGCAGGCATTTCTTTATTCAATGCCGGGTGCATGGGGGATCATTCCTCCTAATATGCACATCCTAAACCAGAAGTTCATCCTTTATATGCCTTAAAGATATGAATATTGATACCTTTTCCAAGAATTCTCTGCCCTTCTGCTTATCTACTACATTTACATAATGCTGGCATTGCAAAACTACCCTACACATGCGCGGGGGTCTCAGCTGGTTGTCGGGAGTTGCCCCCTACTCCTTTTTCCCTCTTATGGTCATGAGTATTTTGAGGACAGTTCTTCTCCTTGGATGTTTCCCAACTCTGTTGTCTAGCCAGGCTGTTCTTTCTTATCCACCTTGTTTGAGCACTTCTGCCAGGATGTATCTATTCACAAGGTTAGGATATCTTCTCCGTACACTTTACTTGTTCAGGCCTTGTTAAATTCAAAGTATTTTGTTAAAATAATTTCTCAACACTGAGAGAAATGCTCTTGCTGGTGCAAACCATCTTCCCTTGGGCAAGCTGACTTCGTGTTGTACTGATGGTGTAGCCCACAGTGCACAGCTTGGATAAAAGCACGGGCCATCCTTGCCCTTCTCTCTGCCTTGGCCTTCACTTGCCCACTTTTAGTGTAGGCTCTCCTCCCCAGGGCTCATCACCCTCTTGCCAGCGGGGGTACTCATCCTACACCCAGCCAGCCATGGGGCTGGGCGCTATGCACAGGGGACGTGTGGTCTTTGGGGGAAAGGTGGCGTCTGCTGTGCAAACACAGTAAACTCGGAGCCCCTGTGTGTGAGCAGGGCCGAGGATGTACAAGGCACTGCTTTTTCTGAAGCAGTCAGAGAGAGTCGTCAGTCTAACAAAGTGCTTGGCTTGGATGGGTCCTGCTCGGTATAAAGTAAACTGGGCTGAGCTGACTCTACTGGGAATCAGGGAACCAAGTTGCTCTGGGGCAGGTTTTCAGCTACTGTGAAATTCCACTGTGCCAGAGGAGTAGGTTTCACCAGCTGAGCATCTTTCTCTCAAACCCCAAAGTCTCCAGCCTGATCAGTTTTAGCCCTAGGACAAGCTGTGTGTGTGTCTGCATGTGAGCCTGTGGATATCTGTATTTGTAACCCTTCCATTAACAGTAGCTAGCAGACAGGAAACTGGCCCTGTTCTCTATCTGATCTGTTTGAGTGTCCTCCGGTCCTTGCTGTCCCCTCCTATAAAAGTTCCTCTCCACACAAGGAAATACCCAAACAAAAAAATCAATTTCTGTAACATGTTGGTCAGTTGAACCAATTTTACCCTGAAAAGTCAAATGTCCAAAAGAGACATGTTGCTTTTGATCTATTCTGTCAGCATACAATAAAATGTTTTGTCCAGATTTACTTGAATCTTTGGTTTGAGTCACTTAAAGCAGATTTTTTTTTTTGGACATTGCTTATAGCAAGAAATCTAGTTCTGGAGCCTTTGCATGTTTTCAGTAATTTCTCTATTAGAAGTTTTGATATAAATAGCCAGTCAACCCAGGAATATGGGATTGGCAGGGAGTTCCAGGAGCATACTCTATTCCCCTGCCTTTGGAAGGAAAACATCATTCATTTTAAACTGATCAAGATTTCTTGGAATATTAATTGAGGCTTAGGTCCCAGTACCCCAGTGAGATGGCTGACACCTAAAAAAATTATTTCCATCCTGAATGTGTTAATGGTTAATTTATAAACATCAGTTATTGGGCTGGCATTGTCCCTTAGATTAAATTATTAATAATTTTCTTTTTTTGGTGGTAGGTTTTGGGTTTTTTTTTAACTGCTGTATTTAGCAGCACTTCATAAATGGCCCTCTTAGGACAGTTTTACACTGTGCCTCATCTGGTCTTGCTTCTGCTGAAAGAGGAGATGCTGGCTTTTCCCTCGGCTGCACATTCCTGCTGCTTCCTTTGTCTGCCTCAGCCACACGGCAGCACCTGAGCAGGCTCTAGCGGCTCGTGGTCTCACTCACTCGATGCAAGGGACTGAGGCAAGTGGGATGGCAAGCTGCTCTTAGATCTGATTAAACATATTTTGTATCTGCAATCCCAGCCTTATTTTTTCAGGCTAACCAAGCAAAGGTTTGGTTTTATTTCACCCCCCTTTTCATGCATTTGGTTTTCTGTTGCTGTGTTCATCCTAGAGCCCTTTTCTGTGCTGACTCAGTTGAAATTCATCCATCCTGAACTCGGTGAGCAGAGCTGTCTGCAGTATTTCAGAGCAGTCTTACCAGTGCCTTGTACAGTGCCACAAAAACTACCCTCTTTTTCCTGGGAATACTTAAACAAATTCATCTTATGATCATACTTGCCTCTATCACAGAAGGTAAGCTTCCGTTTGGGGCAGCACTGATGCATGAGGCATGACCTTTATTTCCCCTTGCTGCTAAGGGGATCCTATAATTCCTTGTACCTTTTACAGAATTATCTGAACCAGACGGCTTATTGCTCTGAGATTTGCTTTGCTAAAGTATTGCTGTTTCCAAAACCAGCTAGAGCAGAGGAAAACTTTGAATAAGGGAGCATATGCGTTGTTACCTACCCAGGGTAAAATCCTTTCAGTACTTTCATTGACTTAATAAGGTAAGGAGGCAGTAATTTGTCCTTTCACACAATGTCTGGCTGACTAAATCAGGACCTTACATAAAATCTGATGTCTAATAACTGTTGAAGATGTGATTCATCCCTAATTTCAGTATGAAACTAGGAGATCAGTGAGGAGAGAAAAGGAGTGGGAAGTAGGAAACACACAACCTCCACAGTGTGTTTTATACCTGATATAGTTTCAGCCAGGCCTGTGTTTTACCTTGGTGAAAGAAAAAGCTCAGCTACTGCATCCCCTGTTGTAAGGAGCTAGGTAATGTATGAAATAAACTTGACCTGAAGAAACAAGAAAGGGGGGGCAGTCTCCTGCCATAAATAACTTATGAAAAGCTATCATCTTGCATCCGACAGCAGTGGCAGCTGACTAATTGGATGTTAAAAATATCCCTGCCAGTCTTTGAAAAGTACATGTTTGCATGGTGGTGAGATAACTGGTACTTTGGCCTTTGTACAGGGTCCAAGAAACCCAGGGCTAATGTCTGAGCTAATGTCTGAATGTGTAATGGCTGCTTCCTCTCACTGCACAGGCTCCACATCCCCAGCTTCTGACTCGTGCTGAGGTCCTGGATTTTCAACAGAAAGCCAGCTTATTTCTGCACTCCTGCTTCAGAATTATATCCTGACTTTGCAGAAGACTTGTTTTCAGGATAGCTGCTTTTCTGGTGATATTTTCTTTCTATTTAATCAGGAAGGTGTAAAGCTGGTCTACAGATCAGTGGTGATCTTGAAGCATAACTGCATGGCACAGCCCCCTGCACAATTTGCACAATCCAGAACACAGGACTTTTTGACTTTGTGTTTGCCTGTTAGTGCCAGCAGCCCAGAATTGCCTTTCAAAGAGAGGAAGGAAAACAAAAATAAGGTATGCATGAGAGTAAAGAACCCCGTCAAAGCCACACCACAGACACTTTTTTTTTTCTTCTGTTCTGCCCGGCAGTAAGTTGCTGGTATAATTTTTCTTCACAATCCAGCAGATGGTGTTAGATGGTTATTTAATGACTCACATGGGACTGAAAGAAGATCTTGTTGGTGATTGAGCTAAAAGGATGCAAGAAAAAACAGTTTTGCAGGGATGTTCAGTGAATCTGAAAGTTGTGATAGGCTCCTGTTCTAAGCATCTGTGTGTATGCTTTCAGCTTACTACTAGCAGGGGGTGGGTAGCTTCAGAGCTGTAGTACTCGATTTAAATTGAGACTGCTGTGACATCTATCATACTTCTTCCTTCAAGGGTTCAGGTGTGTTTGAGTCCAGTGAAGCAGAATGAATATAACCACTGCCCCACACTGGACACTTCGGGGTTGGGAGGTGTCTAAATTACTGTTGGTATTTACTTTTTAATTGCATTTTCTCTTTGCGTGCACTTGAAGAGGGACAGTGAAGCAGTACAAATTCTCTGCAGTGCACTGCTGTTGGTGGAAGTATTTCCTAAATAACACTGTCCATATAAAGGAAATAAGTGAGGTGGAATGGATAAAATGTGAGCTCAGCAGGTTGTACGCTGTTCAGCCAGGCTAAAATACAACGTCAGTTTCTGACTGCTTTCAGTTAGCTGGTGTGATAAATTTACTGGGTTGTGGTCAGGCTCCTAGGGAACAAGCATCTGTCTACACTGCTGCCCTGGGTCTGTTACAGGTGATAATATTGCCTGGGAAATCTGATAAACGTGAAGTGATGAGTAGCTCTGGGTGCAAAAAAACCCCAAAAAACCCAAAACCAGCTCGAATAGAGATATATATATATATTTATATATGCGCGCACACACACACGATCTGTAATTTACTACCATTTAGGAAAGAAAGATCTTGAGATCGTTTGGATATTTCATAGACTGCCTGGTTAGCACAGAGCAGTTAGAAAGTTATGAATTGTAGGGACAGATAGTCAAACATTCATTCTGTTACCATGTAAGTCAGTGGTATAACCCACCTCTTGAATACTGTAGCCAATTGTAATAACTCTGCCTCAAAAAAAGTTTATAGGAGAGCTAGAAAAAACATGGAAATGGGTGACATGAATAGTCAAAGGCATGGACTCACTACTATGTGAGGAGGGTATAAGGGGTTTGACTCTTCACCCTGGAAAAGAAGGGACTGGGGTGGGATTTGGGGGAGTGCTATGGCAAAAATGAACAGGGAAAGACTACTGCTATTTATTAAAATGTAATAGGAGGCAATGCCTTAAAAGTTTGTTTGCTTTTTGTTTGTTTTTTAAGCCTGCTGGTTCCTGTAGTGCATAGTGAGATTGTGGAGCTTGTTGTTACCTGATTTATCTTTGTTCTTTTACTTTTTTGTGGAAGTTGGAGAAATAAATGGATCCAGAATAGGTTGGAGAATTCAGAAAACCCATTGCTGGCTGTAAAGTGTGACTGTGTGAATGCAGGCTCTGACAATATAACATGAGAATGGTCAGCCTACACATTCTCTTTTTTTCTGACAGTTCCTGTTAGGTCACCTGTAGGTCTGTTCAGTGATAGGTGGCTACTGGAAATGGGATTATAGATTTGCGAAGGTCTTCCTTTCCTGTGAGATAATAATGCATATTTAAGTAGTGGGGTTCTACAGATATGCTACTGTAGGTCTACAGGTAGGCTACTATACCCTGTCATTCAGAGAGCTGCTTATAAAACTCAGTCTAAACCTGCTTCTGCCTTTTAAGCAGCCTTCATTCTGGACCCCAGGGCTGTGTTCAAGTATGCTGTTGAGATTCACCTTAACCTCAAACAGTTAACAGACTGGCATGAAAAATCATCACCAGAAGAGGCTTGACATGCCAGTCAAGGGCATAATTTATACAGTCCCAGGAAATTTGTTTTATAAAGTGACAGCTTTTAGTGATGGGATAATGTATTCTGCTTGGTAGACTTGTTCCTGAGCAGTCACTAAAAATAGCAAGCACTAGGGTATACAGATGTCCTGGGTAGAGGCACAGAAAATCAGAGAAAGGTAGAGCAGTATAATTTGTCTGCAGGACTGGTGGGTTTTGGGAAGGTTTTCTGTGGGTGTTTTGGTTTTGTTTTGGGTTTGGTGTTTTTTTTTTTTTTAGTTATCTCTCTGACAGGACAGGGGGCTGGTTTCTGTCCTATAATCTGTGAGAAGTAGTGCATAAATCCACACCCAGTAATGAGAATAATTTATACTATGATATTTAATCTTAGAGCATCCCAAAGCAATTTACAGACTATTAACCACAAAAGGAGCCTTATCAGTATCTGATCTGGGAAGCTGAGTCATCCCTAAGTGTGTCCAGCCCTTCAGTAGGATGCTAGCTGGAAATCATGTGTCTATTCTGGCCTGTGGAGGACAAAATAAAACCCCAAAACTGAACCAAGCATCATCCACCCCCCAGGAAGCCATACTTGCTATTTTCTGGTGTTCCTGGCCAGCTTGCAGTATCCTTTAGAGGAGAGAGGGCTCTGATCTTGCCTCATGCCCTGAGTTTTCAGAGGGGACTTGCTTTCTTCTATGTCTTTCCGTTTGTTGAATTACTCAAGAAACAGTACAGGAAAAAAATCATGTAAGGAAAGGCTTCTGGTTAGTGCATCTCGAAGCCCTTGGTGGTTTGAAGGGAGATGTCATGGCTAGTAGTACTACTTTGATGTCTGAGACATGTACAGTTCTGCATTGCAGGTCTGGATGAGCTGGCTGAGTATGTAATATACTGTGCTTGGGCATTAAAGCTGTCTCCTTTGGCTTTCATAGCTCTCAGTTACTTTTTAAAAACATCTTCACTGCTTCCATCCCTTCTGCTTCATGTCCATAGATGCAGTCCTTGGTGGAAATGGACTCCTCACATTTGCAGTGCAATAATTCTCCCGAGAAACTGGTTTTTGGTGGTGGTTGGTTGTTGGTTTGGTTTTTTTCATTCTGATAGTGTCAGTTTAACTTATCAGCTTCTGAGGCAGCTGTATGTGTCCCCATCCTACCTGAGCTGAAAGGGAGCAGAGGCTTTCAAACATGGTCCTTGGCAGCCAAGAAGGTACAAGTTCATGAATCACTGTTGCTGTGGTAACACATCAGCACTGTCCCTGGGCTGAGTTTTCACTGGTAGGTGCTAACATCTGAAATTATTAACCTGGACTGGGAGCTGTGTTTGTGGCAGAGAAATGCAAAATGGGCTTAACCACTTGAGGTGTGTTAAGCAAAGATATTCAGTACTTTCCCAGATGACTCTGAACATTGGTGAAGGGATAATACAGCATTCAGTGGTTTCTGGCTCTTCAGTGATCAAGACAGAAAGTGTGGGTATGTGAGTACAATAGTGGATGAAGTCCACAGGGTTTCCTTTGCCTTCTTTCTGACAGTCTTAGCAAAAAATCCAAGGGCTGATGGAAGGAACTGGCATGTTTCAAACATGCTAAAAATCCTTGTTTTCTTGGTAATGACCACTACCCAGAGAGCATTGGGAACCTACACTGGTACTGCCCATACTAAGGCCAAGTCATCAAAATCTTCAGGATGGTTTTAGCACAAGTTCAGTGTTAGTGAAAGATTGCGAATGGAAGTGTTGCTCAGGAATTTAAATATCTTCCTCTCTTCTCTCAGTTCTGCTTCTTAAAAACAATTTGTTCTATATTTAGAGGCCATTTAGTAAGATTAAGAATGTTAATTCATGTATAAATATTCTCTCTGGACTGGCAGGACAGCATGCATTATTCAGCTGGCCTGTATATTGCACGTTTGTGTTTTGGTGTTCATTCTCAGATGAAACCAAGTTAGATTAATTGTATTTACATTCATTTTTACTTTCTGGTGCAAATACACTGACTCCCTGCCCATAAACCTGGGATGAAGAAAGGTTTATTGCAGCAATATTTTTCTTGTTGTTTTGTTTTGTTTTTTCCTTTTAGTATGAAAAGATGCTTGTTACTTCTATTCATATAGCAGCTCTGGAGCTTGAGACACCTATCTTTTCTAAAAGATTTCCTTTTTTCAGAATTAATTAAATCATGTATCCTTCTATTTCTATATGAAGTATCTTTTTTTTTTTTTCCTAGTGATAGCTTTGGATTTAATGGTTATAAGCTTGGATTAAAAAAAAAAAATGTCTTTTAATAACCTGTCTTCTCACTGCTACTCCTTTGCACAAAGTATGTTTTGTTAATATAAAACATGATGATTGCTTCTGGACTTCTTGATGATGTCTTAAAATATTCACTCCTCTTGCACTGTGCATGCAGTAGCTCATTAATGCACCGTAAATGGCCAGATTTTGCCTGATTATTTGATACAGGGCTATGGGAAGTTCCAGATATATAATTGCTAGATGACATTGGATCCTATTCTATTTTTAAGAACTGTTGATCTTCTCTGAAGTTCCAGCACCAGCAGATTTTGCTTGAAAAATTTTACTCTGTTTTTTTCCCTGCATTTCCTTATGATACATGTCTCAAACTTAACCTAACCTCTTATTTTCCATAGTAAAGCAGTGTTCCTACCTGTTTTCAGTGGTGCAGGAAACTGCCAAAGGTGTAAAATAACTGCGATACCTCAGTAACTTCATAGTGATTTGATGTCTGAGAATTGGCTGCTGGTGGTTTGTTTGCAAACATGGAGAGTGTAAGCCTGCAGAGCTCCCATATGACCACTGCTGAAGATACATATATTTAGAAGGTGCATTTGGGCCTGGCTGTGTTCTCAGAACATAGTTCTTAAATTGTTTAGCTCTGTATTTGAGCCAAATGCTGCTCTGGAAAGATTGGAGCAGGTAGGGATTACCTTTACTGTGAGTCTGTGATGCAGCCTGCCTGTTCTGCAAAACTTTCTGAACTTTGAACAGGCCAGAAAACCTGTTGTAATAATTTGCTTGTGGCTATCTTCAAAAGTAAGCATCAGCTGATGGATCCTCTCATGCTGTTGAGGACCAAGTGAAAAGAGCTAATAACCGTTTTTACCTATGCTACAGAAGGCTGAAGTATTTCTTCCTACTTCCCTCAGATGAGGCAAAAGGATGCAGCTTCTTTGTAGAAACTGGTAAGGTAGCCAACATGATAAAGCAAGCTTTTCACCACTGAAATCATGTCCCTGTGGCAAGGGTGTGTAAGGTTCAGGTTTTGAGACTTCAGCTTTGCAGTCTTCTTTCAGTCTGCCCTCAGGCCTGGAGTTATCTGGCAACATGTTAAGGCAATCTGAAGCATGAAATGAAATTTGGGTGAATGGCAAAATGCCTGATGAATTCAGGAATGGAGCCAGCATTCACTTTGTCCTTCCCTGATCTCTTATCACAAATAGGAAAGTACTGTTGACAACTAGAGATTGTTCTAGTGGGAGTGTAAAGTCCCATACTCTTCCCTCTTCTCACTCCTCCCAACTCTAGAAGAGAATATTGTAGAACAAATTGAATTTCTAGATAGCTAACTAGTTCCTTACTCTTTCTTTTACACCTGTTGGGAGGCCTGTGTAGGAAGCTCATAGGGCCATGAGAATTACTGTTCCTTGCAGGGAAGACTTCACCCAGGCACTTTGGTAAATGGCTTCCATTTCATTTTGTGCTTCCCCTCCCCCGCCCAAGTAGACTGGAACAAAGGAGACTCTCAGTGGATATAAGGAAGAACGTTTTTCCTGAGAAAACAGTCAGGCAGAGCAGCAGGTTGCCCAGCAGGGCTGTGGTGGCTCCATCCTTGGAGGTTTTGATGACCTGACTGGATAAAGCCCGAAGCATCCTTGTCCGACGTCAAAGCAGATTGTGCCTTGAGCAGCTGATTGGACTAGGAACCTCCTAAAGTCTCTTCCAACCTGCATTATCCTAGGAACAGGAACATCCCCTAAGCCCCAGGCAGTGCAGTCATGTTTGGTGCAAGTCTGTATGGACAAACAAGATCCCAAATTCTCAGTGTTGCCCACCCGTACAAATTTAGTGAAGGTTTTAGACAGTTTCCTGCTAGGATGTATTCTTACCATTGTAAAGTAATAAAGGTACTGCAAGGTGTTGTTTTTTTGGTTGTTTTCATTTTGTTTTGCTTTAAATACCATGGCAATAGCTGGAGTGAATCAGGATGCACTTGGTCTAGAATGAAGTATTTTCAGTGTGTTTTCCTGATCCTCACCAGTAGCTCTTTATTACCTCTGACAGACCTTCAGTTTTTGCCTACTTCCTAGCAGGACTACAGCACTCTAATTAGGTTAGAATTCATACCAGTCTTACTGTAAATCACTGTGTGGACATTCAAAGCAAAATAAATGACATCAGAAGAAGGTGCATGTACTGAAGACCAAGTTTGTGTGCACAAGGAGATAATGTCAGTAATAATATTAAAACCGTACCAGTATAGTTATGCTGGAAAACTCCCCTTTGTAAGGGAGCCTGATGACTGTCATACTGCTGAGTTTGATCTGAAAGGGGTCCATTAGGCTTAAGCTATCTATGGTCAGCAAAACAGTCCAGCACCTTCATAAGAGATCCAAAAAGTTCAGAAGCTCATGTCATCTCTTCAGCTGTTTATGCCAAAGTGCTGTACATGAAAAACCAAATTATGTTTCATGTTTTGCAAGTCCTTCCCAGCCACTTCTGCTTTCTTTTTGCTATGACGCCTTGCTGGGTGGCTGAAGGGTCTGCTGCCATTCCCACCCTCCCATGACGGCCCTACCTTGGGATACTCAGCCTTCCCATGTCGCAGCCATCTTTCCACATGTTCTGCAGGTACTCCCTGCCCTTTTCTTAGAGGACCCTCAGGGGAGTTTTTCACCTTTGTGGCTTCTCTGCTCCATCTGTGGGACTGGCAGCTACAACAAGGTTTAGGCCATGGTTCTTTACAAAAGTATCTGCTTTCCTTGACTTTTGAACATAAGGACATAAGTGTATTCCGTATACTCTGCTGGTAGGAAACCTCAGAGCAGATTGCATGGGTTTTGTTCTGAAAAGTGTCACCGAGCTTGTGTATAAGATGGGCTGGAATGCTTCACTGAAAGAATTTTCATGGTGAGAATGCAGAAATCTGAATCCTTCCTGTTGTTGTTTCTTGTCTTGCTGTTCTGCATGGCTTGTTTTCATACTTTGCTGCATGATGCTGGAGGAGGAAAGAAACAACACTGTTCCTATTAGAGTTGCAACAGCTGGGAGATGGTCAGCAAGCAAGTCACAGTGTACATGGTCAAAACCAAAAACTTCTTGAAAGATGATAGCAAATATTGGTTTTGAAGCTATGGCTTCTCCGCACAAAAGCAATTTTAAATAAAATGAGTCATGGTCTTGTTCTTACACAGTGATATGATATCCACAGGTAATGGACAGAAATGAGAATCCTGCCATTCCCAAAAACAAATGGAGAAAAGAACAGCTCACCCCCCTCACCCTTTCATAAACAAATGCCTGAACATTTTGCCTACACTGCTGCCTGGAGATCAAGGCCAGTCTGAGAGGTAAACTGAAAGGCAAACTGCCTCCTGCTGAAAAGGGAGGTCTGTCTACCAGATTGCTTCAAAGACCTTAAAAAAAAAAAAAAAAGAAAGAAAAAAAAGGAGTTGGGGAAAGTCTTTTATGTCTTAGCTTCAAGTTGCCATCAGATAGCTGTTGTACTTGAAGTGAGACCATTGTGCCAGTGCAGAAGTTCCTGTTCTAGAGAATTTACTTGCACTTGGATGCGAGGTAATTGTCCTTGCTTCAGATGACAAATTTGGAAGAAAACCTGTTAGGTAAGTAACTTGTAAGTCATTCAGGCCTTTATATGCCTATGTGACTTCTCTTCTTCCCCTCTAGGGAAACTGAGTCAAAAAGGGAGTTTCTAAACAGGGAGACCACTACACCAGTGTTCTCCATTCAGTCTCTGGATGGCCCAGAAGAGTAGCACCTCCAGGGTGTTAAAGGCTTCAGCAGATGTAAATGGGTAACAGAGAGCTACACAGGAGGTCTAAGGTCTAATGTCCTTCATCCCATCCAAGTCCACTATCTGAGCCCACCGTGGTTAGGGACCAACATTGTAAATTAGTATGACAATACTAATCCTTGTCTCTCTGCTTGCAGTACAAATGCTGCCCTGGCTTTCTTTTTTCTTTTTTTTTTTTTTTTTTCTGGCTGGGAAGATTGCCTTCTCCTAGCTTTCACATTCCTGGAGCTAATCTCAGACAAGTGGATGTCAGGGCCATTCATGTCACTGACCCAACAACATCAGGCTCCTAGCAGCAGCCATTTTAAGCTGCCTTCAGGGGATAAGTTAATTCATGACATAAAAAGGAAGAGAGGTGAAAACAGAGCATCTCAGACTAATGTTATTGGAAGTGCAGTCTATGATAGCCACATACAGAGTAGACTAAACTCAGACTTCCTTGTCTTATCAGAGGTAACCTAACATCCACTGCATTTACCCCAGAAGGACAGCGGAGAAGGGTTAACTTCGGGTGTTGTCTCAGGACTTTATTATTGCTTAGCAACAAGGTTTCAGCTGTCTTCAACCCTATCTTTGCACTTGAAAGGTGGTGAATAGGGTATTTCCAAGAGGAAACTTCCCTGGGGTCAGTCTGTCAAGGTTGGAGGTGAGGGTAGGGCCTAGAAACCTTATCTCTTTGGCCAGCTCTGGGGCTGTGCAAGCCCCTGCTTTAGAGTGTGCTTTTAAATTATGGAGCATCTGATATTGATGCTGAACATTGCAGGTTAATGTCTAGGGCAGGATATTATGTTTATTTATAGGCATTGCTTAGTGGAAACGGTAGTAGGGTTTTTTGTTAACCATGCCTCTGTAGAAGTGGTTATGCAGGTTGAATAAAACCAAGTGTTTGCTGTCTCTGCCCTTCTGCCTCGACTGTTTTATTTCTCCTTCTTCAAGTCCTAAGACTAGCTCATTCAAAATGCAAATGTTCTTTGACAGAAGTTCTGTGACTTTGTTGCATTATCTGTGCAGCTCCTGGTTTCAGGGGACCTTCACACAGATAAAATTGATGAGCAGCAGGAGGAGGAAAATAGCCGTTGCCACGGTAACCGGTGATGACTCATCCCGGGTAGCAGGCAGCAAAAGCTGTGAGGCTGCAGTAATTTTCCAGATGCTTAATCCAGCTCTTGATTCTTTATTTCTCTTGCTGACAGGCAGAAATCCTCCCCTGCCTTTCTTAGCTCAGAGACCTACGCAGCCTGCAGCCGTACGTGATGCAGAGTAGTCCTTTGTGGTGCTTACCCAGAATGGCGTCACAGAGACGTGTCTGAGTACTGCATACGAGCTACTCCAGGGATTGAACTGTAGCCCCCAAAGGTAGCAAAAATAGAACTGTAAACTGCCCGTCTGCAAAAATACCCCAGTATGTCATTGGCTGCATTCAATTCCTATCTGCCAGCTTGCATCATGTTTACTCTAACTCCAGCTATGATATATTAAATCCATTATCTAGTTCCTTTCCAGTAATGAGGCTGTGCCTGTGCTGCATACAGAATGTGCTAAAAAGAGAGAAGTGAACTGTATTCAGCACATACATTTCCATGAATTGGCTCCTCTTTTCTATGACCTGCTAATTTTTGTGCATGAATTTCAGCCTGCATGTGATGAAATAGAGCAGGTTAAAATGCTTATTCAGGAAAAGGGCAGCAAAAGGAGCAACACCTTCCATATGACTCAGGGGATGCCTTACCTTGCAGTTTTCCTGAAATGACTGCATTGTAATACAGGCATCACCCCGTTTGGGGCACTGTTATAAATGTCCACGTAGTTATTTACCTGCTCTGGTGGCGACGTGGAGTTCTTCGTGATTGCAGTATGATGCTGAAAAATCCCAAGTGTAACTAGACTAAAGGTAGCCTCAGTTTATTTTTATGAGGGAGGAGCAATTAGCACAGAGTGACAGTGGAATTTGATCTCCCTGTTTGAACGAGTTCATCTAGCTGTGAGGGGTGCAAACCTGCTCTGCGGCATGGGGAGAAGGAAGAGCTTGTGAGGAAAATAGGAAAAACAGCAACAGAGCCCTGCGTTTGTTTTGGGAGGGGGAGAAATGTACTGATGCTGCCAGCTGCTGTCATGTGCAGTCCCTGGAAGGCAAATGGCTTTCTGTGGTGAATCAAGCGAGTCCGTCGGCTCCTTCTCCCACAATGCAGCCTCTTGCTTGCAAGTCCTCATTAAAGTTTTGGCAGGGTATGCAGCTGAAACAAGCTGCTACGCTGCTGACAGGCTCTGCAGCGTGTTGTTGGCTGAAGCCAAATCCATGTAAAGCCACCAAGTGCATGAGGCATGAGGAAGCTGTATGTGATGTTGGTTTTTCACTTGTGGTGAAGTCATCTGCTGATAAATGCATGAACCGTATTACCTGACTATGTAATATTTGAATTACATAGTGAATCTTTGTCTCCTGTCAGTAGGTGAGATGTGTAAGTATTTAATGAATGTGCTGTGGCTGCTTCTCGGGAAACTTTTTTAGTTTTAAAGGGCAACAGTAGAGGCTCGTGTTGTTACTGTTACATCCAGAGCTCTTTCTCAGCATGCAGCTGTTGCTAACCACGGCCAGGTTTTGTATATCCAAAGGGGGAAGTGTTCCATGAACAATGCCTGATACCGCCACCTTGTTCACAGCTTAGGACACTAACCCTATTTCCCTTTATGACCTTGCAAAAGCACTAACGTTACTGCGCAACAGGTTGATCTATGTGGTGTATTTGCCAGAAAGTTGTCCTTTCCAGAAGCACGCAGTTTTGGAGATGTAACAAAACCAAACCCATGGTATTTTGATCCATTCATCTCACCCCCAAGATAGGAATCATTTGCTACCTGGGTAGCATGATAATAAAAATGCTGCTAGTCAGATCATCTGCAATTTCAGCAGCAATTATTGCAGGCCTACATAGTTGTGCTAGTTTTGTTACAACATATATAGCTAATTAGCACCAAAAATTCTGCAGTCCTAGCAAAATCCTTATGTGAAATCATCAGATATATTGACTCCATTAAGCTCGTATGTATTTTGCGGCTCCCAGAAAAGATGCTGGCTTCTCTGTCTCTTTGAAAAAGAAAACAAAAGTTTAAACCCACCTGTTTAATGTAATATGCACTGTTGAGAAGGATGTGTTGACTTGCTAATGCATTTTGTGATCAGTTAGACTTAAGTAGGTTGCCTGAAACCTCGTGGAAATGAATCTGCTATGCTGACTGTAGATAACAGTATTTGTAAATAGTTGTGTGCTAGTTTCTTGTTTAGTTTGTTTCCAGAAGTCAGGTTCTGGACTGAAGCTGGTTAAGGCCACTGTACCCAGTGAAATCCCCACAGACTCTGCAGCCTGTGTAATGATTTAAGGAGGGAAAAAAGCCTGAAACATTTTCAACGTAACACTCTATTTCCAGATGCCTTTTTGCTTTTGGAAGACATAATTACTAATAAATGTGAGTGTATAAAACCTTTAATAATCAGGGCAGCCTTGGGACGCTTGGAGTTGATGCACAAATCATATACTATTAGCCTTGCTGCTCAAAATATGCAAAATTGCATATTTCAAGTTTTTCCCCTCCTGGCTATTTTCTTTCTGAAGGGCTTTTTATACCAGGGGAACACTTTTCTGAGTCTTGTTTGCTGGGCATCTGGTACTATGGGAGCCTTATAATGTAGAAATAGTAGTTCCTATCTCCCTTTCAAAGCTGTTCAGTGCAGTGCCAGCGTTAAGCAGAGAGGATCACTGCTGAATCTGATGAAGACACCTCCCCTCCCCTCTCTAACCCATGCCATGGATGAGGTCAGCCATCCAGCCTTGCATGCAAGCGAAGGACCCAGCCTGCATCTGCCCGTCACGGACTCCCTCTTTATTAGTCACCAACTGTGCAGTGGTTAGGCTCTCAGTGTACCACAGAAACAAATATGAATAGATTTGGAAATCAGAACAAGCTTTGCAGGGTGCCGAAGTCTCTCTGTGGGGCTGCAGTAAGAGAGGTGTGAAGAAGGGGTGTTCAGTGGAGACACACTGAATGGTGCAGTTCAGTGTGGCTATGATTTCTGAGCCAGCTGCTGGAGCAGGAGCACTACCCATTACTGCTGTTAGCTAAGGTGGCATCCCACCCAGCCAGTCAACTCTGCAGCTATAAAAGGGGCTGGCATTGCATCTCTGTGGGAAGGGAGCAAAACCAGTAGCTGCCCTTGGCTTCATTTATCTCCTTGGAAATGCTGTACAAATAGGTTTTATTTTTGCTTATCTTAAACTAACATTAAGCAAAATGTCTTTTACAGGAAAGAAATATTCAAGCTGTAAAAACAGCTTGAACTAAATCCCAGGTTCAAAATGCTGAGCATAGCTTTTCATTTGGATTTTGAAACTGCCTGTTCACCATATAACCAGCTCTTTAAATCCCTCTGATCCAAGCTATTGTTTACAGAAAAGAGGAATCTTGTGCCTTTGGGGTATAAGGCCCTGGGGAAGCTTAAAATTCAGGTATATCATATCTCATGCTGCCCTATACCATCAAGGGAGAGGAGAGCTTGGTTCTCATCACAGTCAGTGCTTGGCACCTTGGTATGGAAATTCCCAGTTCTCCATTTGCTACTAATTTCATTTTGGCATTTGGATGACTCTCCTTTGAAAACAATATTGTAGGCTGTTGAAGAGACAGCATAGTCATCACACTAATGAGATTTATAAATTGACTTGTTCACCTTAATTTCTTCCGTAATATTTCCTGGTAGTAGAATGCATTACTTTGATAGCTTTGGAGGGGAAGAAGCAGAAACACTACTTTCTGAAACTTTAAAAGCCATAGCTACACAGAGAGGTTTTGGGAGAGGTGCTGGATCTCCTCAAGTAGGTGGTATACAGTGTCTGGCATGGCAAGGCCCTACTGGATACAGCTGCTGCAGACCCCCAAATAGCACTGATACTCATCACAGTGCTGTGAAGTTATGCTCTAATTGAACAGTATTTTCTAATAACAGGATGATGTGTGAGAAGGTGGATCTCTTGTTACTGGATAAAGGCAGAGAAAATCGAAGTCCTGTTGCATTCCGGAGTTCCTTGTTCATGCGATTTATTTTTCTCCTTTGTGCTCTTTTGAAGATGCCCACCTGAATTTCCTATGGCTAGGGATGCATGGAGCTGTCTCTTAGTATATCTTCTATACAGGGGACACAATAACAGCTACTTGTAGTCAAGGTCCTGTGATACCAAAGTTCCTCAAGTCATTAAGAAAGAAGAATCCAATGCTTTTGATCGTTTGTTACTGTGCTTTAATTTTGTCTTGTTTGTAGAAGTGAAGCCAAGCATACTATTTAAACCTCTGGCCTGCCTGTAATTTATACAGGATAGAAGTCTCCTCTCTTTGCCTCATGAAGCACTTGCAGTTCAGGCTAAGAGAGCTCTGGCTTTTATTCTTTTCCTACTGTGTTACATAGCCAATTCCATTTATCTCTCCATGGTACATCCCAAATATTTGTGCCACTCCTGGGCACTGATTCAGAATTGAGTGCCCTCTTCTGTCTTCTGTGTCCTTCCCTGAGGTGTGGTGGGATTTCTCTGCAGATCTATCTCTGAAGTTTGGGCCAAGACAGCTCTGCGTAGATAAGAACTATCAGTGGTGAATGCAGTTGTCTTTAACAGTGAGGAAAGTTATCTTTAGCTTTCTTCCTGTGCTGGCTACTCGCATATTTTCACCCATGAGCATTGCAGAATTTCCTCTGCTCAGCAGCAGCATGTCAACTCTGAAAGTTAATTAGTGCCAGCATGGTGAGATGGTTTGCTGGTGAGCACAGCTTTAAAGTCAGTGAAGAAACTCCATGGAGGTTGCTTGATTCTACCCACCTCCCCTGCCTTTTTCTTTTCCCCTCTCTTCGTTATTATTGCGTTTGTGTCACAGACTGCTTGGGCTTTGCAGGTAAGAACCCTTAAGTCTTCTCTTACCCATCTCTTGCACAGCACAAGAGGTGACTTGAATGACCAGTCACTGCAAAGCAGTTGAGTGAAGATCACTATATTATTAATAACAGCCCTTCATTCTAAATTGCCCTGAAACAGGTCACCTATGTATATAATCACCCCTCTTGTGCACTGTGTAACACCACCATGTCACTCACTGGTCTGAGGCTTTTGTTGCTGTTGCCAAAGAGATAACAGCACCCTTTGCTAGCACTATATTCTCCACAATACCATCTTTATCTTAAGCAGCACTTACATTTCCCAGACTGACAACCACTGCCTTGGGATTCTTGGGAGCATCAGAAGAGATAAAGAATTTTCTTCCCCCACAGAATCCAATTTCTGATTTTTTTTTTTAACCTTTCTTTTTTTTCCCTATAATGTGCCATCTGAAGACACTGGATCTAAACCCCTTTATTTCAGGGGAAAAAAGAAAAGGGTAGAAATAACCTACTTTTCAGAGCTTTACACTTTGCAGCACTCATCTAATGAAAGGGATGAATATTCCTAAGGATACTTAATTAATTAATTATTTTTTACAATACTGTGTTTTAGAAAGACACCACGCTGTCCTCTTGCAAAATACTTCAATGCCTCCATTTTGCATGGAAGTCAACCAAAGGCCAGAGAGCCTTTGCTGCCCTGAAGTAGTGTATTAAACTAGCCCTTGAAGCCTTTGTTTTCAGTTTAGAGGAGCTCTAAAGGATGAGGCTGCATCCCTATTTACTTTGTGTTCTTCCAAGTTCTTCAGCCTTCTTGGCAAACTGGGAATGGATAGTGTCTGATCACACAGGAGCTTTTCTGGGATCAGTCTAAAACTTCCCTGTGCATGTAATCATTTCACTATTCACTGCCCTTCAGCTTGCTGGGAGCATAAGAGATTATTACACAGGCACTGGTATAATGAAGCATGTGCTCACTTTTTCATTTAGCTTTAATTAATACAGTTCTTAAGCTCTGAACATTCTTGAGATTGCCATCTATGGTGCTTGTAACTAATTTTTTATAATGACTTTGGGGTGGCAGCATGTTTTTAGTAAGAATTTATGCCTTTATCTGATGTGTGGTCTGTAAGTATAATAAAAACATAATTGAAGTTTAAAACAATAAAGTCAAATCACCCTTATCTGAAGAGCCAGCTCTTCAGATAGCTTCTAGAGCTTTCTATTCTTGCTTGTAAGTTTTATATGTATCTAGTAGAGCTGCCCAAGGTTTAACCAATGCCTGTTACCACAAAGTTACCATGATGGTTTTCTTCTTCAGCACAGAGCCTAACCCAGGGGAATTTAGACCTAATTCTGCATGGTAAGGGATGGCAAAATGTTGGTTTGTATTAAAAATTATAATCTGTTTATTCCTGCACATGTTGCAATTAGGGCAGATCACGCACAGAGAATGTACTAGCCAATGTTTCTTCACCTGACAAGTAAAACTCTGTGACCATACCAAGGATATGGGCATGTGTGAGCTCAACAAACCCTCTGCAGGGTAGGTGAGGAAAAGTGCCCGTCATTACTTTGCAGAATGATCCATTCCCCGTACTTGGTAGTGGAGGAAAGACCATACAGTTATCTTCTTGAGAGGATTGCACTTAAGACTGCTACAAGGGTTTTCATGAGGCAAGAAAAAGAATTTTCCCCAGGGTGTCCTCCTTTGGGGCTCCAGGTTTTCATGTGATCATGTGTCCTTGTACAGGGAGGGTCACAAGACTAGGTTTTGCTTTGGGCTTTCCCCTCTGCTGTGGCAGTGTGTGTTTTCCAGGGAGGGATTCTGGCTGATGTGACCCGGGAGGCTGTTGGGTACTTCTGCTTCCAAAGGGGTGGGCACCTCCAGCCTCCCCTTACAGCTGCCTCTTGCTTGCACAAAGGTAATGATTGAAGCCAAAGCAAAAGGCTTAGAGGCTTGCTAATGGATGATGAAGCTTTTTAGCCATTCAGTGCGTTGGTTCAGCTCACCAGTTTCATCTGTCAGGCTTTTCTGCTCTATCCTAAAAGAGTAAGCAAGGCCTTGATATCATTTTCACTCGCCTTGTAAAAGGTGCCTTTAATTATGAGCTGCCAGAGCTCATAAATCTGGCAGATGTCATCAAGGGCAGACAGTTTCTGAACAGAGGCTACCTAATCACATTCTCACTAACAGAGGGAACCATCAACTCCTATCTTTTTTTGGTGGTTAAAAACTAATTAGTCTCTCTCTTAAATGAAAACTGAATGAATTCACTCTGTGAGCAGAGTGTTCAAGGACAATCCTTGGTAAAAATTCGCAGGCTCCAACTGGAAATGCAAATAGTTAATTCTACTGCAGTTTCCTGGAGCCCACAAAAAAACAAATTGTGCCAGAAGCAGATGTAACTTAAGAACTTCAGTGCAAAGGGTATTCTTTGTTTGTAATGTATTTGGTGTATTCTTACTTTGATCGCAGATGCAGGGTTTGGATTACTCTGTAGTGTGGGAGATTTAGTATAGACCTTCAGGAAAAATGTTCCAGTAGGAGGCCAAGCACTGTAGGGAAGTTTGTACTGGAGATGCGTTAGAACTGTTCATACTAACATGTTGGGGATTATCAGGGTAAACTTGATCTTATTTCAGAGGAAGCAGATGGACTAGATGACTTGGAAGGCTCTCCTTCAGCTGTGTTTCTGGAATAGGCAGACTACCTTTGACATGAATTTGACTCTGATGGTGTGCTACCACTAGTACTTCATAAGCACTAAGTGGTTTTAAATAGCCAGGAAAAGCAAGCTGGGAGGCCTGGGTTGTTTTCCTGCTCTGCTAAATGGCTGCGGACAAATCTTTCTGCTTTCCAAGCAAACCATCCACACCTTATCCCCGTCTTGTCTCTCTGTAGATTCATTGGTGCAGGGCTGATTTTCAGCATGTGTTTGCAGAGCACTGAGCACAGCACAGCTCCAGTCCTCATTGGGGCTGCAAAATGATAATAATGTTGATTTTGAATCTCATTTACAGATGAGGGAAGTGTAAAAGACAGAAGTGTGAACACTTGAAATGTTCTTTCTTAATAACCTAGGTCACTATTAACAGGGGATGTTTTAAAACATTGGGAACTGCTTCTGAGAGCAGGTCCTGCATGAAGAGGTGGAGCCAGCAAGAAGGGCAAATACTGGCCTTGTAAAGTGGATATATTTGCTAGTTGATTCATCTCTTGTGGGGGCTGAAGGATGTTGTAGTGCTGGCAAATAGTAAGTAATCAAGATCTAGAGCCAAACACAGAGTTTCCAAAGTTACTAGCTGGGAATCAGCCTGCAGGTTTGGGTCCTGAATTGTGCCTTTCCTCCAGCTTGCTGACTAGATCTGGATGTTTATTTTCAGTTAAGAGGGGAAAAAATCACTTTGAAGTTTGATTCTGATGTTTGTTTAGTGAGGGCAGTAGTCACATAGAGTCTCCTGCCCTTCCTCTCCTTTTGCCTGGTGTTCCTCATTTGCTCCTCACAGTGACCAGGTTGGGTAGTATGGAGGGAGATATGAAGAGCATAGCCCCCTTCCTTAAAACAGCTCCACTATTTGTTCTTCTCATTTCTTGTCTTTGCCACTCTGAGTATGCATGCATGAAGTGGGTTCCAGGTGCTATGAACATGGTGTACAATCACACCACAAAATTAGCATTTGAGTGGGGGTTTTTTTGTTGTTGGGATTTTGTTTGTTTGTTTGTTTTAGCAGCAGTTTCTGCTTTATAATATATGCCAGCAGGAAGTAGTTCAATGAGTATTTTGATTTTGTGCCATGATGTCTGATATTCAATCCCTTGTTTGTTTTCTTTCTCTTCCTCAAGTGTGTACTGCTGCACTGACACAGGCCTGTACCTTGCTTTAGTCCTGACACACAAGTGCTGTACAAAGGAGAGGGTAAATTAAAAAAGGTTTCCTTGGCTCTGTCTGCTACTGCAGAGGCTGGTCCAAAATCCCTCATCTCTGTAGGGGAACAACTAGATTTCATTAGCACTGTTTCCCAAGCGGGTAGGCTCAGTTTTAGGGCACCGGGTGGTTGAATAAAGCCCATCAATAGGAAGCAGTGTCTAGCAGCAGGGTGCAAGCTGATGGTCTGGCTGTGAGAGGTTTTAAAGTATTCAGGCATTTGCCTGTCCTCCCTTGTAGGCGTTTGGTGTGGCTTTGCCTCCCAGCTCTCTGCTCATGGCCATGTGGGGGTATGAGCAGTTGGTGGGGGACAATTTCCAAGGGAAAAGAGGAGATGCTGTTTGTTGCTCTGCTTAGAAACATCTGCCTGGCTTTTTATTTATATCTAATTGCATATAAAGTCAAATACCCTAAATAAGCGTAGATAGATACTTATTTAAGCAACATGCCTTTGGTCAAGTACTGTCCTGAAAATGTGGTACATTTCTGAACTGGAATCTCACTGGTTTTTATTGGTACTAAATTTAAGTGAGATTTTTTTATCATTAGTATGAATGTCACAGTTCCTTTTTAGAGAATATTTTCGTTTAAAACACATTGTGCTATGAAGTCTGATTGCTGAGGCACATCAGTGAAGAACAGAGATGTATGAATGAATCTTCTTTGAAAGTCACTTAAATCTCTTCGAATATTGATATCCCCCACCTGGCTCAGATGATGAAAATACTGAGTGTAGATACTTGTGGTTTGATTTAATGTTGACATTTTATTGTAAGACCACCTTTAACTGTAGCTTCTTTAGCAATTACATGGCTACATTGGGATGCTAGAACATGATAGAGAAATGGGACGGGACAAGAAGATGCCTTTTAAAGTCAAGGAAATGCATGTAAACCTCAGTCACAAATGACAGTAGAACTGTGCAAGTTATGTCAGATCTTTAATGACATGTCTCAGTAAATGACAGTATGCAGCTGATAACACTTGCTCTTAGCAGTAGTGAGGCTAGTAGTTAATGAAGCCTCAGGTGTGTGGCAGACCACAAGATGATGTTTGTAGAGGAAAAATCTACAGTAAGGATGACCAAAGCTATTTCTCATTGTTCATTAAATATATAGGCTTAAAAATAAAATTAAATGCTCTGTGTGATTGCTAAAAGAGCACAGCCAAAGTGGGACCAGCCAACTTAGGTATGACAAAGACTCCTACATTGATTTTTGAGACAAAAATACAGCAAAGGCAGGCAGCTATTAGAAAATGGCTTTTCATACTCATCCCTGCTATTTTTAACACTCTGAATATTTCTGGAAACTATATTACTCTACCTTGGAAGAAGCAAAGACATGTACAAATTTGCCAACTATTATTATCCTGCAATTGCCATCTGGCTACCAACTCCAAATAACTGTCTAAAATAATGGAATGGTTCCTGGGATGTGTCATCTGTCAGGGAGATCTTGGCTGGAGAAGTGGTATGTTATTGGGTAATTGGGTGTTAGCTCTTCCCCTCTGTGACTCTGTATCAGAGTTCAGAAACTGAGACGTAGAGGGAATGACTCCATGGTTGGTACCCAGGATGGAAGCTACTAGCCACTTCAAAGAAAAAGGCTTTCAAAAAAATATTATTGTTTATAAAGAGGTGCCTTTAAAAATGCAGGCTTTCTACTAAAAAAGACATAGCAACCTGATGCTTCTGCTTCTGTACCAAGTATGTTCATTCTGTGAGTAGAAAATGAGGAGGGATTTTTTTGTCATTACCTCCTCTGCAAACTCAAACTGTGGCTCTGTGTGATGATAAACCCAGTGACAGAAAGAGACAAGATTATGTGCTCAGTCCACACAACAAAAAGTGCTGAACCGGTACAAATTCTGCCAGTAAAATTTTGGTTGGAAAATGTCAAGGGGCAGTTTCATTTCATTAGCTTTTATGCCACATCGTTTAATCTCTTCTTCTGCAGCTGGTATAAAAGAATAAAGCTGGCTGACAGTACCATGTGTTCTCTATCACTTAAAATTGCAGCTGAGCAGCTGTGCCTAATCCTGATCAAATTTGGCCTGCTGACTCTCCTGGGGTGCATAGCTCTCCTTGCTGAAGGCTATAGAACCAGAGTCTGCTGTGGGTTTGAAAATCCCTTCCTCCTGAAGATGTTTACAAGCAGGTTGCTTTTGCTAAGGATACAGTTACATGTATACTTTCAGTGGTGGTGCAGCTTAAACTACTTTTAAGTCCTGGGGTTTGCCTTCCCCCTTTTCAACAACCATCACATTTGAGTTATGGCACAGTTGAGAAGAATGCTGAGGTAGAGATGGGAGATGGAGAGAAGGAAAGAATGATGAAGGGCAGGGACAAGTAGGAATCTTTTAAGTCAGCTTTGTCATCAGAGAAATAATGGAACTACAGCTTTGATCTGAGAGGAATTTATAGTCAAAGAAATCAAGACTAGGACCTGGTAAACAAATCTGCTGATGTGGAGCAGATCTATTTGTAATTTTTCAGAGCTGGCAGCTTCTGTGTGGTCAATAGGAATAGAAAACAAAAAAACTCAGGATAGCCAAAGCAACATTTACACTTTTAAGTAACAATTTGTTTGGTTTTGTGAGAGGAGAAATAAGGAAAGGTTGTGTTTGGGTGTTTTTTTTAAATTTATTTTTACACTAGTTTTTCCACTACACAGTGCACTTTTAACACTGGCCCCTGAGCATGGGTTTGAACTCTGTGTTTGAGTCCTCATCCTTACATGATGCTGACTGTGAAATCCCCAACCCCAGAAAACTGGGATTCTGCAAACTTCCCTCCTGCCTTTGGGATATGTCCCACCTTGGATCTGTGTGCAGTGCAGACAGATTTCAGGTCCTCTTTGAGGAATGAAAGGGAGAAGGGAGAATGCTGCAGGCAGGCTGGATGGTGCTGGTCTTCCCTGTGGAAACCTGTGCCTGACTCTACAATGGTAAGGGGGTAATGTCAGGCTGGGGTTTCTCCTCTGCTCCTAATGAATAGGTACATGTTACTATAGCTGTTTTCCTTCTAACTACAGATTTTCTATTTTACTTCTTGGCTTTCCCCTTCTGTTTACAGCACTTCAGTATTTGGATTGGTACTTGTATTTCGGCACTGCTGTAGCAGAAAAGTGCCATTTCCTGGGTTCTTGATCCTATCTCTGGATGATACAAATGGGCAACACTGTGCTCAGTGAGATCAAGCCAAACATGGTGTTGCTGCAGGAGTGAATAATTAGAGAGGGATGGGATCAGTGGTGTAGCTGTGCAATAGAGAAGGCAAGTGGGGGAGAAAAAAAAGTAGATTGAGGCAGAGAAATAAATATAGTAATTGCTGCAAGAAGATATTTGTGTCTGAAATAAAAAGTGTAAAGAAATGAAACAAGCCTTTCTGGCCCTGTATTGTAAGGTCCCAACACATCTGGCCACCTGAGTGTAAATGTCAGTGGTCTGTGCTGAGAAGATGGGCTAGGTGTCTTAAAATAACTTTCCCCTGCCTTGTCTCCCCTCCCACACCCAGATCAAAGGTGTCAAAACCTCCACATACGTTTGAAGAACCACAGTCAGGAAACAAAGGCAGTCAGCTTTTGTTTGTTTGTTTCTATGAATTTTTTCAAGAAAATTAAGTTGTGCCCCATCATTTGGTCAGTGAAGCCCTAATGTGCTCTTGTAAGTCAGCACATTAAGCTGTAAATCATTCATGTACCAAGTGAAGCCCATTCTCCAGAAGCAACAGCTATTTGCAGACGGGTTATGAAAGGAAAATGGATCCTAGTGTTGTGAAAGTATTATGGCTCCGGTTTTCTGACTTTACTTGTAATTTCTTTCCATGTGTTTTTACCATGGTGTTTTGGGTTTGGGGGTTTTTTTTTAGTATTTTCTAGTGGAGAGTCCTTAACTTTCTTCCCTGGGAAACAAGCTTTCTAGTACTTGTCTAAGAAATCAGAGTTTGTTCTCTTTTAGTATTAGTGTGTATAGTTAAGTCTGAGCACAAGTGTTGGGAAGTATTATGTTGGTCTTGAAGACAGTCTATAGACAGTACAGTAGTACACAAGAGATTTTTCTGGAAAATCTGGCAGGTAGAAGAAGTGGCTTTAAGTGGTTTAGTCCTTGACAGTGTCTGAGTAAAAATAGTTTCATTTTTTGAAGTGAGAGAACCAGGCAGAAAAATACAGGGGTTTGGTAGGTGACTTGGGTTGGGAAGAGAAGCTAAGCAGAGGAATGTCAGTCATTTGTTGACTTTAATTCTCTGTTGCCTTGCTTATTATTCTTTGTGTTGGGATGTGCAGTCCAGATTACTTCACTGTTCATGGAGGAGTAGCTGAGTGAGGCTCATGTTTAGGCAGATGATTGGATTCTACAGGACAGTCTGTCTTCACTGTTCATACTGTGGTGTGTAACTGTTTGCTGGTCTGGCTGATCTGGTCGTGCAGGCAATCTCCAGGCTAGGGGTAGGTGTTCATGCTGGCACTTCAGTCTGCTTGGCACCAAACAGGCAGACAGACTGATGGCAGCCTGGGTCTGGGAGATAGGGAGTTGGTGGGGTGTCACAGGAGCAGCCCTCAGTTGGCATAAAGCCTGCTCCACTGACAGTTTATCCCCTGACTCTCCAGCTGATGCTGGGGTCAGTGGCAGCTCCCTGTTTGCTCTCAATAGGTCAAAGCCAAAATGCATCTGCAGTAAACAGTCCTCAAGCTGCTGCAGGTCCCTGTGTAAATCAGGATGGTCTCAGCTACCTGCATGGCCATGGACTGTCTCCTTTTTTATAAAAACAAGAGAACAGCATGTGGCTGTCCTTCAGCCTATATGTGCCTTGCCATTTGCATCCCTAGAAAGGCAGTGCTGCACTACCAGTATTCCTGACCTTCTCATTTCTCTGTGTTCACCCAGAGATTAAGTTTTCCAGTCAGCTGCAAGATTGGAATTTTTCTAGGAGAAAGGCATGATTTCTTGTTGTTATGTTTAACAGCAAGCACAAGGGGATGGCAGTGTGTGTGAGGGATGAACAATTACATGTGCCGGGTTCTGACACCAGGAGAGGTCTAGGTGCAAGACATAGAGCAAAGGGGGGCTTTTGTCTTTCCAGGTGTAGAGCAGATCTCGCAGTGCAGACCTATGATGGAGGGATGAGAGTATAATCTTTGGAGCTGCTGTTGAGATCAAATGCCTGCTTTGTTTACTCCTTCAGTAGCTGTAATGAACTAATGGGTGTGCCTGTGCAGTAAAATGATCAGGCCTTGCAGCAGGATGGGGTTTGAAATCACCGCAAGTGTCACTTGATATTTTGGCTTATTTGAGCTCCTGAAGGAGTAGCCATGGGCAGCAGGAGCTGGATGTTATACATTACAGTAATGCACTAAGCAATGAAAATGCTGCTTGCATGCATATCTTCCTTAATGTAATTTCCTGCTTTTTATGCTGTTTGTCACACCTAGACAAATGGTTCTGAATAATGCTGTCCTAAGGTGTGTTTTCACACGGAGCAGATTGACAGGCTGTTGAAAGCCCAACAGAATGGTCTCACAGGGAATTTTTAACCCTTGTATGAATGTTTTGTTCTGTTCTTTGAATCCTTTCCTGCATTAAAACAACTGAAGCTGAAGACCTGGGTCTTTTGTAAATATTGGTGAAAACCCTTCTGTACTTTAGGTGTCTGAATAAATTGCAGAAAAATCTCTTGGGAACACACTTTCAGAGGTCACGCAGAGAGTCTGGGATTGAACCTGATTGCAGGTTCAATGCAGGAATCTGATTCTTGCAGAGAGAATGCAGAGCTGAAATTTTGCCACCTGATTGATGCCTGTGAGCAGTTGGTGCCTGCAAGTTGAGGCCTGTAACAATCAGTGATAAGTGTTCCGTTATACCTTAAATATTAAGAATGCTCTTTTATCAAACAATGTTTAACTTCGTATTTAACAAGGCCTGAGTGATTAAAATGTATGGAGATGATATCCTAACCTTGAGAATAGATACATCCTAGCAGAAATGCTCAAACAAGGAAGATAAGAAAAAACAGCTTAGCTGGACAACAGAATTGGGAAACATCCAAGGAAAAGAAATTGTCCTCAAAAGACTCATGACCGTAAAAGAGAAGAAGGAGTAGGGGGCAACTCCCCAAATAACCACCGACCCCCATACATGTGTAGTGTAGTTTTGCAATGCCAGCATTATGTGAATGTAGTAGCTAGTCAGGAAGGCAGAGACTTATTGGAAAATATATGAATATTCAAGATATATAAAGGACAAACTTTTGTTTTAGTGTATGCACGTTAGATGGAATGATCCCCCATGGATCCATTGCTGCAATAAAGAATGCCTGCCTTCTGAAACTCCAGAACAACTCTTAGAGAGTTCCTCTGCTGGCTTTTATGGTAACATGATAATCTTCCTGCGTTTTCATTTTCCAACCCAGGTGGTGTGGTAAGTGGTAAGAAGGATGGGGAAGTGTTAAGAAACCAAACTACGTTTCAGTGGTATTCCTGCAGTGGCCATCCCATCTTGCCTCCTGATTGACATAGTGCCAGTTTTCTGAGGAAGACTTACAGCCTTCAGTGAGGCATGCTCTCATAAAAAGGAGCCAGGAGCACAGAGCTGTGCTTCAGACAACACAGCTCTGCCTCTTCTGAAATCAGCCCAGGGGTTGCTGGACCGTGTTGTGCCATACAGTTATTCTAGCAGTGCAGCAGTTGATGCAGAGTCCTCAGGAAAGCTGCTGGCAAGGAGGAGCTGGCAACAGGGCCAAGCATCTGGTAGCTTTCCTAAAAGCGCAGCATGTGGATGAGGATGTGTGTGTGTGTGCTATCTCCCTCTGACAAAACCATTGCATGGCTACAGCAGAGAGACAGATGACCTGACAGTTTTCCAGTATGAAAACTGAGGGAATTGAAGCTATCACTTTTCTGGCTTATTTTAGCACATCATTTTATGTCTGACCATGGGCAACAGCGTGATCTGGTAATGCAGCATGGTGTAAGCTGGGATCTTGATGATGAGCACTGAATGTATTCTATCAAGCTAGATGTTGTTGTAGTTGCTGTAAATGCATCTCCTCCCTCCACATCAGCGTGCACTGAAGGTTCTATTTAACAAGTGAATATTTATCAGACAGCTCTGCTTATATCCCAGGCTGTGATACAAGCTGGATGGTTGCGTTGCTTCTTGTTTTACAGTGGATTGTTCAGCACGGCTGTTGCACAGTGTGTTGGGTGCCCCAGCCCCTTGTATTCTCAGGTCCTTCTCTTTGTGGCTCTGCAGTCTGCCTTGCAGAGGCAGTTCTGTGTCCTGGCACCCAGGCTGTCTTTCCCAGAGCCTCTGGGGCAATATTTTCTTTTCCCTTGTTGGTGTTATTCTCATGGCCTTGCACTCGCATACCCTGAGGCGATATTCACCACTGTGAGTATCACCCACTGGGCTGTAGCTCTCGTTTTACACTGGGGGACCTGACAATACGTATGCACAGAATTGGCACGGAGGTGCCTGCCCCTGCTCAGCACCTGCTCTGATCAGCACTGATGGTGTCGTATGCAGGCACAAGCAACAGGGGATTTGGGTGGATCTTGATGAAAACTACGGTTGCTATAGGAAGAGGATGAGGGGAATGACCTGTGGCACTGGCAGTGTGCCTGGCAAAGATGCTCGTTTGGGGACCCCATCACTTTTGTCATGGATAGCCACTGCAGAGAGTTTTCCCTTCCCCTTCCAATTCTGTCTATCTCCTCTTTTGCTTATTTTTCCCTAAAAGGAGCTTTCACCATTACAGTTGGTATATGGCATCAGCTATGGATGCTCCTAATAAATGTTTGTGCATGTGCACATGTCATACTGTTCTTTGTGCAAATGTTCTAGTCCCAAGTAAGTCGGTCCTTTAATATGTCAGCAGAATAAACACACCTATTATTCATGATGGAAGACACTAGAAATTACCTTTCTGTTTTCCAAGCATGGTTGTGCAGTAATTAAATAAAACCACTTCTGCTTTGACTTGTGCTTGAGACTGATTATGTCCAGACCCAAGGAACTACTGCATCCTGCCATATGCTGAGAAGAACCTGGGGTTTATATTCAATTATTATTATTATATGACAAGTTGTTCAGATAGAGGCTTTGATGGGGGTTAAGCTGGTCTGGACCCTGCTTCCATGCTCTGTGCCTGAAAGCAGGTTTTGCTCATGCAGTTCCACACCAATGTAGACTGGAATTGTAGCAGCCTCAAAACAGCTTCTCTGTGCCAGGCAGAGCAGGCTGTCACTGCATCTGTATTACTAACTTGAAGAAATGATGGGTTCGTCAGTGCTGGAAATCGTTGTGCTTAACAGTTTCTAACTGGCTGGGGACAGTTTGCTCAAGTAGGCTGGCTTGCTTGCAAACACTTGGTTCCTATCCTTTTAATTAGGCTACAGCTCTTCTTGCGAGGTAAAGAGCTAAAGACATATATGGAGACCGTGCACATCGAAGGCATAGCTGCAGTGGGTTTTTTTTGCTGCTTCTGTTGCCTTCTTGCAGCCTCTGTGAGCCCTGGGTGAAGGCTGTGCTGCGCTGTGCCAGAACGCCAGCCGTCTGCACCCCTGCTTGCAGCTCGGGCGTGTGACCTGTGGTGCAGTGTAATGTGCCGCAGGGACGCAGAGCTCTGTCTTCTCTCAGGCTTCGTCTCTCTCTGCTTTGGTTTTCTCTGATTTCACAGTGGGAAATGCTTGCTGACTGGTACCTGATCCTATGGGGGGAGGCTGTGAGGATGTATGAATGTTTTTGAAGTGCTTCATGATCTATTGTTATACATGTAAAGCCTTTTAAAAAAAATTATTTTTTATCTTAATGTATACCTTTAGAGGCCCTAGGGAAAGGATTAGTAGGCAAATTTGATATGTAAATGGAGCGAGGGGATGAAGAGGGCTTGAAGGAGGAAACTACAGATAGGATTACTGATGAAAATGCAAACAAGTATTACAAGCTCTAATGTGCATCCCCTGTAGGTGCATCGAAGTCTGGTGAGTTTGCACTGCCACTGTGAATGTGCTCTGGCTGGTGTTTGCATTTGGAGTTTGCTTTCGGAATTATGGTATCAGAACTGCACAGAGGGATGCTGAGCAGGCCTTGCTGAAGCAGCACCTGGATGGGTTTCCTCATGCTCTTGTTATCCAGTGCTTCTTTAGCTTACAGCACACTAATCACATAAGAAAAACTGCAATTTATGAATTATCTGTATTCCCCAAGATCCCCTGGTCCATTTAATTGGATACGTTTGCTTCCAGAACAAAGCAGTGGTTCTCTGTGTCTTGTACCAGACTTCCTAAAATCATGATAGGAAGGTGAGATTCTGGCTGCTGTCATGCCAGTTACCTAAGTGGATCAGAGGAAGGTGGCTGCTCATCTTCCCTGTGTTTCTTTTGTAGCACCCTGGACAATTGAATTATGTCATGGGAGAGAGCTTTCCTTCCTCTTCCTCTTACTCCTCCAACTTCCAAAAAGAATCACTTCTTACCTGGAAAGTGCCCAGAATAACAATTACACGGCTAATGTTTTTCTGGTCCTTTTCCTCTCTGTACCACACTTGTATGATTTTGTTTCTGTTGGTTTTTTTTTCCCCTTTTATAGTATGACCTATTTGGTTCTGTAACTTTGAAACCAGGTGTAAAACCAGTATTTTTTTTCAGATGCACATTTTTCTGTTAGGTTTGACTTTGTTATGTATGTTCTATGCAGTAAAACATACTGTCTAGCCAGCAGAATCACAGGAAGCAAAGAGGGAAAGGGCAAGGTGCCATTGGTACAAAGATGAGACAGGCACCATCCAGAATGGCGTGGAGTGACATGGCACAGCTCATGGAAAAAGTACAACTTCACTGACAGAAGTTGCTTTGGGAACTGAGAACACTTCTGTGCTGTGTGGTGGAACATACAGGATTAGTTTAGTCTCTTTCCATTTCTATCGCTTGGCAACGTTGTTTGAAAAAATACAAGTTTATGTGCTGTTACAAAAATGTTCCTTAATATAAAAACACTGGAAGTGGAAAATAAACCATTTCATATACACACAGATCATAATTAGAGGAAAACTAATTTTTTCACCTAGGATCTGGCATTAAGGAATTCTGCCAGTCCCAAATTTTCAGTCCCTAGCTGCTTTTAAACAGATGTAGGATCAATTTAGGAAGAAGTGTTAGCTCTTTTTCACAAGGTAATGAAATGACTGTACATCTGTATTTTAATAAGTCTCAGTGCCTTGAGGCAATCAGTATTTTTGGTGGAAATATACTGAATGCAGAGGTAATTTTTGAAAAATTCTCCTGTAATAAGCTGTGGAATGGTGCAGAATTAAGCTAACAGAATGAGCCTGAAATCTGAGTGATTGCTCAGTCATACTGAACACGTGAACCAGCTGAGTCCAGAATTGACATCAGATACTGGCTGTTATATTGGGGATGTGGAAGTCTCTTTTGGATGCCAGAAAAAATCTATAAAACTAATTTTTTTTTTTTTTTTTTTTTTTTTTTTTTTTAATTAGATCGTTTTTATAAGACCTGATCTTGTTACATGTCAGTCAGGGAAGCTATTCTGAAAGACTATATAGAGCAACTGAAGGCAGTGCTGGATTTGCAGGGGGTGAATTGTGCAGTGATGTGGGGAGGAACAGGTAGTCATAAAATCCCAACATCCTTGGGACCCAGAGGGGTCTGATTCCTCCCTTTTGTGCTGCATTGTTAACACAGAATGGCCATTACTGTGAGTTCACTCTAAGTGTGGCATGGAGCTTTGTAGCTTTTCTTTCTGTCTGTCTCTTTCTAGTGTTCAGGCTGCTCTTCTACATATTATCTGAGCATATACTAAATATCTTAAACCCAAACCTGACAATATAGGAACAGCTGTACAGAGTCAAATGTCCATGTAACCTAGTACCTGTTTCTGACAATGATCAAAAACGAATGCCAGGGGAAGTACAGGAGGACAGCTCGAGCGTGGGTGGCACTTTCCCCAGGGTACTGTCTCACACCTGGCAATGGATTATGTGTATTCTAGTAATCCTAATTTCTCTTCTTTGAATTTGTCTAATCTCATTTTGAACCCATGTGAACTTGTACCCTCCAGAGCACCCCGTGCACTGGGGTTTATGAGTTACACATGGAGCAAAGAGCCATCTCTTCTGGATTGTTCCCAGCCTGTCTCCTATGATTTTCTTTTGATGTCTGCAGATCTTTGTACTGGAAGACAGTGCAGAGCTGAATTTCTTACACACACAGTCTCCACACTACTCAGGATTTTACAGACCTCTATCCTGTTCTCTCCTCAGGCATCTCTTTCCCAGACTTAATTCCTGTCACAAATCTCTCCTGTCTTGCAGTGTGACATATTCCCGTTACTATACTGTAAAAACAAGCAAACCAGGTTGCTAGGGCTGAATCTGTCTCCAGATACTGTGGCAGTAGGAACCATAAAAGCACTGATGATGTCTGGGAGGGGGGGAAGTGATGCTACCACCTGCTGTACTGTACAGCCAGGCCCTCTTTATGACATTATGCTCTGAGCTGCCCAGGCAGACACCACCTCACATCCAAATGCTGGGTAGTGCTCAGTCCAAACTAACACACCCTGACTCTGCGGGATGTCTAAGCTAAGTCTCTGCACTGGGTTTATGTGACTGTGCGGCTTCTGGAAGTAAGCTGGCTTGTAGCTGGCTGGGTCAGAGTATGTGGATTGGATGTGGGACTGCCTGTGCTGCACATCTGAAGCAATCTGCTTATTGTCACAGACTGTAGGGGAGTGGAGTAAACTGCCCCCAGTGTAGTACTCTACCATTACCCTCCTATTTCGTGCAAGAATTGGCCTGTTTAGCACACTGCTGAAACACAGCTACTCTCATCCCAACTTCTTTATTGCAATGTAGACACATGCTGCTGCTCATATCATAGAATGGTTTGGATTGGAAGGGACCTTAAAGATCCAACCCCCCTGCCCCGGGCAGGGACACCTTCCACTAGCTCAGGTTGCCCAAAGCCCCGTCCAACCTGGCCTTGAACCCTTCCAGGGAGGGGGCAGCCACAGCTGCTCTGGGCAACCTGTGCCAGGGCCTCACCACCCTCACAGGAAAGAATTTCTTCCTTAGATCTCATCTAAATCTCCCCTCTGTCAGTTTAAAACCATTACCCCTCATCCTATCCCTCTTCCCTTGATGAAGAGTCCCTCCCCCCTTTCCTGTAGCCCCTTTCAGTCCTGGGAGGCCACTCTAAGGTCTCCCTGGAGCCTTCTCTTCTCCAGCTGAACCCCCCAACTCTCTCAGCCTGTCCACAGGGGGGTGCTCCAGCCCCCAAGCATCTTTGTGGCCTCCTCTGGCCCCACTCAAGCAGGTCCATGTCCTTCTGCTGTTGGTGCCCCCAGAGCTGGACCCAGCACTGCAGGGGGAGTCTCACAAGAGCAGAGCAGAGGGGGAGAATCCCTGCCCCCCCTCCCCTGCTCCTTGCTGCCCACACTGCTCTGGGTGCAGCCCAGCACATGGGTGGTTTCTGGGCTGTGAGCGCACATTGCTGGCTCATGGTCAGTTTTCCATCCACTGATACCCCCAGGCCCTTCTCCTCAGGGCTGCTCTCACCCCACTCATCTCCCAGCCTGTGTTTATGCTTGGGATTGCCCCGATCCATGGGCAGGACCTTGCCCTTGGCCTTGTTGAACTCCATGAGGCTCACATGGTCCCCCCTCTCCAGCCTGTCCAGGTCCCTCTGGATGGCACATCCCTTCCCTCCAGCGTGTCCCCGCACCACACAGCTCGGTGTCGTCAGCAAACTGCTGAGGGCGCCTCGATCCCACTGTCCATGTCCCCAGCAGAGATGTTAAACAGCGCCGGTCCCAACACCCACCCCTGAGGAACAGCACTCCTCACCGCTCAACACTGGGACATCGAGCTGTTGACAGCAACTCTTGGAGTGTGATCAGCCAGCCAATCCCTTCTCCACTGAGGTGTCCATCCATCAAATCCATGTCTGTCTAATTTAGAGACAGGGATGTTGTGCAGGACAGTGCAGAAGTCCAGGTAGATGATGTGAGTTTTTCTTCATTTCTCCACCAACACTGTAACCCCATTGTAGAAGGCCACCAGATTTGTCAGGCACAATTTTCCCTTAGTGAAGCCATGTTGGCTGTCACCAATCACCTCCTTATTTTCCATGTGCCCTAGCATAGTTTCCGGAAGGATCTGCTCTATGATCTTTTCAGGCACAGAGGTGGGACTGACTGGCATGTAGTTCTCTGGGTGTTGGTTTTTTTCCTTTTTAAAAATGGGGGTTGTGTTTCCCCTTTTCCAGTCAGCAGGAACTTCACTGGACTGCCACAACTTCTCAAATGTGATGGATAGTGGCTGAGCCACTTCATCTGACGCTTATCTCAGGATCCACAGATGCATCTCAGATCCCATGGACTTGTGCACCTTCAGGTTCCTTAGATGGTCTCAAACTTGATCTTCTATAGTGGGCATCTCTTCATTCTCCCATTTCCTGGCTTTGCCTTCTGTGTCTTGAGTGGTGTGGCTGGAGCACTTGCTGGTGAAGGCTGAGGCAAGCAAAACCAAGGAAGCTGTAAAATTGACTCTTGATATTGAGTGAATAAACATTGGTGGATTCAAGGCTTGTTGTCATTACAGGTACAGCTCCTTGGGCAGTAGTTTGCTAGGGACAGCAAAATAGTAACAGCATTATTGCTTTGCCAAAGCTCTGAAAACTTACATTTATGGTGGCTACTGCCTGTGTGGGACAGCAGCCACTGCTCAATGGGCAGGAGGAGAATTGGCATCTCTCAGCAGGAGCCCGTACTCGCCTTACATTTCTGATACTCTTGAAAGCAATGGAAGCAGTAAGCCTGTTCTCTGGAGCTGCGTGCGGTCTGGCTGGGTCCTCCCTTCCTCCTTTCTCTGCTTCTCCCCTTTCTGTGGTAGTAGGGGCCCAGCCCTTCATCTCAGGAGCAGCAAAAATAAGTTTTCCAAGTGCTGGTGGAAAGGAGGAGTAGTTCTAGCTTTCACTATACTGAAAGACGGTATTCTTCAAATGGTAGCTATTGCTGAGATATGGTAAGAGCTGTGTTAATAGGAGGTCTATCTTATGTGTGAATTGCATAATTGTAACCTAAAGGGCTGGTTTCCGTCTGCAATCATATCCAGTGCTTGTTCCTCCCTTCTTTAGCTATGAAATAAAGGTTGAGGGGCATTATGTATTCTTCAGCTACTTCTGACTTGAGCACCATCCAGCAGAAGGAATGCTGGATATCCCAGTAATACAAAGAACTTACCAGTTGATCGATCTTTATTTTCAAACGTTTTCCTTCCTTCTCCCATGCAGAGAAAATGACATGCAAAATCAAATTCTTGCCAGATGTTCTTCATTGTCTCAAGGATAAGTAGGGACGGACACCTGCAGGCTCCTGGTCAGTTCAGGAAGAGACCTGTGTCATTGCAGAGAAGTGGTGGCTGCTCAGAGCTGGGCAGCTCTTTCTCCTGTTGCAGGAGAGTAGAGCAGGTGGAAGAAAGTCATACGCAGAGAGCAGGGCAACACTTAGCTGCAACCAAGGTACTCAAGAGCACTTTGCTACCAGTGAGATCCTAGATGTGCTCCCATCCTTTCAGCACTTATAGGCAGCGCAGGCTTGAGTTGCTGTTCCATACTGTCTGGGCTTGTAACTCTTTCTGACAACAGCATTGACTGAAACATGTGTGATGGCTGTGACATTATGAGAGGAACCTTGCTATATTTCAGTCTGATGGTATTTTTAAAAGGTGAATGTTACCAATGTTGTAAGCAGACAAGAAGCTATTGCAGAGCTGTTTGCTGAGCGAGGCTGCTGCAGGAATGCTGATGAGCATTTGCTGGGGCTGCAGAGGGCTACTGGCAAGCTGGAAAGAATTCACAGGAATGAAAGAGAAGTGATGAGGGACCTGGAAGATTTGATACATAGGGATGGTTGAAGTGCTCAGTGTGTCAGACTAGAATAAGTGATAGCTGAGAAGGGACCAAACAAATGGTTTTGTAGATGTAGCAAGAAAGAAGAATTATTTAGGGCCCCTTTTTGAGGGCAGAAGAAGGGAGGTGAAGTGCTGAAGCATGGAAAAGGAAAGTTACATTGCATACAAGGAAGAACTTATAAAGAGGTCTGTGTATTCCAATGAAGACCTCAGCATTCACTTGGATATGGAATAGCAGTCTCATATTTTGGAAACTAGAGTCTTGGATGGGCCCCATTGCTGGTAAATCCCAGGCTGCTCTTCTGCAGCAGCTCTCAAGGAGCTGGGATGGCTGAAGCTAACATTTGTTATAGGGCTACATCAGAGCCTGCTTGTTTTGGACACCATATAAATTCCCAGTAAGAATGCCCCTAGGTGAGAGCATAGGTAAAATGGAAGGAAAGACAGACACCAAGAGGGGTAGTGACATGCTCAGGCTCATATCACAAGCTGCTGCTGCTTTATGCAAGAATTTAGGCCCTTGCTATGAGATCTGCACTTTCCACTTTGGGTCACCTATTTTTTTCAGCCTGGGTTGACCTGTCTCCAAGTCTGTGAAATTACTACAGGAAGGTGTGCTACTAGTTTAGTGGGAGCCATTCCTTCTCTGGGCATCTCCAAGACTACTATCTTGTCTTCAAGTATTAAAAATAATTTTATTGGCTGTTTGGAAATTAATTTTTGTTTTGTAATGTGATTTTCATTGTATATGTTTCAGGAATAGTGCCTTCTCGACTGGCATACTGATATATATTTTTGAAAAGCTCATGTTATGAACTTTCACGCTGTATAATTAAATTATAATATAAACTGCATTTTGGACAAATTTTGGAGGTTTGAAGTTCAGATGTCAAAATAGCAATTTCGACAGATCTACTTCTACAAGTTCAAACTTGGACGTAATGCAGCGCAAGCTGCTCGAAACATCAATGAGGTATATGGCCAGGGAAGTGTTAATGAATGGACAGTGAGACTTTGGTTCCAAAAATTTCAACATGGCGATTTCAACCTTGAAGATCAAGAAGGTCACAGATGTCCTTCTGCTATTGGCGATGATGAATTGAAGGCTCTGGTGGAAGCAGATACATGCACAGCTATTCGAAAACTTGCAAAAGAACTTGAGGTAAGCATATCAACTGTTTCTGAGCATCTGAAGAAGATTGGAAAGTCGAAGAAGCTTGACAAATGGGTGCTGAACGAATTGCATGAGAATCACAGAAATCGCCGTTTTGAAGTGTTGTCGTTGCTTCTTTTTCACAACCAGAACGACCCGTTTCTCGACCGTATTGTGACATGTGACAAGAAGTGGATGCTCTACGATAACAGCGAAGTACGTCCAGCAAATCAATGAAATGCACAAGAAACTTCAACAGCTGCACCCAGCACTGGTCAACAGAAAGGGTCCAATCCTTCTCCACAATAACACATGGCCACACGTTGCACTTTCCATGCTGCAACGGTTGAATGAGCTGGGCTACGAAACTCTGCCTCATCCACTGTACTCACCAGACCGCTTGCCCACCGACTATCACTTCTTCAAGCATCTCAACAGCTTCCTGTGCGGGAGACACTTCAGAAACCAAGGGGAGGCTAAAACTACCTTCGATGACTTCATCACCTCCAGAAGTCCAGAATTTTATGCAACCGGAATAAATATGCTTGTTTCTCATTGGCAAAAATGTGTTGATTCTAATGTTTTTTATTTCAATTAATAAATTTTATTCTGAGCTGAGATATGCCACTTCAAACATACAGGTTGAAATTGGCAATTAATTTCTGAACAGCCCATAGTAATTTCACTTCCTCACCAAGCTTTTGATTTGTTCCATTCCCTCTTCTTCTGTTTTCACTGTTGTCTCTTGGTCATAAATTTACACTCCTGGAAGAAGAATTTACTGATACCCTTATGTTAGTCTCTTTTCTGATTTGGCTTTTGTGTAACCTCTTTCACTCTTTCAAGGTGAAAGCTGTCATGATGTCAGTGCATTATAAATATTGATGTGAGATGTATGATCAGATCATCTAATCCACTTTTCTGGTATTGACAAATTGTTGCCCAGTGAGATGTCAGATTTAGTTTTGCTATTCTCAAAGCAATGGACTTCTTGCTGTTTCAGTGGTCTGCAAGATCTTTTTTTCCTCATAGTCTTTTTTTTTTTTTTTCCCCTTCCTGCCATCACCTTGCTTTTCTTAATAATGGTCCCTTGCATGACACTTGCCCATTTACCTTCTGAAAATATGTTTGGGGTGTGGCACATTTCAGTGCCTTACTGATGAGGCCAGTGTTACTATTCCCAGTTTAGAGATGATGAAAATGAACTGCAGAATGGAAGCTACATCACCACAAAGCCAGGGACTGAACCCCCAAACCCTGGTTGCCAATCTGATGCTGCTTGTTCTGTTGCAGTTGCTCATCCCTGCTAGGTATATTCAGTGAGTCAGCCCTATTGGTTTTACTGCCACTACTGCTGGATCCACCTGCTGTCTTTATGATCTGATCTGAAGGTTGGATGTGTTAAAGCCTCAGCTTTTTTGGGAGGCCAGGCCAGATCTTCCAGACAGTGGAGACAGGGCATCCTGGCAGATTGTGTAACTATGCTGCGACAAGCCAAGCTGAGCCCTGGTTAGACCTATGCTGCACATTGTCCTCTTTTATTTTCCAATTCTGCTTCTTTATGATAATGTCAACTGGCATTGTGTGATCTCATTGCTGTTTGTTTTACAGTAATACTTGGAAATCCATCTCAGCCACCTCTTACACGTGGCAGGTCAGCAGTCCCATCCAACATACCTTTCTCTGTGCACAAGAAAGGGACACACAGTCATGGAGAGCTTCATATCATGCCTGGGGACCCATTGGGTCCCCAGTTCTGGGGATCAAGCATCAGATTACCCCATGCACATATGTCTGTGTCTCTGAGATGGCAAAGCTCACTCACTGCTAGGGAATCTTTCAGAATTCACACACTGCTGCAGACCCAGAGCAAGAGTTGCAGTATCAGGCTGGGCTTCTGTCACAGCCACTTGACACCATTTCTGAATAGAAAAGTCCAAGCTGATAAGATACCATGACAGCTACAGCAGGCCCTTGTGTGCTATCACTTCTAGAAGCAGGTATGACTTGTCTCTTTTAATCTGAAGGAGGGATGCTTACAGCCTAGTTAATTATCTGACTTCCAGTAGTATCTAAAAACTGCAGTCATGGGCTAATGTGCTGTTGTGTTGGTTGTTGTATATGAGTGAGCACAGCAAACTTTTCTGTGTTAAGTGACAAAAAAGTTTGTCTTTGGCATGAGTTCAAGGCTCATTGTCACTACCACTCAGGGTTCATTACTGCCGTCCTGTTAGCATGGAGTTTTCTTTTTTGAATTGGGTTTTTAAAGTTACTTACCTAAAGTTGTCAGTGGCCAGTGAAAGAGTTAGAACCAGAATTCACACACAGCTGGATCTTTTCCTTCAGTGTAGTTTCTGCCTAATTCATTAGCTAAATTAAACTTTAGGCTTACTTAATGCTGGCAGAACATTATTATCCAACTTGCTTACTGTCCAGAGTGGCAGAGGTAATGCACTTTTCCAGTGAACAGCTTTGAAGTGTGTTATCCTACCATGCCTGCGTGTTATATCCTTCCTTCCCAGGTGGGAGTAACCTTGTAAGCGACTCTGATGAGCACAGATGGCTGTGTCTCTGTTGTTCCAGCCCTCCCAGCAGCCTGCTCTGATCTCAACAGATGGAGTGGGCTTGGTGCTCCAGTGTTAGAACTGCAGAGGACATGTGCACGCTTGGAGGAAGCAGCAGACTGAGCCACTCAAATATTTATGGTGTTCTTCCTGTTGAAAAAAATTAATGTGGTGATGAAAAGTAAAGTGCAGAAAAAATTGCCACGCTGCAGAAGTAACTGTGGTTCCCAGTGTTCAACTATAAACAGCAAAACTGTGGAGATTGATTTATGAAGAGAAAAAAAAGGAGGCATTTTGCAGAGCTCAGTGAAATGGTGACAACTGCTAGGCCATGAGGAGGGTGAGCTGCTAGTTTAAGTGGGGCACAAGGGCACAGCCAAATTCAAGGGATGATAACAAGAGTACAAAACGCTGGCTGAACAGTGCAGAAATGTTCTGGGCAGTGAGACCTTTCTTTTGCTTCCTAAGGGGAGTGCGAGAGAGCCCCAGCATTCTGGATAAATTGGTTTTGTAGTGAATCGAAGAGGGCTACACTGTGTGTTAGAATTTGATGGCTGTGCAGGGATGCAGCAAGGGAGGAGATGTGCCTTGTTCAGACCTCAGATCTGGGTGTGCAGGGGCAAGTACTTGCTTCTCTGCTTTGGAGCAGGTGTGTGAAGGGCAGCAGGTAGATACTGCAATTCTTTTTCCTAAAGCATCGCCCTCTCCTTCTACTTCTTTTGATGAAACTGGGGAATTACAGTATCTCCTCTTGCTTTTATGTGAATCTCCTTTTTCTTTTCTTATAGGCTGGGCTAGTTCTGGCTTGTATAACCTGCAGGTTCTTCATCATTCCTGGAAGATCCTGTGGGTATTAATGTTAAACTGGAGCCAGGTGCTCAGGCTTTCTTCCACATGACAGATAAGCTTGGAGATTTGTAAGGGAAGTTGTATGACACACACTTTGAGAACAAATGTGTCAGGTTACCCCATGCACATATGCCTGTGTCTCTGAGATGGCAAAGCTCATACTCCTTTAGCTCACTCACTGCTAGGGAACCTTCAGTCCCCAGTTTCCTTGGAAGAGCTTCAGCTCTGTTCCTTCCCACAAGGTAATGGATGCTATCATACTGTTTCACTGAGCAAAAAAGGCTTTGAATATCAGACAATTTTTTGTAATGCTTAATCTTTTTTTTTAAATGCTTAATTTACCACCCAGGTGCAAATCAGCAGCAATGCCAATTAAGTCAAAAGGTGATCAAGTTTGAAAGCAGTAGGAAAGTGGAATGAGACACAACCATTTAACAAGGAAGCATTTATGATTTTTAAAGTATTTTTTCCTTCCTGGGAAGCATCCTAGAGCCATACATGATAGATCAAAAGTTAACAAAACACCAGAAGATAAAAAGATAACATTTTGGAGACTGATGTGCAATTCCCCTCAACACAGGGCAATCTTAGTCTTATCCAAACGTTTCTTTCCAGTTTGTTTTTTCCCCTTCCCCTACTGTAGCCCCTATCCTAGTTCACATAATGTTAATTCTTTTTGATAATTTGGCTTCTTACTTTTGATAAAACGAGTTAATGCACTAGATGAGCAACCCAGACACATTTCCAGATATCCTTTTTGTTCCTCATTGATTCCTGCATAGAATGTACACCATTCACATTCAGCATCCGTGCAGAGATCTGCAGTTAGGTGCTGTAATGCTCTCTTAGCATTTTAGAACACGTTTTCTTGGGGAACAGCAAAGCTGATGAGTATTACTGAATTCTGGTTGTGCAGGTACAGAAGCAGACCATATGTTCTGCACGTGGCCTGTGTGCACACACATTAGCTGCTGCACTAATCCATTGTGAAGAGCAGAACAGCTGTCTCCTGCAGGAGCTAATGCATGTTCCTTGGAAGGAGGTATAAAAATAATTTCTCTGTTTAATGACTCAGGTTGGATCCGTGAATAACATTTCTTTCATACCCTGTGTGGAGAGCACCTTTATTGTCTGAAGTAAGGGAACTGAGAACAAACTAGGATTTTATTGTTACTGGTGTAACAACACATACTGTGCTTCATCACACGGTGATCTCTAACCTTTTGTTAGCTTTTACAAAGTTTCTGTACTCTACAGCAGTCACATCCCGTACCAATTGGTTTTCTGTTTTTCTCTTTTCATCTTTCCAGAATCTCGTGTTCATGAAGTTTCCCAGCAAAATTGGGGCACCCCAAATTTGGTTTTACACGGGGTTCTTATACTCCTCAAGTGTTCAGGTACAACATGATTTGACTAATCACTAACACTCAGACTACTGATTACTAATCACAGTAAAACTTTGCAAAGCAACAATTTTTTTGCAGCATTCTTGCTGCTCGGCTATTGATAGAGATGTCCCTGGAGTTAGTTTTGCTATAGTTACTTTCCTATGATGCCAGACAACACTGGGAGGGTTTCAAAGATGTGTTAGAGAGGCTAGGATGCTGGCATTATCTTGGTTGTCCAGGGGTATCTTTTATCCTTCATGGACAGCTTTAATCTTCCAAGAAGCAAACCTCTTATTTCTAGGGCCAGATTATACTTAGTTTTGTTTTACTTAAGCGTGAACAGTACCAAAGCCTTCAGTAAAATTCCACTGTCATTATATTGCAGTGTATAATGTGAGCACTGTCATGCTATAAAGACTGATATTAGAGTTAGGGAAAGGAATTTCCATAATAGATCAGTGTAGAAGTTTTTGGAAAAACTTTTCTGATGGACTCTGAGAATGATTTAATCTTCCTGTCAATCACTGTGGCAGATTTTTGTGATTTTAATCCACAATGACAGTATTGAAAGTTCATGTTTTTGTACCAGCACTGATCACAGTGCTTGTTTGTTGTGTTTTTTGTAATTGTCTCGCTAGCTAGCACCTAATATGGTCTTTGCTCTTATTACATGGCAGGTAAAATTATTTATATTGGTGCCCTTATGACAGTGTTAGCTATATGTATTATTTTCCTGTTGTTGACAAATGAGCTCTTTTATTAGGTTTCATGTGCTAGCAGGACTTACTCTTTCTATTCAGCTTCTATTGAACAGATCTTGGCAATATCAAGAAAACGGAGATAATCTAGATAGGTTTTGGAAGATTCAATTGTATTTCTTACTTGCCTGTAATGATCGTGTCCTCTGTGGACTGTGACCCTGTCCATGAAGAGAACAGTAAAGTTGTCATGTGCTCTTGCTAAACCCAGCTGTCACTGAAGGCCACTGGCTAACCTTGTCCTCAAGGTTAGAATAATCAAGCCCCTTCAGTGGGTCACAGTCCTTTGTGGCTTGATTATTCTTGCTGCTAACCCTTAATATACTATAATCTCCCAGAGGTTTGTCTCTTGTTAAGTTTTAAAGATCTTGCAGGAACTTCTTAGCATTTTTTGCAAGAGGTGCCTACTGCTTTACACTGTGCAAATAAACTGGAGGATTTTTCTGTCGCTTGCCTGAAGCACCTCTCCACTAACAGTTTCCTCTCCAGCCACTTTTCCATTTCTGTGTTTAATAATGGGGTTTCGTCTCGGTGTTGCAAGTTAATTATATTTCATTCTATGTAACTGTTTTGCTGTTGTCTCTCCTGAGCCCCCTCTTGAGCTTGCACCAGGGGAGAGAAGAGATGTTTTCTTGCTATCCTGCTTCAGGTATTTGTTTCATCTGTCACTCATTTGGAGACTAATCACTCATTTTAATCCCAAAGCTACATGATATTGTAATTGGCAATAAAAACTAATGATTATGAGGATGGAGGGAGTCTTCTGTGCTGAAGGTATGAAATTAATGACATAGGAATTTCCTGACAGAATAACTTTAGGGGTCTTATTTCAGATGCAAATCACAGTTGTAAATCCTAGTTTTGGATATACATTTGCTTGAAAATTTGCCCATTGTTGAGTCTTCATGAACTTGAAGATACGTTTCTATCAAAAGATAAAGTAGGAGTGTTAAAACATTCTCCAGCTGAGACACAGGATTGTACTCCGTGTGTGCTGCTGCATGCCTTCAAACACGGATTATGAGGCGATCACACCTCCTTGGAGTATGACTGCTGTTTGTTACCTACTCTCCATAGTCAGTTCCTGTACTAATGCCTATGGGTTGGCCAGAAATTAAGTTGTGAATAGTATTTTTCTTGTGCTCCTCCCAGAGCATGTGTCTGATGCCTGGAGTCCTGAAACTCCATTCCCTCTCACTCCCAAGCCAAAGCAAAATACCAAACAAAAATCTACTGGAGTATTTTGAGCACTGCTGATAGAAGAAGTTTCTGGCAGTCCAGTGAGACAGCTATTTTTCATGAGATGTCAAAGTCAGGGAAGTTTACTCAAGTGTTCAAGTCTGGCTGCTTTTCCAGACTTAAAGCTGACCTCATAACTTTTAGCTGTGTCTTAGTATTTGTTTATAGCATCCTTAGCAACTACGAAGAACTGAAAGTCAGACCAAATTTAAGGTCAGATTAAAGGCTCACAAGTCAAGAATAGCTGACCCTTCTGAATAGTTGCACTACAAGCTTAATTTGTTCTGGGCTTTTTTTGGGGGGTGTGAGTGTGTATCTTCAGTTACAGCCTACAATAAAGATTTGGCTGTTGGAACTTGATTGATTTCTAGTTCAACTAATTATGAACAAACCAGAATGGAAATGGCTTCTTTCTCTTTGTTGTTCTGTGTCTCCTTTGGGTTAATTAGAAGATGCCACAGCAGAGCTTTGCTCTCATATAGACTTCCCTGTGATTGCAGAGTGATTTTTTTTTTTTCCAGGTCTTTTTTTCCCTGTGCTGACTTTTCCAGCCTTTGCCACATTAAAAGCATGGACTTTAAATAATCTGTTTGTTAGCTATGCGCTGGTGTTGCTACTCATCCCCTGTAGCAAGGCTTGGGACCCTGAATAATCACGAAGGACTTTGCCCTCTGGTCACATTAAGGCAGCAACCACCTTTATTCACAGCCTCTCCACATGGCTGTGACAGCAGTGAAGGCCAAGGGTTGGGGTACTACAGTGATGGCTGATGGTCATGGTATTTGAAGGTCAGATGGGTTGTTCACCTTCCTCCCTGAGCTGTACAGGCCTGTTTTCAGGCATCAGTGCAAAAGTTAATTCTTCCACTGTGCTCTCCCTACATTCATCTCTTTTTCCACAGGCAGATAACAAGACAGTCCTCAGATATGCAGCCAAGCAGTTTGTCCCAGCAGGAGAACAAGAGACAGGAGCATGAAAAGTCCGGAGACAACCTTGTTTAACAGAAGTGAGGATGGTGTGTGCCATGGCACGAGCAACTTCCTGTGGTGGCTTTTTTTGAGTGACTTGAAGAAACACGGGCTATCAGCCGGCTAGTAAGGCACAGCTGATACTCAGCGGCATGGTGCAGGCCAGCCAAAGCGTGTGTATCCACCACAGAGCAGGGTGTGCCCACACATAGAGCGGGGTGTACCCATCACAGAGTCGGGTCTACCCACCCCAGAGAGGTACAGACGTGCTCAGCAACGACCTTAGGCACTGACTTGGGTCCCCAAACTCCGTCTCGCTTCAGAGGGAAGTGAGTGCCCGGAATTCAGGGTCCATCCCACCCACGGCAGGTAATTTGTTCAGGATTTAGTATCCTCCCTTGTTGAGCAATTCTCCCGTGGAAACGTCGGAAAAGGCGCTTTTCGGGCGGGGGCTCAGCGCGGCAGACGAGTGAACTGGGAGCTCCCTCTCCTGGCGACGGGCTGTGCTGGGGGCTGGGGGGACTCGGCCCCGCAACGCCGCCGAGCAGCTCTTGTCCCCTCCCTGTAACGGCAGGGTCGGTGCTAGGGGTGTTGAAAAAGGGGGATAGAGAACCCCAAAACACCAGGTTCTGCCCTTACCTCATGTCGATAAAACATAAACACGGTCGCAGTGTTGGATTTTACGAGAGAGATCTCGAGGGGCTGGAGCGAGGGCAGAGGAGGGCAACGAGGCTGGGGAAGGGCCTGGGGAATAAATCCTGTGAGGAGCCATTGAAGGAGCTGGGGCTGTTTGGTGTGAGGAGGAGAAGGCTGAGGGGAGACCTCATCACTCTACAGCTCCCTGAAAGGACATTGCAGAGAGGCTGGTGCTGGTCTCTTCTCACAGGGGATTAGTGACAGAGCAAGAGGGAACGGCTTTGAACTGCAACAGGGGAGGGTCAGACTGGACATGAGGAGAAAATGTTTCCCAGAAAGAGTGGTCAGAGAGTGGAATAGGCTGCCCAGGGAGGGGGTGGAGACCCCATCCCCGGGTGTGTTTAAGGGTCGTTTGGATGAGCTGTGGGGGGATATGGGGTAGGGGAGAACTTTGTAGAGTTGGGCTGAGGGTTGGATTCAGTGATCCCAAGGGGCTTTTCCAACCTGAATGATTCTGTGATTTTTGCTGTCTCAGTGATGCCCATGCTTGCAGTTACCACCTGACTTGACTTCATCTGTCTCCCACTGGCCAGGGCCAGGCAGTGCCCTGCCTTGTTGCTTTGTGATGAGAAGCACCAGGATTTCTGTCTCGTACCCCTTCATGCTTAAAAAAGAAGAAAACACACAGAAGAAAACGTCTCTGCCATCTCCTCTCCCACACCAGCCGTTCCGTCTTGCCTTTCCGGGTTCATTCAGTGCTTTGTAGGAATGATTCTGACTGAGAGTCTATCTGTAGGATGTTCTGTGAAACAAAATGGTCTGGGAGCTGACTGAGTTACTACCTCTGTGCTGTTTAACAGGTAGCTTCGAGTGATTCCTCATGCTTTTGATTCTTGATGTGTATGACTGCAATCTCCACATTATTTTCAATTATACGGGAGAGCAAAAGACTTTAAAAGAGCTAGCAATGTACTAGTTGTGAATACCACTACGTCATTTCCCTACTGATTATCCCCATTTTAAAATGGGCTGGAGAAAAAGTTCTTGACATGAGGGAAGGCATGATAATTTCTGGCAGAATAACAGAGTGGATCTGTTCCTCAGGTATGGCAAATAAGGGACGTGTTGAGGGGAAAAAAAGGATAATTTGGAGGAGTTTTGTCACTGGAGGGTGAAAGGGAATAGCGAGCAGGGTGGCCCTGAGTGTATCGAAGTTGTTTGGTTTTAGGAAGACAAAATCTGTCTGTGGTCATGACTGAAAAAACAGTGTGAGGGTGGAGGAATGTCGTGGTAATGGGAATTTTCTATGGCTAAGGACAAGAGATGACTGTTTTGAAGGAAAGTGGATGTCCAAAGATTGAAAACTGTTTGAAAAACAGCAAAGCGGGGAAATCCTAGGGCAATCACACCCCATCAGGCTGAGGTTTATTAACTTGATTTAACTGGCTTTTACTGCTAGGAAATATCCACTTATTCTTGTTTAACTGTCCTGTAGCCCTGGGTGAGTGGCCTGTTGCAGAACAGGGAGGAGTTGTCCATCCCAAGGACCACATGCCTGAGCATGACCTGCAGCTTCCCACTCACTCTGCAGACCTGTTGTGTATCTCGTAGCCCACAGTGGCAGGGAATGATCAGGTTGTTGCTCACTTAGGGTGGGCAAGGTAAATCTGGCCTCAGCTGTTTGTGCTGGGCCTTATCCTGTCTGACAGGATAACTGAAGGCTCTTTACAGATTTTGAAGGACTTTTCTATGGCTTTGGGCACCAAGTGAGATGAGGACACCTACTGAAAAGATGGTACCAGCTGGTATCCTGATGCTGAGAGCAGTGACATCTCTGGCAAGCATGATGTGAACAGGACCACAACTAGACAGCTTTTCCATGTGAATAGGCTTCTGAAGTACTTGTGAAGTGTAATGGGGTAATGTAGGGTGGGGTAGCCCCAAGAGCCACAGGAACAAGCCACTCTATGGTTTGACTCTGTTCAGGAGAAGCACCCCATGGAACTCTGGAGCTTTTTCTTGCTTAAGTTGATCCTGATAAGTGGATGAGCTGAAGAAACAACAAGGCATCCTTCAACATAGTGAAACAACAGAGATCTTGGATTGGATAAAGGGCAGTGGTAAAATAACACTAGCTGCTGTATCCTACATGATGTGACTTGCTAATCAGCAGAGGGCTGATTTGAAGGTTTTCCCTCCTGGGGACAAGTACTGACTGCTTAGGACTTCCTGAGTTTGGGGACTTGGTAAGAGGTAAGTTTCACATGAGAAGAGTGATGATATAGCTGTTTTCACAGCCTCTCTGAGGAAGTCCTGCTTCAAACCTGACCCATAGCCTAGGCACCATTCACCTGGGAGAAACAGACTGGAAGGCTGAGGCATGCTCAGCAACAGAAAGTTGACTTCTGTTCCTGGCTGTGCATATGGGGTCCAATATAGAGTGGATCACCTTTATACCCAAGGGAGATGAAGGTAATCCTCAATGGAAATGGCTTGTGAAAACTGGGGAACATCACCTTCCCTCCTCTGTCAAGAGTGAGGCTTTCACTATTTCAGGGATGTGGCTGTTTTCTTTCTTACATTGCAGTGCACTTTGCCTCAGTGCTGAGGTCTCAGCCCTAAATTTGCAAGGCACTGTGACTTGTCGGTATGCAGTGGATTGTAAAATCACAGCTGTGCTGAGGACACGGAAGAGTTCTTGTTGGACCACTGCTCTGAGACACTGAAGTGAGAGAGAGAAAACCAGGAGAATGAAGGGCTTGGGAGAGAAGGGGAAGAAAATTAGTCCAAGCCACTTCTATTGCTTCTGCTGGGTGGCTCATTTAATCCAGCACGTATGCCATGGATTGTCTGTCTTTGCTGTGTCTAAACATGAGCACTACTAGCTAAAGACCACTGTGTTGTTGAGCTTGTTTTCATCATGGCAAAATAAGTAGAATGATGCATGAAAAACAACTGGGTTCCTCAGTTCAATTGTATGCCTGGGAAAATCATGGCTTCCTGTGACACTTTCTGTTGGAGAATGGCTTGTAGAACAAAGCCATGGGTCTCTGCAGGAGCTGATCGCAGCCACCTGAGGTAAACAGGAAAAAGCCCAGGGTATAGTTATGCTAACAAGGAAGGAGATTCAGGGCTCAGTTATGCTAGCAAGGACTGTTATGATAACAAAGAGAGAAACTGAGGTACATTATGGCCTTGAGTGTGATTGAAAAACAGCCTTGGGAAAGAAAGCAAGTCCGAGGAAGAAAGATGTTTATGCATACCTGAAATACCACAAGGGGTTGGGATATTATAATGTAACCTTTTAGATGTACCCAATAGCTCAGATATTATAATGTAACCTTTTAAATGTATCCAATAGATTTGTGAGTAGTGTATTGTAGACTGCTTATATAAGGTGTGATTTCTTTCAATAAAATCGAAGCTTACTCTATCATTCACATTGAATCGGCTGCTTGCTTCCTCCGTCCTCTGCAACTTTCCCTATATGTTTATCTCCTGAGGTGCCTCTGTTCAGACACGTGATATCTGGCAAAAAAAAACCCCCTCACCCAGAATCATGTTATGGTGGTTTTTCACTAATACAGTGTCTGTATGTGTTTGAAAATGGATTAAGAAAGTGATCCTAGGAATTTCTGAGAATTGACCACCTGATACAGGACCCAATCATTTGGTGAAAGCTGTTGAGGTTTGTTAGACACTCCAGGAGGAATTAAACATCTTGGCAGTGCAGTGAGAGATGAAATTTGACATGGATAAGGCTACAGTAATGCCCACTGGCAAAAGTAATCCAAGTTTCTCTTCACCTGCCTGGGCTCTGAATTTACAATCTGCTCTGAAAGCAGAATATTAGGATAGATGTTATCACAGCTTAATGAAGTGTACAGCTCAGTTTTAAAAAGGGAACCGAGCTGCTTGTGTGTTTGGAAAAAAAAATAGTAACACAGAGCGAACTGTGATACATGGATATGCTGGTAGAAAGTTAATGAAGAACACACACAACAAAATTAACACTGCGGTTGCCTCCTGCTGAGAACAAGAGCTCAGCAGGTCAAAAAGAATTATCTACTTGCATGGATATTGAAAGTGCCTCACATTAAATGATACGAGAGAAATACTTTGAAGACTATTCCATCTGTGTTCTTCAGAGGCATAAGCCAACTCCTTTTTGAGGCATGGAAGAAAGTGTTATGGACATGGTTATTGTTTCTTTGAGGTTTTTTTACATCTTTGAAGCATTAGTACTGCTGCTACCAGCGGGACAGAACATCAGAATGGACTTCAGGTCAGATCCAACCAGGAAATAAATTATATTTCCATAGCAAAATTACAGTGATACATAGCACAGTGCTCTGTCAATATCAGTAAGCTCTCAGATAGTACTTAGTTGTGGTCATCCCTCCTTTAAAGAAATGCACCAGTATCTTCTAAAATGCTAGATCTGTGAAGTTTTGTGCCAAGTTGGACAATATTTCATTCAACAGGAGATAGCTTCAGAAAGTCTAAAACTCAAATGCAAGTGGTGAGGTTTTAAAAGAGTCTGGAAAACTCTGTGCTCCTGCCAAGAGCAAGGTTTTGTCTACCAGACTGGTCTCCCCAGGAGCGAGGCACAGCCGAGTGTGTGAAAAGCATTTTGACCTCTTAAGGTGAGGAGCATAAGGATGTACCACAAAATACAAGTACAACCAAGGGTAAACACTACATTAATAGGTTTCATAATGCTCCTAATGTTTATAGTGAATGTTTTAAACAAATTTTAAGTAGGAAATGGAAACATTTTCAAAACATAGTTCTCCCCTTACAAATGCACAGGGTAGACAATACTGCCTTTTTATAAGGTGATCAAATTACACTGGGATTTAAGTACGTCTTGATTTGCCTTTTCAGTGCCAGGTTACAACCCAATCACTTCTTCCTGGAGCTGTAGTCATTTGGGAGCCAGTATCACACCAGACTACCCAACTTTGGTTTCTATTTTTTCATCAATCTGCCAGTCTGGATTTGGGGTTTTTTTGTAAGCATTATTGTGCTGGGAAAAGATGTTTTTCTGACAAGTGAGATTTTCCTCCTTGCAGGCTACGGCAGCACAAGAAGAGCCAAGGTGAATTCCCAGTGAGCAGAACTGGTGCTTGGGCATGGGAGAAGAGTTCAGTCACCAGGCCCTGGCCAGTCCTTGTGCTGGTAAGTGCATTGTGAGCACTGCTGACACGACCATTTTGCAGTATGGACTCACAGGTGTAACACTGAAGCCAGTCATTTCACAAGGGCCCTTGGAGGCTCAAGGATTTCCCATCACAGATCTGAGGCCTGTTCCTTCAGAGTACCAGGAGGAACATGCCAGGTCTTTTTGCTTTATCCTGGAGCTACGAGTGTTGTGCACGTCAGTGCTGATTGGGAATTTGAAAAGCCTTGTGTCATTTCTTCAGAGTTTCGCTTGCATTCAGTGGTCTGGCTGGGTGCTCAGATGGCTTTAACTCAAAGCTTGTGCAAAGCTCTCTAGGGCCAGATTTTGCAAAAGAATCTCACGCTTGGCTGTTTCCAATGGGGACAGTAGGAGTTGTTGGCTGGTGAGCAGTTTCAGTGAGGGACACCACTAATGACTGTGCTTCATGGTACTGACCTTGTATCCATCCAATTCCTGACATGCTAGCCTGGTGTATTTAGTTGTTTTCTTTAAGCAGGGAAAATATGAAGAAACTTGTTTTCCCAAAGTCATATATGCATTTATCACTTTAGTTTGCAAATTGCCTGCTCTCTATAAAGCAGTTGCATGGTATGTTCCTTGAGTCTAGGTCATCATGTGTTGAGGAAACAAATCAAAGACTGTGATTAGATCCTCAGCTGATAAAAAAAATGGGATTTGAAGTCAGTCAGATTTTGCTGGCTAAGGACTTGAGTCCTGCTCTAAGAGCCTGCTTCTTTCTCTCTCTCTTTTTTTTTTTTTAGCATTTTTTGTGGTGGGAGACAATTATGAAGTAAAAAGAGAAAAGATGTCCAACTGTTCTCATGTGTGACTCTTCCAAAATACAATTGAAGGGTGAGAAGAAGGAGGCATAAATAGTGTTTGGATGGGGAAGCAATAAAGCTTTGTCACCCGACTCTTTGCTATTGTACTGTAATAGAGCAAGGACTTTGAAATCTGCTGTTGCCATAGAGGAGTTTTGCTTCTCTAGCCAGGAACAGCTCTAGTCTCATCACTGCAGAGCAAGGCGCTGGGTGTTTTGTCAAGTATTCATAGGACTACCACTGAGTAGAGGATACTCATCGCTGTGTTCAAATCTGCACCTACAAGGAGTGTCTAGTCCTTAGTGACTCTCCCTCAATCCAAGTGGCTGCTGTTTTTGAAAAGTATGTTTAACTGTTTAAAAAAATAATAGTATCAACCTTAATTGATTTGCAGTCTGTGCTCTGCACTTGCAACAAACTGATGTTTACAGCCGCCTGTGTGGTTAACCCATGAGAGTGGAGGTAAAGAGCCACAACTGTGCCTCTGAGCATATAAAGGAGTTAACCATACATTTTCTGCTGAGGGTCTTGGAAGTTCCAGTAGTGATTAATGGGCTTCAGTCAGATGGTATTTTGCAATTACAGATTATTGCCCCTGAGTCAGTAAGAGCACCCATGGTGCTCCATTTGCTAGTGGATGTGGGTACAGCCCAGCACTGTACTTCAGCACTAGAATGATCAGATCCTGCAGTAACTCAACTGGTTGAAGTGTTATTTATCTTTCTAATGCTGCCATGGGTAACTAGCTCAGGCAGCAATTTTCAAGATACTAATGTAATGATCTAGATTTAATTTTGTGGTTCTCATTGTGCAACTTGTGCCATTCAGGCCTGGTACCTCACGATCTGTCCTAGTGTCATTATGACCAAATGATTTTTTTTCTTTTTTTCCTTTCTTTAAATACACCCCCCCCCCCGTCATTTATCTTTAACTAAAGTTGTATATTTTGTCTATGTTTTTGGGAAAGGAAGGCACAGCTAGTTTAACTCCTGTTTTGCTGAAAACTGTATATGCTTCCCCCAGAACTGCAGCTTGCACTGTGTAATTGTGTCCCATTCACAGGCTCAGATGGAAGTCCTGCTAATTGCATACAAACATAAAAGGAACTGTCTCATCCTACAACGGGACAAATTAAAAGTGTTTTTCATGGGTGCTGTTAGTGTAGAGATACAGAGGCAACCCCAGGGGTTTTTCTTATATATTTTTAGGCACTGCCTAAGTGTGTCTACAGAACAGCACGCCCTATTACTCCTACAGGCTGTATCCATGGGTGTGTTTTGCTCGTGTACAGTCTACAGAAGCTTTTCTCTCTCCTTCAGGGAGGATAAAAATCAACAGCTACCAGTGGGGCAACATTCAGGAGGCTTGTCTTGTTACAGTAGGCAACGGGCCTATTTTGTACAGGAACTGAAGTCTTGCTGCGTATGTATACAGTATCTACAAATGATGATGTTCAGGTGCTGTTGAGCGATATTCATCTCCTGACAGAAGCAAAAGCAAATATTAAACCTATATTTTTTTCAGGTGAGTACCACAAATTAGAGGAAGGACTTAAGCTGTGGACATAGATCAACCTGCTGAAGTTCTACTGAGAAATAAATTCTGGAGTCATGGACTGTCTTTTAACTGTACCAGATAATGCTTGGTATCTTTTAGCATCCAAGTTCTTGTTCATTAGTCAGGAGCCAATATCTTCTAGGACATGTAGAAATGGCTTTGGCTATGTCTGCTGGGGAAGACATAGTAAGTCCAAGGAGCATATGATTTACCTTACAACCTCTAGTGTCCCCTTGCATTTTCAAAAAGTTTAATGTTTAAATGGGAAATTAGAGCAATCTGTAACTTGCAAGATCTCGTGGAAGAAGGCTGATAGAAGGAGCTGCCATTGTGACCTCTCTGCCACGTATCTTGGGGTTTTGAAAGTAGCCAGGCTGGCTGGTGTGCATTGAAATTGTCCTAACGCTGGAGCTGGCTGCCACGGAGTCTGGTGAGAAGCCCAAGTGTTCAGAGTTGTTTATTCTAAGGCGGTTAAGGGGAAATTTGCCACTGTCCACATCCTCTCTGTGTCTGAAATGTGATTTTAAGGGCTATTTAGACTGTCCCTTTACAAAGGTCATGAAAGTTTAACATTGATTTCTCAGCCAATGTCCATATATTTTACAGACCTGTATGGTGTTTCCATCACCTTTTTAGCTGAAGAGCATCTTGAAAAGACGTTATCTCTGGTCTTACTGGGGAAAAACCCATCCTTTTTTTTTTTTTTTTAAAAAAAAAGCACCAACCACTCAAGGATAAAATAACCATTCAGGCAAAGAGTTAGTGTGACATTTCAGATTTTTTGAGGTTCCAATGATTTATTTATTAATTTCTGTTGAAATTTTATCTGCCATGGAATATGATTCACATCCAATACCTCAGCAATTTATACACTCACACAATGGTTTTGTGGGCAATAATGCATTTCATGTTTTTTTTGTGGAGTCGTTTGGGTACCTGGACCGAGGGGGTGTGTTAGAGGAGAGTGGTTGGTTTAGGAGTGGCAAACAAGTCCCTGCATTGGCTAGTCCTTGGCCTGAATTTCACATGTAGTGAAAATACCTGATAGGTACATATTGTGTTATGGTGGCCAACATGAAAAGAGTTGGTTTTATCCGTCAGATGTGAATAAACTGGCACATAGGCATCCGCTGTGGGCCTTTGGGGAGCTGCTGTGACCAGCGCAGGGGTCTGCCTCCATTACAGAGCCTCAGCACAGAGGGCAAGGAGCCACCCTGCTGCGGGCTGCGCGGGCCCCAGAGGCAGGGTCAGGGAGAGCAGCCCTTGGCCCAGCCCTAGGGCACCACCGGTAATGATGGTAGAAGAACCTTGGTTACTCCTGCCTTTTTGTGGGTCTCATCTTTCTATAGAGACCAGTGTTTTTCATTTAGGAAATCATTCCTCCAAGTCACGTTTCAGGCCTGTTTATATTGCTACTTATGCCTTGTACCTTTTCTGCTGATCAGCAGAGGATTTTAGTTTCTTAAATTTGTCATTGTCACTACTGTTCATGCAAAATATCACCAGCTCTCTTGAAATCACAGAGCTGGGACCCAAAGCTCCGTGTGGACTGGCCATGAACGCTCACAGGAGTCTGCTCCTGTAACAGAAATGGCAGTATAAGGAGGGTCTGGTTCTCACAAGTGAAAGCACAGCTTGCTAACGAACACAGCGGTCTTGTGGCCAGGAAACTGTTTCTTCATGGTGTGAAATATGTGGTAAGGTGGGGGAAAATACGTATGTGATGCTGCATGCTTGGAGGGGAAATGTTAGCTGAGTGGAGGGATGGGGGGTGTGTGGAAGGGTCTGTGTGAACTGCATGGGTAGGAAAGGTTTGTGTGCAGGGAGGTTCGTGAGGGTGCTGTGAGGTAGCGAAGGAAAGAGTGAGCTTTGCTGCTCACTGCTTTGTGTGCTTATCAGTGCTTTGGCTTGCAGAGGAGGAGAAATGTGGAGAAAAGAGTGGTGTCATAGGGCTCTTCTGAGGTCATAAGTAACCTGAGGTTTGACAACACTTACCTATAACCATGGGTGTCCTTCTTAATGGTTGGACTGGATATGCACGCTGGTTCTGTTTCCTTCTCTTTCACTAGTGTCTGTAGTTCTTAAGCAGTGGCTTGGGGTAAGGCCTTTCTGGTGAGGGATCATGGAGAGATCAGAAACACTGACTCTGAACCGTACACACTCCTTTCTTAGCATTTGGGCTGTAGAGGAGAGTTTCTGAAGCATGGGGGTTTCCAGAGGTTACAATTCAACTTCTGAGGGACTGGAATATCTCTTGTCTGGTGATTTTGAACATTAAAGAGCAAGTAATTCAGGCAGTAAGTTTTAATAGCATTTGAATGCTTAACTAATCACAGTTTCTAGACCCTATGACAATTCTTGGGTTCTCTGCAGTCTTTTTGGCTAAAAATCTTCTGATTCAAAACCTTCTGATTCTACCATCTTGCAGAGGTTCTTTCCATGTGCTGTAGTTGGTAGGGCTGTGCCTCTAGAACGTTCTACCTCTAGAACGGCTACACCTCATTGGGTTTGGATAGAAGTCTGCCACACAGTTTGCCTTGTTTAGAGACATCTGTTTTGCAGTTAATTGTGTAGTATCCAAAGTACAGTTCAAAAGCCAAGTCTGGTGCCGCCAGTCTTGAAGTGTTAGCTGAGGTTATCCTATCCCTGAAGCTGCAGGCTAAAGAGCAAACAGCAAAATTAATTTCTGATAACTGCAAAACCTGATGTTTCTTTCCATTTCTTTATGAAGGAGGGTCCAACTGTAAGTGAAGATGCCTGCAAGGTTTTACTTTGAATTGAAAAATAGGTAAATAATCTTTGCCTGTTCAGGTTAAATCAAGTTACTTGCCAAGGAATGCCTTGTTCTCACAAGGCTGTAGGCATACGTGTTTACCTGGCAATGTATTCACAGGCATCTGTGGTGCCTGGTGCTCTGTGGTATTTACCATGTTGCAGATACTTTGCTGGTCCTCAAAATGCATCCTGTGAAAGCCAGCATGTGTGCTGAAATTCTTCTAATGTCAGGATGACAGCTTGTCTAAAAGAAATGGCTTTGCATTGAAAGGGGCACTGAAAATCCATGGGGGAGGCAAATATTTAAGGATGGGTTTATATGATCCTGCCAGCTTCAGTGTGGTGACTGCCATGGTGCCTCCCCCTTACCTGTGGCCTTCTTTTTCACTAACTTTTCAGGATCTGATCCCAAGTAGGTCTGTGAAAAGCCCCCTGGCTTTTACTTGTTACTACATGCAGACCTTTTCAAAACAGCAATAAACTTTCCAAAGGATGGATACATGGAGGAATACATGAGATTTTTGTGTTTACTACATCCCTGTCATGATTTATACTACATCCCTGTCATGATTTAACCCCAGCTGGCAAGTAAACACCACACTGCTGCTTGCTCACTCCCTGCACCCAGGGGGACGGGGCAGAGAATTGTGGAAAAAAAAAAAAAAGTAAAACTCATGGGTTGAGATAAAGATAGTTTAACAGGACGGAAAAGTAAGGGAAAATAATAACAATAGTAGAATATAGAAAACAAGTGATACACAATACAATTGCTCACCACCAGCCAAGCCCTGAGCCATGCCCCCCCCAGCCAACTCCCCCCAGTTTATATACTGGGGAGGACCTCCCACGGCATGGACTACCCCTTTGACCCTTTGGCTCAGCTGTCCTGGCTGTGTCCCCTCCCAGCTCCTCGTGCACCCCCAGCCTCCACTGGCAGGGCAGTATGAGAAGCTGAGAAGTCCTTGACTTAGTGTAAACACTGCTTAGCAACAACTGAAACAGCAGTGTGTTACCAACATTATTCTCACCCTAAATCCAAAACACAGCACTGTACCAGCCACTAGGAAGAAAATGAACCTTATTCCAGCCAAAACCAGGACAGTCCCACTGGCTTAGAGGCATACAGAGGGAACGTGTGATGACTCAGTTGCTAACTGTAAATTGCGTGAAAGCAAGGCTTTGGAAAGATATTAGTACAAGCACTTGTAAGTCCTTATTTCTGTAGCACATTCCCAGGTTTGAGGGGATAAAGGACAGTGATTCAAGTTGAAGGTGAAACAAAACTTGCCAGCTAATATAGTGCTTTCAGTTCCGCTCATTTATTTATGCTGAGGATCCGGTACCTTCTGCTTCCCTTTCAGGTAGGCTTAGTTTTATTGTAACTGGTTATTATTGTTGGCATGGGAGCCAAGGGAGCAGCTGCAGGCTTTGTTTGCTCTGATTTTGAATTTAACTTTTGGCAAAGGCAGTTCTATACTGAGGATCAGTAATTTCTTTTCCATCCATTTGTTATAAAACCAGATAAATACAAGTCTGTCAGTACAGAAGTTGAAGGAATGGAGTCATACCATTGGATGAAAAGTCAAAGAGGATGAAATGAATTAGATACCAGATTTAATACACACACACACACACACACACACACACACACACACCTCTCCACACACCCAATTATGATGTCACAGTATATTTCCTGCCATAGAAATGGTTTGTATTTTTCTGTTGTATAAAGCATTGTAATCTCTCATTTAAGGCTGGATAGAAAAATGTGATATTAGTTTTTATGAGAAAAACCTTTCTCCTCTCAGTCCTGCAGGTCCTGGTCAGGAAGCAGGAGAGCGGCAAAAGAGTATGTGGAGAGAGAGCTAGAAAACCCATATCGAGGTTGGATCTGGAGTCAGTGAAAGAGGATAAATTTAAGACCAATTGTGCTGTCACTTATTTGCAAAGATCTTTTTTTGGTTAGGAATAGGAATGGGGAAAAGAGTTAGTGGAGTAAATACGCAATGGTTGTTAAGACCAGCAGCAAGCTTTTTACAGCCTTGCTGGATAATGCCCAAGTTGAATTTTGACCAGCTAAATTATTATTAAGCTAATTGTCTATTCATCTGACTGCATCTTGGAAATCCTTAACTATATGGTGTATTGGGACTTGACTGTTGGTGCATACCCACTGGGAAGGTAAGTGGTTATCTGTGAGCGTTTCTGTTTACCATGCACTGTGGGGAAGTAAAGGAAAGGCAGGTAATTAAAAATACTTTTTTGGCCGATCAAGCCCCATTTAAACCCACTATGAATTGTCTGAATTCTGTGCTATCTTAAGATAGTCAGCCTTGTAACAGACTTTTCCACGTTTAGCCTTGTCACAGGCTTTTTGGCATATTGCTTGTGGTCTGCGTGAGATGTTTTTTGTGTACCTGTTTGTGCTCTGCCAATCCTCAGCTGTGTGTGATCTTTCAAGCCTATTTCAGTTCAAATAAATGACTTCAGAGAACATTACCTAGGCCCACAGGAGGTTTTTATTATATTTGAATCAATTGACTTTAACTAGAAGGAAAGTAAGTACGGAGCGTAGATCTAGTATAAAAATAGGTCAGAGTAGGTACATACTTTTAGAAAATGCACAATGGGAACTTTTTCTACTTTTGAAAGCCTCGATTTGAAAAATCCCTGAGAAGATCTCCAAAATTAAACAGAATATACCCTCTTTCACTGAACAGCTTGACAGTCTGTGGTCTGTAATAAAACAATTCAGACTTGCCCTTTAGGAACACATGTAACTTTACATGTGTAGTAAGAACAAGGACTAGCTTAGAAACCTGTATCACATTCCCAGGTTTGGGGGGATAACATGATGCTCAGCTGAACATTGTTGAGAATCTGACCCAGAGCTGGGTTATCACTTCAAAAGTTGTTCCAAGTCCAGAAATAAAACTTCTTTTATTTGTGTTTGGTGAAACAGTTAAAAGGCGAGCTGCCCATGAGGCAGATGTGACATATCAGTGGCAGTTTCTGCAGCTGAATAACAAAGCTCTTTAGGAGTGCTCAAAATAGTCATAGGTTATAGTCATGAAGAGGCAATCCCTAGTACCCAATCTATAAATAAGCAAGATAATGACTAGTAGGGTAGGTTTATATCTTCCATATATTTTAAGCACTTTAGAAAGCAGAGGTAGCATGATCTGGAGGTTAGAGCAAAGAACTGGGAAGTGAGGACTGTTTCCAGTCTCTTGAGACACAGTTTATGGGACTTGCAATAATCCCAGCTGTAGGTTTTTGGGATCTTGCAGAGCAGTGGTATTATTTTCAACCTTCACCAGTTTCAAAATGCAGTCAGCTAAGACGGGTGGGACATTTTAAAATGCAATCCCACCACTAGATGGGGGGAAATAGTTATCTTGACAGTACTTTACAAGTCCCCCTTATTAAAAGGAAAACCAAAAAGGCTTTACTGTACATTCTGCTTCTTTACCCTCCATGCTGTCTTTAAGCACAGTTTCTCTGACCCATTGTGGATGCCTGTAGTCTGAGGGGGTTGCCTGGACTCTATATGAGAGAGAGAGAACAGTAACCACCTCAGCAGTTCGTTTGCTCTTTTACTGAAGTAGATCTCTAAATATATAGGCAGCTGAATGACATCGTAGAAGTGCTTGCTTCCTCTGTTCTGGACTATAAAGGAGATCCTGAGTGGTCTCTGTCTCCATCTGAGATGGAGACATCTTCACTGTAGATGTCAAAAAGTGGATGAAGCAAGCCCCACACCTTTTCTTCACTACTTGCAGATGGTGCTTTGCACAGCCTTCATTTCTGGGGGAGCACTGCTGCCTACCAGTCTGAAAAGTTAGGGAGGGCCCTCATCTGCCTTGGAAATCTGGAAGGTTTGGGAGAAGTTTCTCTTTCACCGTCCATCTCCTCTAAAACAGGGTGATCTCAGGGGAATATACAGTTGCTTTGCCTATAGCATGGGGATCCCACTGTGGCCAGGGCTCCTGCACACTTCAGGTTACTTATTCTGTCTCATCAGTGTCACAGATGCTCCAGCTCTGTGGTTAGAGCTGAGGGAGACTGAAGTGTAATTTCTACACCTACTCCCTTTTCCAAAGAGCTTTAGCTTTAACTCATGACAATGTACAAATGTTTGGGGGGCTTAAAGATGGGGTTTTGGCGGTAGTGTTTAGTTTTGTAAGACTTATGTCTGTTACGATACATACCTAAACCAAACTGATGATGTCCCCTCAGGTAGTTCTTCACCTTTAAACTGACTTTTCTGACAGTCTTAGGGCTTTATTCAGCCCAGAGAAAAAACTAATAGCAAAGTTCTGAGTTTCATGGGCGATGGATGAAGCTCAGGATTCAATCAACAAATCCAGATGGGCTCCCGTATTAAATTTTTCCAGCAAAAGTGCTTGCAATTACAGTTTAGTTGGAAACTGTTAGATTGTAAAAAGCATAAAAAGGCTCCAATCTGCATCTCACAAGGCTGGCCAACTTGTCTGCTTCCCCATCTCTTTGTTCATGCTAAATTTAAAGGGCATAAGTTATTGTGATCTGGGTGGGTGATCGTTTATCTTTCTTCCTACCTTCAGACAATCTTACATGAAAATGGACACAATATACCTGCCAATAACTTCTACATTTTGCAGAGGCTTCTTGCTTCCTCTCTAACATGTGAAAATGTGGTTTTACTTGCAAGCAGGTCATGGTGAGAAAATTGTCAGACATACACCTTTGTATTTAGATACTGCTGTTTTGTATTCAGTACTTCTTTTTTTTTTTTTTTCTTCAGAAGTGATTGACAGGAAGTACTGCTAATGGTCCTGCAGGCTTTTGGTGAAGGTTGATATGTATGTGTGTATATGTATATATATATACACACACACAAAGTACATACTGAATTTTGGATGGCTCTGACCAAAGTGTTCTGGTTTGCAATGAATAGCACTTCAAAGTACAGCTCATTTGTAAGATACATATTTATTTTTTTTTTAAATTAAAGGACTAAATTTTGTTTAAATATATTTCTCTCAAATTGTAATTTTAAAATAAAAACTTGAATTCTTTAATTTTGAAGATCTCAAAATAGTTGTTTTATGAGAACTAAAAAGATGTCCTCTATTTAATCTAATGACATCTGGTCAGAGAGTGGAATAGGTTGCCCAGGGAGGGGGTGGAGTCCCCTTCCCTGGGTGTGTTCAATGGTCGTTTGGATGAGATGTTGGGCAATGTGGGGTAGGGGAGAACTTTGTAGAGTCGGGCTGAGTGTTGGACTTGATGATCCCAAGGGGCTTTTCCAGCCTGAATGATTCTGTAATTCTGTGATCTAAATGTGTTCTGTAATTTCACAGATATTATTGCTTGTCTTGAAGACTGCAATTCTGGGGAAAATAAGTACTGAAAGGAAGGGGGGGAAAAAAGAAACCAGCTCTTAGCATGAAATGAGAACAGTCTCATTAGGCAAGCCAAGGACAGGTGTCATTGCAAAAATGTAGGGTGGTCACTTCACACATGGCTAAAGCATGCTGACAGGGAATATTTCAGTTGCCATGGCTGATAACCTTGACTTTTTATTGCCATTATAACTTTTTTTTTTAGAAAAGGTCCAGTTGAGAAGCTGGACATTTTTTCTATGATCAGAGGTCCAACTGAGAAGTTTATAGGGTACTTCCCATCCTCTTGAGACAGGAACTCTGGCTGGGTACCATTCAGGAGTAGTTTTACTCAGCTGTTAGCTTTCCATCACTTTTCAATTCTACTAAAGCTGAAAACCCCCGTCCTTTCACTGGGAAATGAGTTCAACAGGAACTGTGAAAGAAATATGCTCAGTTTCATAGTGGAAAGGTTATTTTTCTACCTGAGCTATGATATAATAATCCTTTTAAACATTCTATTGTCCGTCTCCCAGCCAGGACAGGATTGCTCTTTGAGGCATAAATTCCTTTGTTCTGGCAGGAAGGCTTTGCATGAGGAGAGAAAGTGTGAGTTAGGAGCTGAGCTGAGAGCTGGGAGAGCTGCATTCAGTCCCTTGGACTGTTAACTTCAGCAAGTCACTCCTTGGCTTTATGCCACCTATAAAAGGGGATGAGAGACGCATTCACTTGCTGTTCGTCTCGCCTCTGTAGGTTGCGGAGCATATGGTGCACGAATTGCCTTTTCCTTGGTGCCAAGGACATCGAGGACCCAGATCGCGGTTGTGGCTTCTGATGCGAGCCATAAACAACAACAGGAAATGAGATTTTTGTCTTGCCTCTGTTCTGGAGAGACCTTGTTAAGAATTTGTTTCTCCTCTTAATCTGTGAAGATACCTGGCTGATTCCCAGATGGGGGATAGCCACTGTAAAGGTGAAAGGGGTATCCTCAAAGTCTCCTTCCTCCAGGGGAAAGCTCCTTCCCACCTAACCCTGCCCTCCTGACAAGGGACTGGTTTGTTGGTTTTTTTTAAGAGACTGACCCTTGACTGTTGAACCAGCAAGGAGGGAGGTGCTTCACAGAGAAGAGAGGAGCCAGCGAGTGGGTGTGGTGAGAGTAAAGAAATGGGATGCATAAAGCAGCATAAGTATTAGTGCTGGGGAAGATGTTAAGCAACATGGGAACACAAATAAGACAGACAGGACTCTTATGTGGAGGAGGAAAAGGATTTGGAGGAAGCGTGTGTGTGTTGTATGATAGTCCTGTACTGGGTGAATTAAGAGATGTAAAGTCCTCTGGCTTGCTCTGCTTCTGGCAATGTAGTAATTTTACTGAAAATTTCCACAGAGAAATACTGCTTTTGAATAAAAACCTGGGATTTCCTTTGAGGAAAAGCTACCTGAAAAATTTCAGTTTAAATCAGTATTTTGAAGAGAAGTGCTAATTTTCATTTTGTCTTAAAATGCTTTTCTTTTTTCCTTGTTTATGAATAAATAATATAAAACACAATTCTGTTTTAAATTGAAATGGAACAAAAGTCATTGTTTTACATCAGACCACAAGTGTAAGCGTGAAATGGGATTTTTCTTTTCTGTTCATGAGTTCTTGGCTTAATAGTTGTGAATAAAGGGGTTTTTTCTTCACTTGAATTGAATCAGTGGAAAAAATATCTGGTTTTCCAGCTCATTTTTAACTGTTGTGAAGTTGCACAGTACTGTTTAGGCACATATAATGTTTCTTAACAGTTAAGAAGATAAAATGGTTTTTGTTGGGAATGAATGTCTGCAGTGCTGTGCACTTATGACTCAACTTCTGAGTAACTGTGGCTTACACCGTCTCTCTCCTGCTGACTTTGAAGGCGTAAACGAGGTTCAGAGGAATTTACCATACAAACATCACTGATAGGACACTGGGAAAGGGCTGGCCTCCAGACATTGCTGAAATCCTTCTGCTTCATCATCACCTGTCCTTATCTGCAGCTAGCTGTAGGTGTAAGAGAAGTTGGCAGCTGCCCCAGGTCAGTAGGCTGCGGTGGGCAGCTGCCTGCCTGGCCTGTGCCAAAGTCCTGCGAGGGCTGGAGGTGTGTGTGAGCCCTGCAAGGCTGTGGGTGCCTCCTCCTGGGGCCACACAGCCTCCACCTCCCCTGCCACGGGCCACACAGCTGCTGAGACTTAACGTCCCAGGACTCTTCATCCCAGGTTCTTCGCTTCTTTTCCCGTGGCAGGAGCAGCTTGTCCCTGGTCTCTTATCCTTGGGCATCCAACCTGACCCAGCGTATACGGATGACAAGCCTTGAGCTGTCTCTGCTTGGCTGCACAACAAACAGACTCCAAGAGTCTGCTCCTCACTGCATTAGGCAGTGCTGAGGCATTCATCACCTGCAGCTGCTGATCAAAGAGGCGGGAGACTTTTCCTTGAAAATACCTCCCTGCAGATTAAGCTGTGTACATTGCTTGAGTCAATCTGATTTTTAGCAGACTGCCATAAATCTATGCATGTCTTTCTCTTTTTAGAACAGTATCTTCAGCTTTCCTTTTAAGATTAAAAGCTAGAAGAAAGTCAAGCTGGCAGTAAAAATAATTCCTTATATGTATATACAGTTTGCATAAAATACATTCCAGCAGTGTTTGCTCTGTCAGATGGAGAATAGAACTATTTTTTTCATTTACACTTTGTTTTTTGGTCTCTGACATACCAGACACTCTGGAAGAGAGTGTTAGCCTAGTTGTCTCTGGGTTGAAGCGATATATAAACAGTTCCATTTTTGGTGCAGATCTACATCAGAATGGAAGTCTTTGAGATGTCAGAAAAGAAACTAATTATGGTCATGAGTTTTGAACTGCTACCCTGTCTTGACAAATGGCATGTGTAATTGGAAGCAGAAGAGTAACCCATGCACTCTCTAATCATGTTGGAAAAAACCCATCATCTATCATCAAATAAATTTCTCCTTTTTCCAAATGATTGAGTGGTACGTTCTCTAGCATTTGGTGTGGACTGTATGGAAATAATAATCTGAAGCAAAAAGAGTTAGTGTGTTGGTGTTATATACACACAGGAAGCTGTAAACCAAATATCAGGGAAAAGGAATTAGAAATGAATGAGTAGAGTAGCACTTGTAACTCAGAGAAATCTAGATATTATTTTGGTCTTCTGGCTGTTGGGAGCAAAGGCCATGTCTATTAACCTTAAAAAACTGTTTGGTGTGTCCTTGGGTAACTGGAGCTGATCCATTGGCATCTATAATTCCCTGGCAGTGGTGGTAGTGATTTATTTTCTCTCTCAACCAACCTCAGATTGAGCAAAAGGGGGTTTTGAGACTTCATGTTGCAGGAAATAACCATCCTCTAAGTGAGATTTAAAGTTGAAGACTTAGCCTTCCTTTTTATCATTTCATTCTGCTCATTCCTTCAAAGCTTTGTGTTTACTGTAGTTTTGTTTCTTGTTTCTTGATGTGGTAAGGTCTGTTTTGTCTGGTATTTCTTGTTTCCTCTTTTCACACTGTTTCCTTTTTGCACGAGTCAAGCCTGAATCCTTTTTACTTCAAGCTTCTCTCTCTCATACTTCAGTTACTTGTATTAAGCTGAAACCCATCCATCTAAAGAAGCCCCTTTTGGAATTGAATGTAACAAGCACTTTGGATGTCACAGTCATTTTCTGTGCTTGACACTGCTTTCGAAAAGATGACAAGCTGGAACAAAGTCCTAGTGAATTCAGCTCATTTCTGTTATTGTTTATAGTTGTATAATAACAGTTGCCTCGTGTTGATCTGAGCCTTATTGCACTAGAAGGTGCATCTCCTGTGGGGAGACTCAGTATTCAGGAGTAGCTGGGAGAGACACAGTAATCTCCTCAATCTGATTTTGCTAACATGAATTTAAAGGCTATCTCAAGGCAGTATTTTTTGTGATACATCATACTTTCTGGCCAAAAGTACTGGGAAGGAATTGACTTTTGATGATGCTCCACTGGAGAAGTCCAACAGGAAAATTTCTGGCTCAGGATATTTATTTTTTAATGAAAAAAAATGGTATTTGTGACAGTTCATATGGAATGGCTACTTGTTGACTTTTCATAAAAATTACATGCATGGTGTTGCTTCTACCTCTGGTTGCAATTGGAAAAATAACCTTTAAAAATTTGGAAAAATAGCCTTTAGATAAAGGCTTTTTTTTAAAAAAACAGGCAGTATTGAGCCAAAAGTCAGGTATAGAAGCATGCCCAGGAATACAATTCACAGATTTTGTTGTGTTTTTTTGTTTGGGATGACTGTAACAAAGGGAGTTGGGGCAGCAGTTTCCCAAGCTTGCTAATTTATTTCTGCTTTTCAGAGCTCTAGCAGGTAAGCTCTGATAAATCATTCTGCAGCAATTTGAAATGTCACCTTTCCCTTGCTGTTCATCATGCTGTCAGCTTGCTGGATTTCATGGTCATGTACCAGCACTGGCAGACAGGTATATATATAGCTTTGTGTCTTGGCTAGTCCAGCTTTGTATATGAGTCTGGCCTGTTAATTTACGTTTCTAATGAAAATGGGCCTGCACTGCTTTGCTGGGCTGGGAACTGGAGCCCCAACCAGGCAGATGCACTGGTCTAAGTGGGTATAAAGTTGGTGGGATTGCAGCAAAGCCAGAAGAGGCCAACTCTGTTGCTCCTGACTTGGGCTTAGTGGACTTGAGCAGTCTGAAGGTGGAAACGCTGCCACGTGCCAGGCATGAATCTTTGTGCAGTTTCATGTCAAAGGGGAAAAATTTCTGCTCAAGTGTTTGTGTTCCAAACCCTTCACTTTTAATTTGAGTAGGGGGGTAGAGATTTTAAGAAGAATCTTGGAAAACATTCATAAGAAAATTCTTTTAAAAACCCCCACTTTTAAAAAAAACCAGAAAATCCTATGGACTATACTTGCTGTTTATTAAGCTTTCATGCTGTAGTCAGTGTCGCTCATGCATTTTGTTGGGCCTGTTAATATAAAGCAGAAGACAGTTTGAAAAATGGTCTCTTTAACTTGCATCATTGTCCACGTATCCCAGTTCTTCACAATACTTAAACTAGTATTGCTTAAGACTAAACTTAGTTTGCCCAGTACTGCTCTCCAGGTCCAAATTCTTTCTGACTTAGGGGAACCAAGCTTTGATTCCTTACTTATACAGCAGTATTAAAGTACCTGATCCTTCTTAACCAAAAAAGATGTCTTTTTTTCTGAGAAGACTGTAATTTCCTAGTCTTTGGTCATGTTTAAACTTAACTTGAAATCAGAGGAGCACCCCTGGTGACTAAGGCCCAGAGCCTTCAAAGTTGTTTCTGGGATCTCTCACATCTCTGGAGGCTCAGATGTGCTCAGATATCCTTAAGTCTATGCCGAACTCCTGCACAGCCTCAAAAAATAGAGGGAGCTGGAGAACAGTGTGCTGAAGTAGACTTATTCTGGGAGTCCTGAGGTAGCACTGCTGTTTGTAGTCTCAGCTGACATAAACCCAAAGCAACCATGAACCACTGAGTTGTTTTGCCAAGCATGAGGGGGAGCAAACATATTAAAATTTACAACTGGCTAGATGTATCCTCAGCCCTAGGCTTGTTTTTCACCAAGTTGAACATGAAGAACAGAACAAAAGGCTATTGATAGTCAGGCTCTGCTGATTTCTCATGCTGTTGCTTTTTATTTCCTTCTCTTTTTTCCTTTTCTTTTTTTTTTTTTTTTTTCCCCATGGACAAATGTAGAAGGGATCCTTCCAGCTTCTCTGGCCAATTCAGAATGGTTTCCTTAGACATGTTTCATTAATGAAACGTCTGTTGTTCGCAACTGGAGAATGTTTTACGGGTTTTAATATTTAATATTTATTTTAATATTTTAAACGTTTTACTGATTTTATCTGTTCTTTCTTCCCTCTGTAGGATTTCTTAAAGAAAGTAGCAAGCATAGTGCTTATCTGGTGAAACTGAATCAAATGTCTGCTTCAGGGATGTGCTCACCTGCTCAGTCTTGTGTCTGGCTCCATGTAGGTGACACACACCGTGACTGCCTGCCCAACCACCTTGCCCAACCATCCTTTCCTCTGGGTATTGTGTTATGGGTATGGAGTTTCATTAATGAGTAACACTGGCACAGGACATGGGCAGGGTTCACTGCTTTAATACAGACGAACCAATTTACACATGGCTGAAGTCTGAGATGTGGGGTGAGCAGCTTTTAGCCATGCTTCTTAGAGGGCTGGCTTTACCTACTGTTCCTGGCAGTGCAGGCATCTGTAGCCTTCCCTGTGTACCAGGGGCCATGCTACATTGCAGGGAGTTACATTACAGAATCACACAGAATCACAGAATCATCTTGGTTGGAAAAGCCCTTGAAGCTCCTTCAGTCCAACCATGAACCTCACCCTGACCATTCCCAACTCCACCAGATCCCTCAGCGCTGGGTCAACCCGACTCTTCAACCCCTCCAGGGATGGGGACTCCCCCCCTGCCCTGGGCAGCCCATTCCAACGCCCAACAACCTCTTCTGCAAAGAAATACTTCCGAAGAGCCAGTCTGACCCTGCCCTGGCACAGCTTGAGGCCATTCCCTCTTGTCCTATGGTTTGTTCCTTGGATCAAGAGACTCATCCCCCCTCTCTGCACCCTCCTTTCAGGGAGCTGTAGAGGGCCAGGAGGTCTCCCCTCAGCCTCCTCTTCTCCAGACTAACCCCCCCCCCAGTTCCCTCAGCCGCTCCCCATCAGACCTGTGCTCCAGTCACCTAATGTAACCTTGCCTTTTAGGACAAATGTTCCTGGAGCACAGAAGGATCTCTGCTTGTTGCTTAGATGAGAGGTGCAGCAAGCCTGCCCTGATCTCTCAGAGGCAAGGGGGAAGGTACATTGGCTGCTGGAGACAAACAGGACATCGGGGCTGAATCCAGGCTGGTTTGGAGAGCGTGAGGGGGAGGTAACTGCCGCTTCCTGCCCTGTGCTTTGAGCGGTGCTGGTTGAGAAGGCTCAAGCTCCCACTGTACTTTTCCTCCTTCCTCCTGATTTATCTGTTCTCTGACACCACACTACCTTGCACAGGAAAGCCAGACTGCCCTGTGAAGCACAGGGACTCTGATGAAGGGTTGAGCAGCAAAGACTAAGAAAGGAGCTCAGGGTTTGGCTGTAAGATTTGTTTATGTTTGCTCTTGCCTTGGGCAAAGCACAGTGTGGGAAGAGATGGATCTAAAAATAAGAAAGATGGGAGCTTATAAGAAATAGGAATAACTAAAAAGAGGATGACAGGGAAAGCAGCAGAAATAAATGGGACAGCAGCACCAGATTGAAACAGAAGGTGTGGTAGGGAAAACTAAGGTGAAAGCAATCACTAGAATCCCCTCTTCCTACATCATCTTGCACGTAGTTCTACACAAGGCTCACCTTGTGTTCACACAAAACACAGCCTGTTTCCTGTGGGGTTTTGAGTAGGTGTGGAGATCCATCCTCAGAGCTGCTTGCCACTTAGCTAGCTCTGCTTGAGGAAAGGGACACTTGCCAGGAGAGAACTAGGGACAGATAGAAAACTAATGCTGGGATGTAGCCATACTTGCAGCATCTCAGCAACGGCAGAGGACAAGCTCAGCTCCTGTAAGAGAAAATGAGATCACCTCTCAGGAGATGGGATAGATATGCTGGTCTCCAGTGTTATAAACTGACTTCTTAAAATCGGCTGAGTCAGAGTTCCCAATTACTTTGTTTAGCAAGCGGCAACAAGCAAAACAGTGCTGGGCAGCCGGGGAGTCTCCTGCTCCAACAACGGCCCGCACCCTCCAGGGCACTCTGTTTCCATCTTATACTACAAAGTATGACATAGTCATTATACACATATACATATTCATTACTTGAACCCGCCTACTCCCGCTGCGTATGGTAATTAGCTTATCAGTCCTTTACGCTTGCGCAGAAGTTGTTAAAATACGGTCAGGGGTCTTCAAATCGTGGGGGGTGGTCTTCTGGGAGGAAGGCCGTAGGTCCTCCTCACAGTGTACGTGTCACCTTTCGCTTGGAATGTGATGATCCTCTGAGTTTGCAGAGTTCTTATCAGTCTAGGCCCAGTAATCTCTTTGCATAATGAGATTCATGGTCGTGAACATCCTCCTCTTTTATTCAATTATGCACCTGCAATTCTCCACATCTTCTGACGTACAGATGCTTCCTCTCTTGTTGTTCCACCCCCTCCTTCCTGTCACTTTTTTTTTTCTTACACTATCATGTTAGTGCAATTAAGCATTTGCTGTTAGTATTACACAATATGCAATAGTTCATATTACAGTTCGCTGAATTTGATGAACAGACGGTTTACCACCCATCACATCCAGTATAAACCAGAGGTTTGGCAAAGGCAAAGTACCAAGTCAGCACTGTGAGCTGTTGCTGGGTGTTTTTTTTAATCCCATTAAAAGCTCTAAACCCCATTTTAATACTGGAAAAATATCTGCATTTTTTAATAGGCTTTTGTCATCATAAGATTATAAAAGCTTTCAATGAACATCTGCTGCATCAGGGAAGGTTGGAGGGACTAACCTTCAGATTTCAGAGCCTGGGATGAGGAATCTGCTGACAGGGCTTTAAAATAAGTCACAGAACAGACTGTCTTGTGAACCTGAAATAGGCTGTCAAGGGAAAACACCCTTGCCTACTCACTGGAAAAGCTCAGGATAAAAAGCCTGATAATCACTGTGCAGCTGAGCACCCCATTCAGCTCCTTTGTAGAAAGTTAAGCTGGAATGTCAGAAACGTGTGGGTCTTGGCTAGCTAAATCTGTACTTAATGACAGACCTATTGTATTGTATTGTTCCCCTTTCTGGCAGTGCACAGTGGTAAGAATCTTACCCTGTATATATGAATGTGTGTAAAATGTATCTGTAGCTATTTATATAAAATGAGGAGGAGGTTTAACAGTGCTGGTTATTTCTGAAAACTCTTCTGAAACAAATCATCTATGCTTCTGTCTAGATAGTGTGTATCTGTCTGTCTAATACACAATTTATCTCAAATTGTTTTTCAGAAATAGCTGTCATTCTATAAACAGTGCCCTCACTGAGGATGGAGCTGATGTCTTTTTTTGGAGCCACCATTTATCAGTGTTTTTAGTTGCAATTTGGTTATGTCATCTGAGACAGGATGTTCAGTTTCTGAAAGTACATGTATAAGGACAGAGAAGGAGAGGTACTTCAGTGATGTAAAGAATTTTGTTACACACTAAGCAGTATCTGTTTGAGCTTTTCACATAAACAGCTTAGTAGAACTTGCACTCTAAAGTAGAGCACTTTACAGCTTCTGAAAGCTTCCTTTAAGTCATGGATTTCCATTAGACTTGACACCTTAGAAATCAAAATAAAAAATGGTTAGCCACCCTGGCTGGAGGTGATCTGCATGGTTAGTGAGTGCAACACTGACCTAAAGAAAAAATAATTTATCACATTCTTGTGACTTTTTTTCCTTTTGAATTTTGAAGCTAAAAAAATAAGAATGATTAACATACAGGGTTAAAAACCATTAGTGAACAGCTTTGAAAAAACACCACTTGCTTAGTGTCCCATCCAGTCCTCTACCCCCAGGTCAGTTCTCGTTCAAATTCAGTGTTAGACACCACTGAATCAGGACAGTTTTATGACTGATTTACATGGAACGCCAATTTTACCTACAGCATTCACTCCTTTTACAGGAGTTAATGAACTGAAGCACAGAACAATGGAGAATCCACTCCATTGTCAGTCTCATGCAGTCAAACTCACTTTCTGCTTTCTTCCTAATGTTATACAAACATGTTTGTTCATCATCTGATTTTTTCGATTTAGAAAATATTTCTGTCCTCTGATGTGAACGCACATGCAAAATTGTAGGAAAAATACCTAACACTGATGGACTGCAATAAGAAAGTTCTTGCATTACAGACAGATTAGAGGCCTCTCCTCAGCAGATCTTTTCTGGACTGAGATTTGACATATGTTTAAAGAATCCACTAAATAGTAGGAAAGCAACTGATGATTTATACTACTTGAAATTCCTGTGTAGTGCTTAGGATATTTTTAATTAGATGGATTGTTATATAAAGCAATAATAAAGAGAAGAGCCTGGCGGATTGGAGCATTTTATAAGACTCAGGAATGACTTGGAATGAAGACTTTTGTTCTGTTCTTAGGTCTAACACTTACTAGTACTTTAACAACAGATGTGCTACTCCTGTGTCATTTTACTCATTACATGATGATAGGTAAGATCAATACCTAATTGCTGGAGTTGTCATAAAGTCTTAATAGATGTTCATTATAGATGTCATCTATATTATATTATAGATTATAGATATCAATAGATGTGTCATTATAGATATCAATAGATGTGTCATTTTACTCATTACATGATGATAGGTAAGATCAATACCTAATTGCTGGAGTTGTCATAAAGTCTTAATAGATGTTCATTATGCAACAAGACACTCTGTGGTTGGAAAGGCTATTGAAATGTTATTACAGCTAGAGGTAGTGACACCTCAAGATAATTGACCCTTGGGAAATAATGAAATTCAGGAAAAAAGGGGGTTTGTTTCTATTTGGAAACAGAAGAAAACTTAGAATTTCTGTTACAATGGAAAATGCATTTTCCATTTTAAGGAAAAAAAAAGTTGAGACATTTTATTTGTTTATTTGAAATACATCCCTGCCTCGTTGGGACTTCAGTTCTAGGGATTCTCCAGGCTACTGCCAAGAATTTAAGGATAGCTGTTAGCCCTTGGTATAGGGAGTAGGTTTGATAAACCATTATCATGCCATCCTGAGCGAATTCTTTGGGCTTTTGGGCTCCTAACAAAGTCTGTGTATCCAGCATGCACTTGCTTCAGAACAATGCTATGATATCTGCTTCCCCAGTGTCGGGGACCCCAAAGCTTTCATAATCTGAAACTGTGGGTTTTCGAAGTGTACTGCTCCAAGAGAATGGCAGAACACATGGACTGTCCTGGGGCCAGGCCACACGGAACTCATGTGTGATATGCTGAGCCAAAAACAGAGATGCTTTGAAGAGTCAGTGTATTCCCTTCTGGCCCCATGGCAGGGGTAACAGAAGCTCTGAGAAACCAGATTTAAGCCACAGTTGTCAGCAGTTCCCCTCTTTCTGCTGCAGCATGTCCCACCAAGCTCCCAGTGCTGTGTGGTCTCCTGTTAGTCTCTTGGGGTGGTGTGAGCTCGAGGGAGTCTAGTGGGAGCCTGCTGGAGTCCTTGTAGAGTCTCTTGAGAGCCTATTTGGCCAGTAGGAAGGAACCAGGTAATGAATGAAGAAAAGCTCTTTGGAACTGTGACCCTTCTATATTGAATTTTTACCTTAGGGGATCACAGTTTTCTTTGTTAGGAAAGATGTGTCAGACTGTAATGTCAGTTTTGGAGTAGTGCAGCTTCAAGTCAGTGTGCTGACCTCTGTTAGACTGACTTCAAGACAGCTCTGCCAGTGTTCCCCAGCTCAGCAGAGGGCCCTTAGCATTTGTCTCTCCATCCTGAATTGTTAAAGAGTGTTGCTAGAGAACACTTTCACACAGCTACTGAATTTCAATGCTCATTAACTCTTTGTGCGTTTGTGTGGAAGAAGTAAGGCACTGCGTTTACTTCATAAGCATTTGTAAGGCTTCATTTGCTGAGAGATGCTTTGGGTGAAACATACTGTAGGTGTAAAATAATAGTAATAGAGGTCTATTGTACCAGGACTCAAAGGAATATTGTTGTAACAAAATTCTTTGATTTATTATACTCTGCTAAACAATGGGTAACATAAGGATATGAAGAAAACACTTACTGACTTGAATTGAAAATGAGAGAATAACAAGCTCATCTTAGCATTGATTACATAAATAAACATGGAGAAGAGTCTTATCTGCCTCTGGCAAACAGCTGAAATGGATTTTTCAAAATAAGACCTCTCTTTCTGCTCAGCAGAAAGCATCCTGTTTATGTTACTAGCTTTGCCTCTCCCTGATGCTCATTGTCTGGTTTAGAAGGGAGAGAGCATTATGTTTCCAGTCACCTGAGCTTAGCTAGGAAAGTGCATGACATTCACAAAGCAAGCACAGATTGAATTTCCAGCCTTACATATACCATCCCACCTTCTCAGCTGTAAAAGGGATAAAGATTGTGAAGATTGCTATAGAAACACTATTGGCATCTTTACTGTTACAGCCCTTGGCTGCTTTTCCTGTTAGTCACAAGCTGGTGACCACAGAGACTATCCCCCGTGTGAAAAGTAACTTGGTTTTATAACTGAATATGGTGGCATTGAGATGGTCTGGATTGAGAGGCTTAGAACTTGATGGCCTCTCTCCACAGAGTGGTTCCAGCCTGAACACTTTCAAAACTAGTCTTCCTTCTCAGGATTTACAGCAGTGTTTAACGGGTACCAGCAGAGGAAGCAAGAAGGGAGAGATTAGTCTATACAATCTAGATCCAGACGACCTGAAGTGTGGGCTATGGAAGTGCCCAGAGGGGTTTATGAAGCATAGAAAAAGCTGAGCGATCCCCATCTCGATTTGTCCAGAAACTGATTGTGTGGGGAGGTCAGTTCTGGACCTTGAGTTAGGTCCAAACCTTCCAGTGAGGTCTAAAAGTATTGGCGTGGATATTTGTCCATCAGCTGACCAAAAGCACTGCCTTCATGATGAAGAGCCTGCCAGGTGTTTGCACAACTCCTTGTTGTTATTCTATATGTTATATATGTATATACATATGTATATACATATGTATATATGTTATATCTACAAAAGCTATAGTCATACTACTGATATAGGAGTTTTACTGTCTTTTTAGCCTATTATCAGTCCCTCGGCCATCAAGTTCTATGTATCATGGCTTGCTAAACAGAATTCTTCATGATTTCAGATGTCGACTGCATACTTAAAATTGTTAGGAAGGATTCTTTCTCATCACTACCAGAAGTCCAAGATGTCTTCAAGTCTAAATCGTTCATTATCAGCGTGCAGTGCACTCAGACACACACTGCGTTTTCCTCACGACGTTGCATATGGGAACTACTGTTGTTTCAGTGAAAAACTCCCCTGCTGAATAGTTAACAAAAAGAAAAACCGTGCTTTTGGTGACAAAAGGACTATTTGTGGTTGTGTAAGTAAGGAGAATTTTGCTTACATTCAGCTAAGCAAGTAAAGATAGAGAATTGTCTCTCACATATTAATGGATTTGTAGAGACCCTGTTGGAAGGGCTCTGTGATCCTGCATCCCAGAGGAAGCGCGGCAGACGCAGATAGTCACTGTGCCTCCCAAATGCACACCCCTTCTTCCCCTCCCAAGGCTGAGCTTCACTAGCTATTTCAAGTGATGGAGTGTGCCTGCAGGCATCTGTTTGGGTGCTTAGACTTTCTTCTTGAAACCTGTTAACTTAAAATCTGTTCAACAAGTGTTCTCAGAATTAAGGACAGAAAGAGATCAAGCAGTTAAGGTTGTAATCTGAGAGTTTAAATTGCAGGAATAGGTCTGTCAGCTAAATTGAAAGTTAATAGGGCATCCGTTTTACACCAAAGAATCTGGCCTACAGTAAGGAGAGACATTCCTTTGCATGTCTGGAATGGGTTTATAACTGGGTTACAGTTAGCTCTGTAATTCTACCTGGTTTGATCTGCGGCCGAAAATGCAGTCTCATGCAGTATTATTTCATTCTTGGCAGTTCTTTTGCCTTCTTGTCTTACCTAGCTGTGTGGGGAGGATCACCGACTCCTCTCTGACTGCAGCAGCTTGCGTTTGGAGACTTGGAAGGATGGCTCTGGCTGAAGTACGTATGAATCTTGTGCAATTGTGGTTGTCTGTACCACCCAGGGTCAGAAGCAGAAAGGCAGTCCTTCATACAGTGATGAATAAATCCACGAGAGAACTTGGCAGAAAAAAGGAGCTAAAGGTTAGTTGATCTGAACCATCTCAACCTAACACACTTCCCGCCCCACCACCCCCATCAGATCTGGATTGGGTCTTCTGAAGTGTGGAAGCACTTCCCAGCAACCTACCTGAGCAACAGTGAAAATAATTCCCCTGGGAATAATCAGCCAAACCAACCACGATTTTGACCAGTTAAAACTACTGGGCCAAATTCTGCAAGTCCTTCATCTGTATTGTGCTAAATTCCTGCTGGCATCAAAGGGAATAATTTTGCTTGAGTAAAAGGATAGAGAGAGATTGTATGGTGCTGCTGGACTGAGTATTTCTGGATCTGTTTACCACTTGACTGCCACAGGAATGAGCAAGAAGCCATGACTGGTGTTTGCCAAGAAAAAAAAATCACACAGGACTTCACTGTGCCCCAGATCACGGCTGAACTGACAGATGAGAATTAGAGTGATAAGTAGGGCTGTATGATTTGTGTCCCTAAGATCTGCAGCTTAAAAAGAGGGTCTGGCGGCATTTTTAGGAATGCTAGGAGTCTTGGAAAGTGTGTGGTTTTGCTTGTGTTCTCTGTACTCTAGAAAGCTTCCTCCAGGCTCCTTCATCCTCCAGTGCTGCCTGTGAGGACTGCTGTGTTGATAGCAAGAGCAAACCCCAGGTGATAACAGATTGGTGGGTACAGCCAGACAGAAAGGGAGGCTTTATGAAGCCCCTAGAACTGGCCTTGCTTGCTCTGGCTGAAATACAGGATAGGGCATTTGTGTTTATCATGAAACAGTGAGAGCTGATAGGGACTACGTCCATGGGAAATTTAATCTCAAATAAGAGAAGGGAGAGGGGAAAAACTTGCTACAGCATAAGGCTGCACAAACTGGGGTCATGCTCTGCTCCAGGTGTCTTTATGTGGTGGTGGGCTTAGACTCAAGTAGAACAGACTTCCCCTCCCTCCTTTGCGGCTGCTCTGTATATCAAGGGAGTTCATATTCCCTGGAGGATCTCAGTTCATTTATCAGCTTATTCAAAGTTGTAAGGAAAAAACTGTAGGTTAGTTGATTTGTTAAATATATTTTTTAATTGACTGCTGGAAGTGCAGGCTTCTTAGGTGTAAGGGTATCATTTCTTCTTTGTCTACTGAGTTCTCTAAGGGATGAGCTAATTACATTACAGCAAGTTCAAAGCCGCCTTGTGTATGCCCTTGGCAGCTCTTAAACATTTGCTGAAAGGTATAACAGGTGGCTAGGTGGTAGGTGGTCATAAATAATCCTTTACAATATTAAGTTAGGATTCAGACATGAGCTAAGTTGTGTCCTCTGTCTCCTCTCCCTGCTTGGGTATGAGGACAGCGTCTGTGCTTTTTATTGAGGGCAGTGCCTAGCAGGGAGCAGGTCACTGCACTGAACACTGAAGCAAGCAAGTTAAGTTCCACAGTTGTTAGCTGAGTAAAAATGAGGTGTTGTTGGACCTTCCCTCAACCACACTCATGCAACAATTGCTTTGTTCATTGTGGCTTCCCTATTTGATGTATTTTCCCTTCCATTAGCCCCCTTTTGCCAGCCCACCACTTGTCATATGTGTAAATGTCAAGTGGCTTTAAAAATGAATCAGAACATTATTTCTGTCACCCCCAGATATCTGATCACCTCCATCTCTGTGCTTGCCCTCTAAAATGCTCTCTGTAATTACTTGGTATGCGCTAAGCTGGACTAGTTTAGTAACAGATAAACGTAAAGTGAATTACTGGAACTTACTCAGTTCCTCAGCCAGATTTCAGACTTCTCACATCTCTCTCCTTAGTTGTAACAATTAATATATTTAATACCTCATCCCACACCATATTAGTGTCAATGCCAGGATTTGGGAGGGCTTACAAGAATACTCATTCCTCATTTGTTCTCAGATTAGGCCCAAAATGGAAACTTTATAAAAACAAACTTAATTAGTTTTCCAGGAAATTAATCTTTGTGATTTATTTAATTTTCAAGCTTTTAAAGATGTTTTAAAGTAAACATTAAGTTATATAAAAACTATATTTTAAAAATAATGTAAATATAATTTAAAATGTAAATATAAAATTTAAATGTAAATATTAAATACAAAGATAGACAGTTGAAACAGTTAAACCTTTCATGACTTTTGCAGGGTTTACTATTTCTATTCTCAACTCAACAGTTTGCCAAGGTGAGCATGAATTTACAGAATGTTTTGGTCTACCTGAGACTTCTTTTTCTTTTAATTTGATCAAAGTTTCAGCCACCAAATGTCATCTTCAGCTGCATAAGTAGGATTCTTTACTGGAGTGAAATAATATAACGCTGTGGCTTCAAGGAGCTGTTTTGGCATATTCAGTGAGTATGGATTTACTTGAAGGACTCTGGAGGCTCAGAGAACTTTCCATCTAACTAGCAGTGGCCAGTACGATATATACATTCCTCTATGACAGATGTAGTTACAGTTGGATGGCTATTAACATCATAAAGTGGTTAATTCTCAGAAAATACAAGCAGAGATGTAGAGTTGAATAGAGCCCGTGTTTATTCAGAGACTTTCTTGATGCCTAGTGAGTAGCAGTTTCAAGTAGTTCAAGGTGCAAGTGGTGAGTTTGCTGTTTCTTGCTATATTTGGTGCCATGTTTAGTCATCTGTTGTAGGCTTGCACTGTTATTTACGAGTAGGTTTAATTGCAGCTGTGGCTTTGAGAGTGCATTTGGGAAAGACTACGTGGTTAGGAGTGGATATAACTTTAGGAAAGGTCTTAGGAATGGATGTGGCCTTGGGAGTTGCTTTGGAAGAGATCATGGCCCTGAGGATACATTTGGGGAAGCCTCTGGGGCTGTGAGAGAGCATGGTCTTGGGAGTGAATGGAGATTTGTGAATGCATTTGGAAGATGATGTGGTCTGGAGAGGAGCAGGCATGGTCTTTTGAAAAAAAATGTAGTCCTTGGTGTGCTCTTGGAGGTGGTCTTTGGACCGACTTTGCCTTATGGTTTGGGAACTTGTCTTGCCTTTTGTGTGTGTTAGGACTGGCACTTACGGATCTGCTGGAAGTTCTTTTTTTTCCCCCTGTCTTTCATCTGATATTTCTGTGGCATGTTGTACCTGCTGGAGGTCATTCCTCACATAGGTCTTGTGGTGTGCTGGGGTAAGGAACCTGCAGAAGGGAAGCAAAGCCAGGCAGCCATTACACTTCTGGCTTCTAACCCAAGATTCACTGTAAGTGTTACAATGAGACTTTTAAAATTCATTTGTCATTACATATTCCATACAAAACCAGGCAGCAATACTAACTGTTCATATGTCATTGTACTCATGCGCAATATATGAACAGTTGGTGTTGCTGCCTGCAGCTGTGAACCACTACAGGGAGTCTCATATGCAGCAAATAGCTGGTGAACAGCTGGCAAAAGAGTTACTAAGCTAAAGGATAAAAGTACCTGGTAAAAAGCATCATCTGTGCTAAGAAAACAGGTATATTTGTGGAGCAGCACTAAGTACCACTAGTGGGAAGATCTCAAATGTTCTCCAAGGATAGGTCAATGGTCACATAGGATGGAAGCTGTGCTCCCTTTTTTTCCAAGTGCATAAACTGAAGTGGTTTTATTTTGGGTACCAACTTTTAGTACTGTACAGCACCTATAAATTCTGTATGCACAGCAGCTTGATAAACAAAGGTTAATTTGTCTTAAGGTAGGCATCCAGAAATAGAAGCCAGCCCCTCCTTCCCCAGTATGCAGTTTTGAAAAGAATGAAGTGTGTTAAAATGCCAGCAGCTTTGTAGTGACTGCTAGTGAAGTGATGGTGATCCCAGTCATCATTCCTCTCTTGCCCATACAAGTGTGTTCTGCAGAGGGAACACACAGAGGATATGCTGTGATGGAGATGACAGTCTAAACGTCTGGGCAGCTCTTACGAAGGAGCTTGTAGTATCTGTGAGCATGTTCTCAACTTCAGGAACCATCCTTCCAAGAGAAACCAGGACATGCCATGATCACTAAGGTCCAATCTATAATTCCATTTATCTCCTTTTTTACCTTCTGTCATCCCTTTTTTTTTTTTTTTTTTTGTCTTTTCTCCCTTTATCTGCCTTTCATACTCCTTTGCTACTACTGTTCTTGTTCCTGCTCCATTTCTTCTTTTCATGACAGGGCCAATCCATCTCCCCTCTTTTTACTCCTTGCAATTCTTTTCCTTCATAAAAGGTATGGCTGCCTGCTGTGTCTTTAAAACTGGCTTTTTAGAAAAAAACTAATCTCACCTGGCAACAACAGCAAATTCCTTTAAATGTATCCTTGCAACATGGTCTTCAAGCCATGTTTTTTTGTCTCTTTTTCATCTTGTTTTTGGCAAAATCTCTCTTCTGTAGCATGTTAGTCAACAGAACTATTAGCTACCTTGGTTACGCCCGTAAGCTTTGTCACCTCTGTGTATCCCTTGTACTTAAAAAATCCCAGGGTGTTCTTCCACAGACTTTCTCCTGTATGCGTCTCCCCTGACATGGGAATGTGTTATAGCAAATTATCCCTCCCAGAAAACAGAAATACTTGGCTCTGAAAAGCTACTAACAATGCTGCAAACAAGGCAGATCAGATACAGACCTACTCTCCATAAAATCGCTCAGAATAATCAGCAGCAAAGACAGTGGCAGTAACCTCAGGGTGTGCATGGGTGCTTCATTAAAAACTGGGAGGCATCCCTGGTTTTGGCTTTCCCTTGCATTATGAATGTGCATTTTTTTGTGCTTTAATTTCTGCATTTTGATGGGCTTGTATGAGGCTACATGTGATCAATTTGTGCCTGTGACTTTTGCACTCTCAAATCTAGGAAAGTTTTTCTTCCCTTTGTGATTCTGCACACCAGGAGAACTTCAGCAGAAGGCACAGTGTTTGGATTTGAGGCGAGATCACATCACCACTGTAAGTAATGGGCAACAGTGGTCTTAAGGGCTTAACTGTACAAAGTTAGGAATAAGACTTCATTATAGCAATCACTTGTACCCCTTTGTCTTGAATGCTGTTTTTGTTTCCACTATCCTCACATCTATAACATATTTATCAGCAAGATAAGAACCCAACAAAAAGGCAAGACTCCTTGTGAGAGGGCTGATAAATAAGGATACTACAAGATTAGGTCTGTATAGATTAGAGAAGGGCAAATAAGAGGTGAAATACAAGTATGCACAGCAGAAAGGGAAAGACTGTATCTGAAGCTGACTTGGGAATCTTCCTAAGATTTCAACCTATACAACTCATTGCCATAAAAAGCATCAGTGAAATTAAAAAACATTATCTCTATATATGGCTTCAAAATTTCATAGTTACAGGAGAGCAAATAAGAGATTTCTAAGGCACAGAAACTCTCCTTGCATTAAGGTGGAAGCCCACCACTAAGATGAGTCTCCCATGTAGGCAAGTTATGCTGAACTGCCTTCAAGAGGATTCCTTGCTGGTTTGATCAGAGTTAGCTCTGGCTGGGAATGAATCCTGAACTCATCAGACTGCAGGTGCAATGTGGTTGGGAATTCCTGTCCTCCTGTTGGCTTGCAAATTTGCATCTCACTTTGTGCACAGTGAAGATATCAAGCCAAAGGATGACCAGAATATGGTGTGGGTTTTCATTGCTGGTGGCTTCTGTGTCAAGGCAAAGAAAGTGATAAACACGAGCCTCCTTTCGTGGAGTTTATTTACTGTTTTTCAGTTATCAGGTCCTGGTTTTGCCAAAAAAGTTAGTGGAGTATGGGAAAGGGGTACATAGAAAATTTTAATTCTGGTGACAGAGAACCACGTCTTTCCTGTCCATTATCTGTAGGCAGCTGTCCTGTGAAGGTTTTCCTGTGTGGCTGAAGTTCTCTGAATTAAGTTTTATTTTAGCCTGTTTTAATTCAGCTACTTTTCTGTTGTACTGTGCTGTGTTTTGAACACTGCACATAGAGAGCCCCACAAAAGCACAGGATGACACTCTGTGACCAACAGACCACTGACAAAGAGAACATGCATCAAAGGAAAGCTGGTTTTGTTAATGGAAATAGGAATGAGGTGGCTGTGTAAGCCGGCTGTTACTCTCAGTGGTATCTTTAGAAGCATCTCTGGAAGGGCTACCACACGTCCCTTCTGTGGGGTGGAACTTGTCAGAAGTTTAATACTTTCTCCTGACCTCCAAGGGAGCCCAGGCTGATACCACAAAGTGCTTGGGCTGGCTAAGGGAATGCACAGAAGACACGCTCTGACCTGCAGAACGTAACCACTGCCACAAGTCACCTTGTGACTCCTGCTTTTGAGCAGGGGCTCCATTAGGCAGTCACAGGGAAGTCTGTGGGGCTTCAAAGCAAAACATATGTTTTAGAGAGTTTGCAAATATGTTCTTGTAATTCCAGATCGTCAGCTGAAGTGCTGAGATCTCTTAAATGATTTTTGAGATGGAAAAAACCCACCCAGCTATACTTCTACTAAAATCTTTATCTGTAATCACAAAGCTTCTTTCAAAATTTCCTCTGAGTGATAACTGTTTCTTATGGTTGTAGTTTTAAAGACTGAATTTAGACATTCTTGGAATTTTCATTCACTACAAGTCGTCACAATAGGGAAGAATCAACCAGTTTGAGTTTTAAAAGTAAGGTTTACTCCAGCTGTTTTTCTCCATCTGTATGATTTTTCATATAAAAAGTTAGATCCGAGCCCATAAAACATATGTCTGAGCAAGTCTTTTATAATCATATTACTAATTTTATCCAGTAAGTAATAATCACTTTTTTCCTAGTACAATAAAAATCTAGAAATGGAGATCTGCAATATTTTGCTGATTCAGTCACTTAATTGGTATCGTTACAACAGGTCCTTCTGAGCAGACAGGGTCTACCTTATGGGAGATGCTCATGCTAGAAGGCCTTAAATCAAACCTGAATCTGCCAGCACCTCATGAAAAACACCATAGCATGGCAACTCATAGCATGGCTATTTGTGTTCAGGGTTGGTTTATAGGCAGGGCCAGGATGACCCTGGAGGTGGGTTAAAGCCCTAAGAGAACCATTTTCTTCTCACACTGCACAAAGAGGCACTAGGCAACTACTACTTGAGGGTTTTTGTGAGTTGGTGTTGTCCCCCTGGACCCTCTAATGGCCTCAGAGTGGTGGGCATATTGGACCTGGCACCACAGTGGACATAAGGCAGCAGATGGTAGGAAATAAGCAGGTATTTTCCCAACTGGCAAGCCTACAGAAGCCTTGTCTTGATCGTGTATTCAGATGTGTGCGCAAACACATTAAAGCATGCAGATATATGCACCCTTACTGTTGCTCTCTCCAACACCAATCTTTCAGGGACACTCCAAGTCCTACTCTTACAACAAATGCTTCTTCACCTAGTGGTTCTTGAGGAAACTGTAGCCTCAGTGTGAATTACTAAAAGGCTCAGAAACCCAGAGGGCACAGAAGAGTTATTAGTTTTCAGGTGTTATAATTTCTAAATAGCTTTGAGGTAATTTTTTTTTCCTCAGTTTTTAAGGGCTTAATGCAAGAAATATTCAGTATAAGATGTAATAATCAGCCCAAATCAAGTGACAACCACTGCACAGAAATGAGCAATTAAGTCATTAGTAGATTAGGACATGAGCTTGTATTTTTAGCATCATTTTCTTGTGTCTTGTGACAGGAACAGACTTTTTCTTTGCATAACAAATATATAGTAATTTGGTCTAGACTCTTTTATTCTAAGCCATAGCCAGACAGGAAGGAAAAACAAAACTTCTCCAGGAAAGGGCCTGCTGTGCATCCTCATTTTCTGTGGGCTCTTCAAAGGAACAGAGTAGGGGCAATAAGCAGGCCTTGAACCAGCACCTGCTCTGGAAACATCTCAAATGGGCCTCACAAGGTTAGAAGGTTAATTTAAATTCTAATCCCATACTTGGTGTTGGGATAGTTATTTACTGTTTCATACAACAGGCTTCTCAAACTCCCTGGAGATCAGGTGCTGAAAAGTGTGTCCACAATTTGCTCCGGTCATTTTGTAGATGGGGTCTTTTATGGGCTGATGAATCCTATTTCTAATGATGGTGAAATTATCACAAAATCACAGAATTGTCTTGGTTGGAAAAGACCTTGAAGCTCCTCCAGTCCAACCATGAACCTCACACTGACTGTTCCCAACTCCACCAGATCGTTAAGCACTATTAGCAAAAGAGGGTTTTTTTTGCAGTACTTGCTTTCCTGTTGAGAGTGTAAAAACACACGGGCAGATTGTACAAATGTGGAAACACTAGTTTTTGTCAGTCTGAACCTGCTGGTTCAATTGTTTTAATGTTTTCTAGGCTAGAGAGGGAGAAGGATCAGGTGAAATAGGTTTTCTTCTCTGCTTTGACATTAGCTCTTTGCTGCAGTTTCCCCTCTCTGCTGCCTTTAGCTGTCAGGTAAAATGGGGGGAAGGTAAACCATGACATGACAAGAGAATATTTTTGAAATCTGGGCAGCCTCTGTGGGAGTTGGCCTGGCAGGTCTGTTCCCTTCTTCTCAGATCTCCTAACCAAGATGCAAGTTGTGGCGGGATAGCATGGGGTGGGAAGTGGCAGAGAGAAATAGCTCTCAGTGAGTGCAGAGGCATTGTGGCAGGCAGTAAAAGGGAGTCAGAAAGGTGCCCTCAGAACAGGTCAGGTCTTGCTGTAGGAAGGACCTTAGACGTACCTAGAGAGCAGGTGGGCTCACTGGGGCGTGCAGCAGCGGTGGTGCTGATCACAGGGCATGCTGCGTATAGTTTTATCATGCTGTCCACATCACACCCCCAGCTAAAATTCCTATTCTGAGTTAAACTAAAAACCATTTGCAGTTTAGTCGTTTCAGATGTTTTCAATTTGTTGATCCCTAAAAATTTGCTAGTGGAAGAGTATAGCTTGGGGCTTCCAGACTTATGGCATGTCTTCTCACTTCTGTTTCCCCAAGGTAATGAGAAACTTACCCTGGAGTAGGTGTCACAGAGCAGAGATGGTCACTCAAGGAAGCAAGTGATCTGCTAAAAGTCTGTGACTTATTAAGGGCTTAATGGCAGCTACCTCATACCACTTTCTCCTCTGTGTATTCTCCTACATATTTGGAGGGTTCTTTCTGGCAAAGTGGTGCACAGATCTTACAAAAGGTCAAAGGAAATCAGTGTTCATAGTACAGGCTGCAGTCAAGCAGAGGATGAGCAGGAAGGGAAGCAGTCACTGTAAGCCCACTGCTCCCTACCTCACTTGGATAAGAAATGGTGGGCAGCTAGGTGCAGGGAGAACATCAGTGCAACCACAGCCTCAGACCTTCAGGCCTTGGAGCTCAACTTCCTGTTTTTTCTAAGCGAAATGTTTCCTAAGGATGTTGGAGAGACCGACACTATGGTTCTTACTTGCCTCCAACACAACAGCAGCACTTTAGTTCTTCATTTTGCACTTTCCTTTGTGTGTGTGTGTGTGTGTGTGTGTGAAAAGGAGGTTTAATCACATTTTCCATTCTTTCTAAAGCATTTTGAAAGCCTCAGGGAAAAGTGCTAGGCAGGAGCACTACCATTACAGATAAGCTCCTAGATTATACACAGCTAGAGATGACAAAAATAGCACACAGCAAGGACTGGGGTAAAGAATGGTCAGGGAAAGACAGGGAAGTCCCTGGGGTTTAATGGCTGAGTAGGAAGAGATGTTGAGAGCACTAATCACCCATAGTAATTAACTCCTAAGAAGTTCAAAAGGATCATTACAGAACTTGCAAGGTATAACAAACAAGATGTAATTATGAAGTAGGATGATTCACTCTTAAAAATGATTATTAATCATGCTATGAACTGTGATGAGGATAAGCAGATATAAAGTATTAATTGCTATGTGATGGTTAATTAATATATCCTCAGGTTTTGATAGTCCTAATTAAAAAAAAATTATGTTCACTTCAGCAAGATTAATTCCAGGATAAGATACTACTGAGTATGAGCAAAGGCATTAAAAATCTGCCTGCCAAAAGCATGTTAGTTAGTTCTGGTCCTGGATGAATTTGATCAGTGGAAGCTGATGATATTCATCTGAGAGAGCTTAGCATGAAAATGCTGTTTGTAGGTGACCTGGTTTCGTAGCCTGCTGATAGTCTGATGCTGCTGAAGGGAACAGAAGTGTTTCTGTTGTCTACAATATGAAGGACTGGAGTCTTGAGATCAGCAATTCAAAATGAAGGAACACCAGTTTATATATTGCTGTACTCCAGAAACATCTTATCTCAATATTCCTTTCTACCTGTAAAGCTCTTCTTACAAAGTTTGTAGCAATAACTGGGGTTTTTTAGTATAGTTGGTACTGAGAATGTCCAGTAAGGAAGCAATGCTCGGTACAATGGAGGCTGAGTAGTCTGCCTTGGCTCCGTTCTGTAGTGTGACACACGCAGTCATCCTTCTCTTCCCTGCTTTAAATCCTGTCCTGGACAGTGCAAAACTAAATGCATTTCCCTACGCAGGACAGAGCTATGACAAAACACGAGCCACGGGAGACAAATTCTGTCTGCAGACTTGAGCAGAGCAGGTCACTGTAAAGACTGGCTTTTAGAGTAACGTGATCTTATTTCTACAGTGTCGTTTGGAAGTGCTGCAGTTTCATGTGTATCACTAGGAGGTTATTGGTGATGAAATCCCCCTAGTGTAGCAGCAGTGCATGCTACATACATGAGGCAGTACGATAGGAAGTTTATTCCTGGAGTGCCTCTGCCTATAGCTCTCCTCCACCCCTCAAGCTCCTCACATGCCATTTTTTTCTCTCTCTGCCCAGATCTCTTTTGTGCTCACTTCTAATAACATGAGGATCATTCTAGCGTTGAATGGAGTCTGACTTATAAGTACCCGAACTTTTGAAGAGGCATTGTCTGAAATACGGGCTTTGCAGCTGAAATACGGTGTAGAAAGCTCAGAATCAGGTTAGTTTTGAACAATACTGAGTTGGCAGTAGTGTCAGCTTTAGCTGGCTTGCCCAGAAGTTCTCAGATTTGTGCTTTCATCTTGGTACCCATTTCAAACAGTCTCCCTCTGCATTACATACAAGAAAACAACCATATCATTTGATTCCAAGTTTATCGTAATTTTATTAAAATTTTAAACCTTTTGTTAATAGAATTTATCAATTTTTAAAATATAAGACACATATACATAGTTCTCTAGGGCGGGGAGTTCCTATGAGTTTGTGAAATACAGATTCCAGACATGGTCTGTTCTTAGTTACTCAGAGAAAAGCAAAGGCAAAAGTAAAACAATTGTTTCAGGTTTGTCTCATGTGAGGGTGAAACTGAAGTAACTTCACAGAAGTTGGAGGGTAGGATGTCTTCCGCAGTACAAGTTGAATAGGGAGGGTTACATTCACAGAGTTACACTGAATTACTCCAGATCATCCCTTGGCGAGAGTATCCATACACCATCATGGACTGAGCTAATAGTGCAGTACTGTATATATCAAAATAAAAGGCCCAAGGATGATCTTCGAAATATTGCACTGATCAGATGATAGCCCGAAGCATGAAATTAGTTAATTTATAGATTATATAGGCATGAGTAACCATGAAATTATATAGCACCTTCTCAAACCCAGCACTTGGTGCAGAACATTCTGGCCCACATCAGGATGGAGGTCTGCACTCATCTGGCTCTGTGGGAGGTCATCTTCTTTCCTATGGTATGTGAAACTATCTGCCAGTCACCCTTAAAATGCCACACTGCTCAGGACAGCAAGGATGAGAAGACCTACATTCAGTTGTAAATAAATACTAGCAAGCATTTCAGAAAATCAACAGTGAAATAGAGTCCAGCTATAGACCAAAGAAGTCAGCAGATGTTCAACCAGTGATGAACCGATTCTGGTGAGTTTGTGTTTATTCAGAGATTTTATTGCCATTATGAAGTAGAAATTAAAAGCAGATACTAAGGCTTTCTTCCCTGTTACATGTAGCACTGATGATGATTCCATTTAGTTGCCTTTGGTGGCACGTTTTTGGTCTATTTTCTTTATAGCAGTCTGCACCCATTCCTGATTAGAGCTTACACAGACCTTGATACCTCTTGTGGTCATAAATCTGTAGGAAGAAAGAAAGCAAACCAGATGGCCATTAAATCCCAGTCTCCAAACCCAGGTTTACTGTTGTTGTTTTTTATGCAGAACATGAGGAGCAATGTGGTAAAACCATATCATATGCCAGGGTTTGTAGTTGTTAGTTGGAATAACAACAGTTAGCAACATTTGTCCTCTATTTAAGGCATAGGTATGTATGTAATGTACATGGTCATGTGCATATATACTGACATTTGAAATTTTGAGATTTTTTATGAAATCCTGATGCACCTTTTTCTCCCAGGAGCAGATCCCACATGCTTGTGAGATCAAAAGACTGAACACAGCTCCTAGTAGGAGCCAGAGTTACCCCAAACTCCTCCACATGATCTTTCCCCTTGGCTCAGTTCAGTGCACTGGCCTTCTGACTGCTTGAAGTGCTGGGGTTTCAATCCTGAGCTGGGCTCCAGTCAGGCCTGGCTTTTGTAAACGTGGGCTGTGTAGAGATTCAGTCTGTGGCTTCCTTGGTCTTATATGTTTGGCTTGTTGACTTGGTTGTCTCCCATCCCTTCTATGGGAAACTGCATTTCACTATTTATTCCACCTGTTGTTGGTTATGTGGTGTTGTTGTTGGGGTTATTGGGATTGATATCGATTATGTATAATCTGACTTGTTTGTATCCCCAGAGCTCACCCATGTACTGACCCTTTTGTATCAAATACAGTTTGGTTATTGCTTCACCTTTATGCTGGCTGTGTCCTTTATGCTAGGCCTAATAATTGGCAAAACACTGCTCCACCTTGACCCTCTCACTGAGATTTTTCCCCAATTTCTGGACATAAAAGATCTGGTTGCTCAGTGAGATTTCTGCTAGTGTTTGTGAGCAACATACATCTCCCAGCTTTCTCCCTTCAGCTGCCAGGTGACTGCTTCATGAGGGAACTGGATGAGTGACATGAACTGTCCAGATGTAGTGAGTTGGGCCACAATTATCCCCTTTCCCTTTTCAGTAGTAGCATGTTTGCACAGATGAATCTGAAGGTGAACTGTGCATCGGATACTTACATGACAGCGTTTACTGGACCTTGCCTCTTTTCATAGCTGACAAGATTTCGGATGTTCAGTTGCTGTGTAGGCAGACTTACACATTTTAATCTGCGCATGGACTGACTTCCAATGCTCCCTAGAAGGGGAAAAAAGATAAATTACAAAGGCAGTCAATACTATATTCATATTTAGCCATAATTACTTAATAAATTATGAATTCCAGCAGATTTCCAGCTATGGTTAGAACATGAGTGTCTCATGATGTACAGCCACAATACCAGTTATACAAGAAAGCTTGAGGATACATCCTGCCATCTCTAAAGTGTTATTGCTATTTCAGTTAAGATATTAATCTTCACCCATTCTCCTGAACAATTGTACAATCATTCTGCTTCTAGGGGGTCACTACTTCCATAGCAGAAAAGGTATTTGGCGTCATTCATAATTAGGTCTATATCATCTGCAAATAAGGGTCCATACAGACTAGGGCTTAAAACTGGCACCTTTAATGGGTGGATTTCCAAATGCCATCTAAATGTGGATGAGTAATTCCCCCTAATTTCCAGGCAGAGGAGAGGAAAGCAAGGCTACTTGTCTCACACTGGACATCCAAAACTATCATGAAAAAAAAAATTGTTGAGAGAAAGGGAGGTATATCTGCCAGAAGACCAAGTACTTGCATATTCTTCTCTATATCTGGTTTCATAGGCAGTAGAGTGCTACTTAACCCTCTTTCCTCCAATGTTTTCATATATTTCAGGGAAACACGCTGATGATTATTAAGAGGATTGCGATATCAGTGTAGAATTCTCTGGGCAGTTGTTACCTTACATGATGTTAACTGAAAATGGGAGCTCACTTAAGTGAGATGGAGTATATGTATACATTACTGGAAGCCTCTGCTTGCTAGTTTCTGTTTTTTTCCAACCCATCAAAGACAAGTTTAGGAAGGTGTGAGGAAAACGAACAGAACACTGCTGTATTGAGGTTTCTTTTAAAAAGATTTTATAGAGAAACTGGCTTGAGAAAAGCCCAAGAGCTGTTCAGGTACAACTTGCTAAATATGACATTCGCTTCACATAATCTCATTATCTGTGAGTTTTCCTTTGTTTTAAATAACTGGAATAGCTGAGGCAAACACACGTCAGCCTTCGGAGAAGCTGTTGCATAGCCAGTGCACTGGTAGTGGCACCGTTGCTAGTTCCTGAGATTTTGTTTGCCTGAAGGAATGTGTCTTCTGATCTTGCTTTAGTCACGAGTAATGCGATGTATTTTTGATGATTCATTGCAAATATGTACCTTACTGCCTCACTCAGACTGTTTTTTCAAAACATGGCATTAAAGAGCTCAAAGTAGTCAAGCAATCCTTACTAGTCCTGGAAATATCCTCTCTACTACTTGGGAATGCATGCAGGGAATACCAGCACAGCTTCTCTAAGCCTGGGAACAAACCCAAACTGCTCTGCACCTGTAACTACCCTTTTTTCATTATTTTTTTTATAATTTTTCTTATCCTTTTTCTATCCCTTGCACACCATCTCAGTGTACTTTTTTAGACTTGGTGATATTTATGGCAAATTATACAACCTGGAGAATAACATTACGAACTGGCAGTCTGTGATATGAAGCCACATGTTGCCAAAATGAACAGCAGTAGTGGTAATCAGTGTATGAGAATGTAGTAAGATATAGCGCTAGGGGCACTTGGTCAACATACTCACTGTGTAGCTACATAATCTTGAGAACGCTTGCAGTTCTCAGTTTGGTTTTGGTGCGGTTTGGTGAAGATGCCTTTTCTGTGTGTTTCTCTCTGCATGTTTCTGTGGGTTTGTGTATGTCTTGCATATGAGTGTTTTCTGTGATTTTTATGCGCTTGTTTGTGTGAATCTGTGTATAGGAAGGCATGTGCTTATGTGTTATCCTGTGATACATGTGGCCTAATACAAAAGTCACTGTAGACAAACTTATTTAAAGCATGGCTAATAAACACGGTTCACCTCACTGCTCATAAATGGTCTCAAACAAGATGTTGTGTTAAATCAGGGAGAGAAGACATTGGATAAATCCACTGCTCTCCTTCGCACTTTTTGTTCATGGTTTGCCTGTCTGTACCAAAATGTTTGGCTAGAAACAAGGAAATAGGCAATACGTGATACAGAACTGGAAGAACTATTTTAAAATAGGGACCTAAGAGGAATTAAGGCTATATAGTTAGAGAAAGAAAATACAAAAGGATATAACAAAAACCAAAAGTATATCTGGAAAAAGAAAAAAGTACATCTTATTCAAATAATATTTTTCATAAAATGTTATTAACCTATAGAACTCATTGCTATATGGCATCAGTGAGATTAAAAGACATTGTGTCTTCAATATTTCACGATTTTAAGAGAGAATATTGCACAGAAGACCTTTCCTAAAGCACAGAAACTTTCCTTGCATTAAGGTGGAAGCCAACCACTAACTTACAGGACACCAGATGAAATTTCCTATAAAGCTGCCTTTCTCATGGTCCTGATCTGGATTTCTTGCAAGTTTTATCTTATGAATCAGCTTCGGCTGAGAATGAATCCTGCTCATCAGACCACGGGTGCAATGTGGAGCAATTCCCATCTTCCTCTTGGATTGTAAACTTACCTTTCACCATGTGCTCAGTGAAGACGCCAAGCCAGAAGATGACGAGGATAGCTGCAGTGTGGAGTTTCATTGCTGGTGGCTTCTTTGGCATGGCAGAGAAGAAAGTGGCTGTTGTCAGTCCTCCTTCACAGAGTTTATATATTGTCATTCAGTGGTCAGTTCTTGTGTTCACTTTTGGGGCGTCATGGGGGGACTGACTATAAGTGGAAAAAACTGAGCGGCAGTACTGTTTTCTGGTGACAGAAAACCACCTCCTTTCCCCCACCCATCCTTCACTAGCCCCCCTGTGAAGGCTTTTCCTGCTCAAACCCTGTTGTGGTTGCACTTGCTTCTGTGTAGTGAGTAGGGTTTATTTCAAGCAGCAAGAAGTGAGAGCTCTTGCTCTGTAGTGGAAACCTTTAATAAATGCTCCTGTCCTCTCACACCTCAATTTAGAGAGCCACAACTAAGCCACACTGCAGAGGTAGAGAGTAACATTCAGAATTACCTCTCTGACCAGTGGACCACCTGAAAGGGGAACTGTGAGCTAAAGGATGATGGAAACAGGAATGCCTTGGCTTTTTCCATAGTGACTGTAGATAGTTGGTCATTTTAACATGTAGCTTTGGAGGGGCATTGTTCCTATTTCCTATGTGTGGTGGAGCTTGTCAAAACTCTTCTTGTTTTCTCTGTGATTTGATATGGCCAAAGCTGATATCACTATGTGCTGGGAGAAGGAAGAGTGAATGCACTTGTACATACAGAGCCAGATCCACTAGCCCTTCAGCTAGTCAGGCATAACATATAATATGGTGATTTCAAAGAGGAATAAGTTTATAAAGTTTTTTGGCTTCGAGTGTGGGCTTTTTGGCTTTTTTTGTGTGGTGTGGTCTTTCTAGTACAAAGAATGGACCCCAAGAAAGTAACCAGACAGAGAGGCACAATTTACAGGAAAGAAAAGTTTATTGCACTTCCGTGTAAACATGGTGTTGATAACAGGTCTGTCATCTTGCTCCAATTGAACCTCTATTACAATTGCCCTTTTTTTCAGTCTGTGCTAGTCCTATTACCCAGTTTTAGGTGGCCTTTCTATGTTGTGATAAGGTGGTCTGAGTTATGGGACACTGTGGCTACATGCTAGTGGTTTTGGGCCTGCAAATATTTTTTGAGCAAGCTGTGGACCTCCAGGCCACACACAAAGCAACACCTGAGCTGGCATCATCATCTGGAGCCTCTGAGCAGAAATCTCTCATGCTTTACACCTGGGAGCGCTTCTGTGCTCAATAGAAAGAGCCGTGATTTGCTAGGCTTGTGGAGACCCAGGCAGGCTTGGTGTGAAGAACAGGTAAGCGCCAGGCAGCCTGATGCCTGAGGTTGTAAGGCAGTGCTGTAGAACAGCTGTCAGTGCAAAGCCTGGAGCAAGAGTCCATTCATGCCAGCCTGAAGATTCCCCTGCTCTTACCTCCAGTTCTCGCCTCAGCTGGTTACTTCCTTTTCCAAATTTTTGATAACATCAATGTAAACAGCTTTGTATGGGAAAACACAACATGTGGAAGTTCATTCCCTAAGATTCCTCAGGCAAGTTAAGTTCAGGCTAAGAACTGAGCTCAAATACTTGACTCCTAGACTGTAACAGCTGGTCTGTAACCCCAGGAACAGTCTGTAGGTCTTGCAGGTACAGAACACACTGCTTGGTTTACTGGTATATACATGCACATTCTTTGTTCCTGTTGGTTTGATTCTTTCCCCTTACATATACCATGCAGCCCAGGGAAAAGCTATGGCAAAAGTAGACAGTAAGCTAGTGTAAGGTACTTTAAGGTACTTGCTGATTTACTTGAATGTCTGCTAAGCCCACCTGCAGCACTAATGAAATTGCAATGCAATGGAAGCCAAAGCTTTAACCAAAGCCCCTAAATGACATGCCTGATGCCACACAGGGGAATAACCATACTGACCTCAGCAGCACTACTGGGAAATCTATATTAGGTTTGTGTCCAAGCAGTGTAGCAGCCTGGTGTTTTGCTGAACACTGCCTGAAATTGCTCCTTGAATGAGATATTCTAACTTTTTGGTGTGTGTCAGCTTCAAGATGCAAGATAGCAGCTTTGTCGGTAATGGTAGAGAGGTTTTTCCCCATTAAGAGACAAGATGCTCCCCCACTTCTGCTCACTGATATTGTAGGTACCTGTATGTATATACTCACTGTCTACAGCTTTGAGAGGAGGGTCACCAGCTGTATGGAGCATGAGCCAGCTCAGAAAAAAGTCAGTCCTTCCTACAGAAGCTTCTGCAGGTTGTAAATTTATCCCTGAAGTGTTGTTAGAAATCCTGTTCCTTCTTCAGTTTTCCACCATTCTTATGGTAGGATGGAAGAATTGCCCTGTGGCAAGCTTACCCCTCTTTGTAGTTCTCATTTGATGTGGCCTCCTGGACTATTGTTCTGTGTGGCTGGCTTATGTTCAGTGAAGTTTTGGAGGTGAGCTTAGTGGGCTGGAGTCCCACAGCCCTGTCTGTGGATGTTTGATTTCTGATATTCTGATTTTGTATAAAAGGCTCATTCTGCACGTAGTCCACCAGTGTGCACTGCCTGTGTGCTGTGGCAAAAGCTTGGTGCAAGATGATTGGATGTATAGCCTTTCTGTTTTCTTGCTGGTAAGTCGTATTAAAAAGGCAGCCAATAAGTGCCCAGATTACTTTGCCTATTACTGCTGCTCAGCTCTGGATAAGTTGAATGCTAATGATACTTGTCCTGGGGCTTGACTACCTCATGTATGGCTTACTCATCACAGGCTGCTTTCAAAGCATTCTGGATTGAAATGATCATTTTCAGACTGATACATCCACAGACTAAATGAACAGTATGATTATGGAGTTCTCTGATAGTCTGTGAAGTCTGAATTGTGGATAAAGATGACTAACTGTACCACAGTGCTTACCAAACCCTTGGCTACAGGTATGATGTTGTGTGAGCCATGGGAGCTGCCCCTTCTCCTCCCCTCCGCATCTCAGGTTTAACATGAGTGCTATTTGCTGAGAGAAGGCAGGTGCAGAGAGTGGATACTGCAGGTATGGATGTGTAGATGTACTGGTATTTAATCTTTGGAGCCTGCTTACATACAGCAAACCACAGGCTTTGAGTTAGTCTCCTAGGCTTCTTATATGATGTGAGGAGAGGCTGGAACACAGGACAATGACAGCAAGAGTTCAAGGGCTCTCCCAAGCTCCTCAGCCCCTGTTCACACAGAGCAGCTTGCCTCTAATTTTACCAATTACAGCAGCTGGGGCACAGGAGGTGAAGGGACATGTGAAACTACTCAGGCACAGCAGGAGTCAAAATCAGGGCCTGCTCTAAGCACAGCTCCTAACCAACTGCTGAATGCAATAGTTTTCTTTATTTTTAACGAGGTCAAGAAATTTTTACTGAAACAATTGTTGTATATACCCTGTTTTATGTCAGCAACCCTGCTGATGAAAAATAAATATGCAGTGACCAGAGTGTTGGGCCGAATATCGGAGTTTAGTTACCAGGGTAAAGAGTCTGAAGTATTGCATCTGCTCATACTGTAGTTAGATTTCAAAAAAGAGGTCTTCACAGGTATGTAAATTCTTATGGACTCCTAGAAATGAGCATCATTAGTGAATGTGCAGCAGCCCCCTTGAACATGAAGATGTGCAAGAAGGTCACTATGACTTTTGAAGAATAAATCAGGGCATTCAGTGACTTTGAGGTCACTTCAGCTCAGACACATCCGTATCTCAAAACTCTTTTTAAAAGAGTGGAAGATGTCACCCTCAGGAGATACATGTCAAGCAATGTATGCATGTGTCTTATGCTGTATGTGGTGTGTGAAGTTAGGTGGGATCAATCTCACCCTAATGTATTTTGGTTTTCAACTGTTAACACTTGGAATACTGGTTTAGTCAAGTGACATCCAGCTGTGATATTTCAAGGACTTTCCTTCCCTGCTTCTTCCTTTGCTTTTGATCACCTTTGCTCTGTAGATTTTGTGCTGATTTCATAGGTACCTCAAATAGCAGTTTATGTTCAGGCTTCTTCATTCATATTGTAATGGAGTAGAAACAAACACGTGCTCCATGCACAAATCTCAGCTGAGAGACAATGACTTTTAATCTAATTTGATAATTGAAATCACATGTTTAACTACTGTTTTGTGCTGGTTTTGGCAGAGCTCCTCCTTTAGAAATGTAACCCTATTAACAATACTTTCTCTTAATCATAATAGAATTTTTGCTTGTAGACCATCTGTTTCCACTGCCATACTGCCAGCTTTTCCCTGCCAGCTTTTCCCTGGTCCTACTAACATGCTTCTCTTGATGTATCATGTGCCCTTGAATAAGTTAGTCATATCAAAATCTTCCCTTCAGTCATCCAACTTGAAGCATTCAGATAGGTAGAATTAGACTGAGAATGATTTGGTTTGAAAGGAGCTTGAACCAAACATGTAAAGGCTACTCTACACTCTGTAGTCAAGCCTACAGTCAGCTCTATGCAGGCATTCACCTGGTTTGTTGATGTTCTAAGGTGACTAAACCTGAATGTGTCATTCTCCACATAGTAGAGGTTCTCAGCCTTTTCTTATTCAGTGTTTTAAGTTTTGTTGTTTTTCAAATGAGCAGTTATACAGCCACCCAAGAGTTTCCAAGAGGAAGGCTCTAATCCTCACCTTTATAATCTTAGCCTTGTGTGTTTTGGTTCTTTGAGATGCATACCAGGAAGCTAACTAAACACCATGCAATGCTACTGCTGCAGAGGATCACAGAGGTGACTATGGCTCAATTCTGTGAAGGTATCTAAATATTGTGTGTGCTGAAACAGGAGCCAAATACCTTTGGGAATTTGTGGAATATTCTCAGTCCATCCTATGCTTTTTTCTTTGTTTTATTTTGGATTTTTTTGTTCTTTTTCTGCTTTCTCTTCCTCAGCTCTCATGTAAAACAGAATGAAGATTTTGTTGAGCACTTCTTCCTGTGCGTGCCATATCTCTAGGATCAGGGATGTGGGAACCAAGTCTAATTCTGTTGGTCTTCAGGAGAAGAATCAAACCTATTGTGTAAAAAATAGACTACTTGGTTAACCATAGATAGTCAGTGTCGATAAACACTGGAGGTGGATCTGAACCAGTGTGTTGCTTCTGGGTAAATCTGAGCTTTCCTCAGAAAACTGCAGAAGCTCAGATGCTTATGTTTTCTCAGTGGGGAACAGTTTCTTCAACTGTATCTCATGCTTTGGAGAGAGCCCCTTGGCCAGTTTGCATGTGTTTGGATTCCTTTGCTCCATGATGGTCATGGCAGGGAGTATGCTGAAGAGCTAAGATTGTTAGGGGAAAGGGTGAGTTACAGGTATGAAAACACACATCAGTGCTATTTGTATGCCTCACCCTCATCTGTTGTGCATGTGCTATTATTTACAAGTACACAGACTTTTTCTTATCACTTCCATTAAGTAGTTTCACAGTCATATCTATTTTCATGAACGTTTGGAGTGGGGGCTGTGTAAAAGAGAATTGCGAATAAAGCAGTAGGTTCCAGGCAGCAGAGCAATAAGCAGAAGCAGTAAGCCTGATTGAACTTTCAGTCCTTTATCTGCTAACTTCTCTTGCCTCCTCTACCCAAGAATTATGCTAACTCTTCAGCACCTGTTTTCACATGCCAAAGAAAACCATGCATGCTCTCCACATGCTTGTGGCTGTCTAGTTCACCTCTGCTGACAGACCTGCTGCACAGAATACCCCTATTCTGCTCGCTTTTCCCCAGAGTGGAGGCACTGTGTTGGGTCTTTCTCCTGTTCAGACACTAAGTTTTGGAAAATTCATAGGGATTTCTGCCTTTTGTTTAGCATTGGTTGAAATTGGCCAGTGAAATTGGAAAAAATAAAATTCAGGGAAAACAGACAAATAATACAAATTTCCTTTTTTGACAACCTCACCTTCTTGAACTCTCCAAAAGGGAGCCCTTGGTATTTATTTCTTCTGGTTTTTTCCCCACATAGCTGATTTCTAATAACTGCATTTTTGTTTAAAACAATTAGACTTGTTAGCAATTTTAATAACTAAACCCTCATGAGGTCCTACAACAGAGTTTAACAAATTTGACAAATTTTAATTTGCAGTTATGATGTTAACACCTATGGCTTCCAGGGAAAAAATAATAAGGTAGGGAGAGATCATTCCAGAATCTTTGCAAAAAAAAAAAAATCCATGGATTTATTTAGGGTTTGTTTCAGTGAAGATATTTTTTTGCTTCAAAGAGTTATAGTATCATCTGGAATAGGTACTTTTCTGCTACATCTCTCAGATGAACTGTCACACTTTCTAACCATGATGCCCCTGGTGAGGTGCATTGTCTTGCTTTCACAGTGGTTACTATAGCCCGATAGTTTTGGGCCACATCCTCTTCCACAAAGTGTTACAGAATTTCTTAAAACTGATCACAGCACTTGATCCTTGTCTGCCCTATGAAATGAAGCTTGGTGCTCATGCAGCTGTACCCTTAAACAGATACAGGCTGAGAAGTGTTATTTTCCTTTCGCTTGGTTTTTGTATTTCCTTAGCCATTTGCTCAGTGAGCCCTTAGCAGCAGGAGGGTCACTGGAAATGAAGGCTTAAATGAGAGGGGCAAGGAAAAAAGAGCTCAGCTCACAGGGGCCTGCAGCAAACACCCACTCTTGAAAATGTTCCACTCTAAACCTTTTGAAAGAGTCTTTGAGGTTTATTTGTTCTCTGGGTTTTTCCCCCTCATAATGACTATGAGTATGAAAGCATGTGTTAGACAAATGCATCAGTCTATATTATTCACCTGAGCTCACTGCAGTGAGTGATGCAATGTGGGAGGCAAGAGGAGATGGGAAAATTTCCCCCTCCCTCTCTCAAGTTCTTTGCGATTTCAGAGATCAGGCTGTGACTGTTCAATGCTGTTTCACTTTTCCTTTGCAAACTACTTTTATCTCTCACTAAGGGCTGCAGAACCCCCCACCGTGTCTAAGAGCAATAAATTAAGAGCTCCCTCCCATGGTTATCATATTTCTTGCACCTAATTCAGCTGAGTTCAGTGTAGTCATGGGCCATGGCTCAGCATGGCCTGTGTGCTGCAGTCCACCCAGTGTAGCAAAGCATGTCAGACCTGGTGAACACCCTCACTCTCATACACAAACCCGGGCCAAGTTAGCCACGTGTCCCAGCAGCCAGTAAGGCTACCTGCTTTTGCCAGGTCTATCATTTCAGATTATCAGTTTGCTCTCTGTGCACTAGCTTATTTACTGACATAGAACACTGTTTTTTTTCATCTCCTATACTACCTTCTTTGAGATAAACAATTATTTTCCTAATTTTCTACACAGAATGAAAAGCAGACTACTGGTAAAATACTATCAGAGACATACAAGGGAATAGCTGACCTAATCTCTGCTTGATGGGGCAGTTTGCACTTCAGAGCTAAGCAGGTGTTGGTGCAGTCAGCAATTAAATGTGATCAGAGTCAGCTGATTGTTGTTAGTTAAAAAATTTTGGGGCTGCCTTGACTATTTATCCCAGTCCTTGGTCCAGGTCTGAGCTGTTTTGCTTCCTCTCACCATGTGAAACCAGCAGATTCATTGTAAGCCAGCAAAACTGCTCTTGTGTAGTACTTTTCTCCTGAGGTTCTCAAAAGGTTGTAAGAGTATTGGAAACTATAATTAACTCTTATCACAAAAGATAAAACAAGTCTGGCAAAATAGAGAAATAGTCATCTGCAGAGATGGTGTTGTAGCACTCGGGCACCACTTTGCTGGACTCCTGCACTCTGTCAGGGGGTAGAGCTCTCTTGTTCAATTAGATGTAAAATAAACCAGATGGCCTTGGTCTCAAAGGTGTTAGGGAATAGCTACTGTGAAATAAATAGGAGCTGGACTCTTGCCTTAAGTTAGCAGTAGCATTTTGCAGTTGCAATTTGCTGTTATTAATGTTTACATAAGGTTTGTATGTATGTTTATTGTTTGGCAGTGAAGTCCACATGCTGATCTGGTGCTCCTTGCAGAACGGTGGGAGTTACCTCACTGGGGACTGGAGTGGGAAGTTTGCAAATTCTTTGGCTCTGTCTCCAAATTTGTGTCTCAATCCTTCTATTAGGTTTGGCCGAGACTCACAACTGTGAATGTTCTTCAGCCTTGAGGCACACTCACACCTCCACCTGATCTCTCCTTTCTTCTATGTCCTGTGTCTAAATTTATCTCATTCCTGTGTTTTTTTCCTTTGAGGGAACACAGCTCATGGTAAATCAACTTGCCAGCTCCTCAGCTGGATCAGGGTCCAAAGCTCTGCCTAATTTTTCTAGGCTCTTGTGTGTCTGTCTATTTGCCCCTGAGTGGGGTGAGACAGGTGGGTCATGGAGGCTGCTCCCCCTTCCTTCAGACCTTGGCTGGTGAGGCAGGTAGATTGTGCAGGGAGTACGGGCCATGTTACAGTGCCCTTCAGCCATTCTGTTACACGGTCTTGCCACCTCAGTGTATGGCAGGTGAGTGCAGAGAAAAGGGAGGGAACGTAGAACTTTTGGGGAACATTGTGAAGGGAAGGTAGCTGGAGGTAACTGCAATCTAATCTGGGTAAGTCATAGTCTTTAGTGGCTTATCTACTCACTTATTACCTGGTGTTTTAAACTTTTCCTTAGGGGAGGAGAAGGTTGAAAGGTGTGCTATGAACCCAGGGCCTTAAACCTTGGAGAGTTAGCTAGCCTGAGGAACCAGGGGAAAAGAGAGATTGCGAAGAGAAGAAACTGGCAGGCAAGTGTTAAGCCTCCTCTCCCTGGGCAGAAGTGTTGGAGGGAGGAAAGAGGAGGGAGTTTTTCAGGATTTAGAGGCTTGCTTGCCTTGGGGAAATGCAGCCTAATAAAATGGATTTCAGGGGCATCCTGGGCTGGCTTTATTTTTGTTGTGAGTAAAGAAACTGAATGATGTTGGCCATGTTGTGAACACCTCTTGTTCTTCCTAGTCCAGGACTGGAGAGACTGGTGCTGGACCTGCCCTGGCCTGCCAGTACGTCACTACCAGTTTAGAAAAAGGTGCTTTTCCCAGCAGCTGTCCTCAGCAGCAGCCTTTGTCATGCAGGAGGTCAGGCTAGGTGGTTTGCTGGTCCTTTCTGGCCCCAAAAACTTGAAAAACATTTTCCCTCAGCAGAGCTTGCCTTGCACCAATTCAGTTTCAGCTGACTTTGGGCATGACCTTGCTTAGGCATCTTCATAGTAGGAGGAAGGAGGATTGGGTTCAAACAGGTGAGAATCAGGTTTTGTGCCTTCATCATTCTGGTGGCTGTTGTGCCGTGGAGGTTCCCTGCACTCCGGTTGCTCTGTGGGGGTAGCTCTAGCTGGAGCCCAGCAAGGCAGGAAACTAGTGAGGCAGAACAGCAGTGGTTAAAAATCAACAGGCAGCACCAGCCAGAGATGATGTGCCATGTTCTTAGCAAGGGAAAAAAATGGCTGTCGGGGCTGTTTTTTCAAGATCTTAATTTCATGTAACAGTGCCTGAATATGAAACTCGTTTTAGCAGCTGACTGTTGAGGAGCATCTACTTTTGAGGCTTTTCTAGGCTGTGTGTTAAGTCTGTTTGCAGGCACAGTTGTGCAGTACAGAGAGACCTGTTCTCCTTTGCTTCTTACAGCAGTGGGGCAGAATCACAAGACTTTTCACAAGCTTGGGCTTGGCAAGCTGCCAATATCTACTGAAGCGTAGTTCATGCCTGCTTGAACTTGGGCTGGACTGCACCCCTCCACCAACACCAGCTTTGCCTGCCTGCACAGCCATTATACAGCCAAATGCGCCGAACTCACCAGCGCAGACAAGGTCTAAGTAACTGTCATGGTTTAACCCTGGCCGGCAACTCAACACCACACAGCCACTTGCTCACCTTCCACTGGTGGGATGAAGGAGAGGATAGGAAGGGTAGAAGTGAGAACACTCATGGGTTGAGATAGAGAGCTAGAGCAAAAGCTGTGCATGTAAGCGAAGCAAACCAAGGAATTAATTTGCTAATTCCCCTGGCAGGCAGGTGTTCTGCCATCTCCAGGACAGCAGGGCTCCATCACATGTAATGGTGACTTGGGAAGACAAATGCTATCACTCCAAACATCCTCCCTTCTTCCCCAGCTTTTATTGCTGAGTGTGATGCTGTATGGTGTGGAATATCCTTTGGGGCAGCTGTCCCGGCCCTGCCGCCTCCCAGTGTCTGGTGCACCCTCAGCCTGCTCGCTGGTGGAGCAGTGTGAGAAGCAGAAAAGGCCTTGATGCTGTGTAAGCCCTGCTCAGCCATCCAAAACCATCCTGTTATCAACACTGTTTTCAGCACAAATCCAAAACAGAGCCTAGTACTAGCTACTACAAAGAAACTTAACCCTATCCTAGCCAAACCCAGCAGAGGAAAACACTGCAGAGCAGCAGGACCTGCCTGCATGTCAGACCCTGCAGCACTGGAAACTCCGAGTGGCAGAAGGGGGTTCACTGGGCTGCTTCTAATGCCTGTGCAAAATGGGACTAAGGAAAACCTGACAGTGGAATTGTTTGGGGTCTGTTTCCCAAGGGCAATTTTTTTAGGGGTGAGCTTGTTGAAAAGGTTACAAATCACTGCACTTGAATGTTTCTAATTTCCAGACCAGAGCATGGGCACCTAATTTGATTTGGGCAGAATAATAAAAATAATGCGGTAATTTCCTTGATCAGCTACATCATGATCTTATTTCTGAATGAACTGGATGACCTATATTGTTTTTCTAGATACTTCTAATGCCCCTTTCACCATAGACTTGACCTGCTCTGGAGGAATTTTTTCTCCTTCTCCTCTATGACAATCTGAGATCAGGCCTGCCTGGTGCAGTGTGAACAAGTGAACACATGAATAGCACTTATACAAAGTCCACAAAGAGTTGATTGTGTTTTGTCACACCCAGGTGATTTGTGGTATTGTCCCTATTTTACCTGACCACTAAAGGAATTGGAAAGAAAAAAAGACACTCAGCTGAAGCAGAGCAGGTCAGAAAAATGAACTCTCCATATCTTCTACCTTCTTTGCTGTAATTGTTAAACTGACTTTTCCCCACACCACCTGGGTTAAATGATTGGGTTCAAACTAATAACTTGTCTATCCAAAGTTATCCATTCTCATACATCTTCGCATCTCAAAATTCTGATTGAGATCAAGAAGACTTCTCAGCTGGTAATTTTTGCAGGTTCAGAAATAAGAAATACAGGCTTGTTGAGGTGTCTGGGCACACTTAGAACCTGATTTGGATTAAGCTGGGGGAGCCTTCTGTAAGTCTGCTATAGTCTGTGTTATGAAAGTGTAACTATTCCCTGCCAGAAGTATGAAATGGTGAGGTAAGTGAACCTCCTGACTCTGAGGATCACTTGGGACATTTCTAAAGGCCACCTGTCTTTGTTCCATCTGCTTCATACCTGAGGATTCAGCTTGTGTGCAGAGATGACACCTCTCTGCCCTTTCAAATAGGGTTGCACAGCAGGTTCTTTCCAGGGCAAGTTTTGTTTTTTCCTTCTTGTCAGGCAGTGGCTTCAATTAAGGGATTCAAAGTCAAGTCACTGCAGTACTTCTTTATGCAAAGAGGCTCATTTTTTTCAGAAAGCACTATAAAAGTATTTTGAAAATATGGGTTTATGTTGTGTGCTACTGATTTCCTCTTGTAACCTTTTGTATGCTGCTTATATTGGCTATGCCTGCCCAGTGAGGATATTGTTACTTTCTTCTTCTTCATTTAAAATGTATGCTCTTAAGACATTCATATATATGATAACCAGCTCTTCCAGTCCTGAACATCTAAAAGCTGAACAAACCCCAGAACATGGTTAGATGAAAAATTCATGGCACTTTTTTAATCAAGGGAGGAATTTGATTTTCTGTGCTGAGAATTTGAAGTATTTAGAGACGTAATATTGTCAAGCTTTTCTTCAAAATTTTGAGGGAAAGATTGATTTCTCCTAGAAAGTAAAATACAAACCAGAACCCCCTCTTAACTTTCATGAAGGAGTGTGTGCTTACCTTCTGGGTGAGTAGGGAAAAAGTTAGGACTGGAAATGTTGAAGGTCAGGTGACAAGTGCCTTTTGCACTGCCCTAAAATAATGCTGGTTTTATGGTTTCCCTATTTCTTCAGTTGTGCATACAGTTCCAAATAATGAAAAGAGATGAACATTAGGCTGGCATGTGAAACCAAACCTGTACCTTCTCTTGCTGTTTGTGCCTCTGACTCACTTTGAAATGACATGCTGAGCGTAAGCTTGTCAGTAAAAACAACTGGGTGGCTTGAAATGTATGAAGGAAATCCGGAGCAAAAGTGTGCTCATGTGGCAAAAGCTGGACAGGCTTCATGTTTGTTTTCTTTCATGCTGGAGTGTTCTGTTTGAGCTCAGGCTTTTCTGGGGCCCCTGGCAAGTAAGTGTGTGCTCGTACACACCTCTACCTTAGTGGCACACCTTGGTGCTGGCTGGCTTTGCCTGCAGTGTTACTGTTCTGGAGTGGCAATTCCAGGAGGCACAGAGAGCTTGCTGTGATTTTTTTGTTTGCTTTAAAAGCCTGGACTCCAGAAAGGCTTTGATCAAGGTGAGCTTTCCATCCTGCCCTGCCCACATAGCTGTTTTCCACATGGTTCACAGACAGGGATCAAGATGCCTCCTACCAGGCTGTAAACTGACCTGGTGGGTGACATCAGAGTCCCAAATGCTGTCAAAACTGTGCTCTGACCTCACCTGAAACTGGCTGTTCCTGTATTCTCTGATAATAAACAGTGTGGTAGTTGGGGAGTATGGTCTTGGGGCCATTATTACCAGAGGGTGCAGACCTTGCCAGTGAATTTTGGGATCCTATTCTGAGAATGTGAAAGGCTGTCAGCTTATATAAAGTCTTATGCAAGAAATTATTCTAGGGAGAATTTAAAGCTGATTTTTCCTCCCACCTGTGGCTATCCATTACATTTTGCCTACGTGTTCTTTCCATGCCTTTTTTATTCTTTAGTGAACTTAATACCTAAGCTAGTGAGCACATTAGTAATGCTTGATTGCAGGCCCCAGCCCCTGTGCTCCAGTGCTGTAGCTCTGTTATTACAGAAGCATAAATGTCCTTGGCCTCTTACTCAGCTGCTCTATGAGCAGGAAACAAATACTCAATATCTTTTACTGATCAGAGGTTATTAGGTGTTGCTTTGTGGAATGAGAGAAGGAAAAGGCTCTTTTATGATATTTGGCCTATCTCCTGGATATTTATAGGTCTACTCTGCCTATAAATAAACTTGCAGTGGGGATTGTCTCAGTGCAAGTTATTGATGGGCTTAGTGTCGCCAGCATGGGCTCTGTTCTGAGCCACTGCAGTCTGGGTAGAAAGAACACAGTCTGGGAGCCTGCAGCTCTGCCCAGATGGGATGCTGGGTGCTTTGGGCACACAGGGAGTGGGCAGCTTGCGAGGAGTGGTGCTTCCACCCCACAAAGCAGGGGACCTCCATGGGAGCACGCTCTCAGGGCCTTGGGTGCACCAGGGAGAACCTTAGAGCAGATAGAGGAGCACAAGAGACACCCAGTGCTGCTGGCTTCTGAGCCTGTTTCCACTTCCATCAGGAGCCGCTCCATACTGCTAGGAAGTAGTAGGACCTGCGCTCTACAAGTTCTCGCCTGTCTTATGTGCCATACAATGGATTAAATGGAACATGTACAGTGATGGAAGCTTCTCTTTCATGATATGTTTTTATTTCTGTGGAGAAATTGAATGGTGCTCTACTGTAAGAGTAAAGCACAGACGTATAGATAACAGCATTTGTGTATGGGGATAATCTATGTTTACTCTCCTACATACATCAAATCTCTGCTAGATGGATTTCATTGAATAATGAGTTTCTTTCGTTGATTCATCTACTTAGAAGGACCTTCCCTCTGGGGTAATTAGTGACAGGACACTGTATGCTGCTTCATCCTGCACTTTACTCTGAAAGAACTGCTGATGTTTCTACACTAATTGTGCACAAATATTGCAACTCTGCTGGGGAAAGGCAGCTGCCTCTGGGTTCAGTATGTCCTAATGGTCAGACGTGACCTGCACTTTAAGTTTTCAAAGCATTAAAGCATTAGTCCAGATAGATTCTAAAAGAAAGGGACCTTGACTCAAGTTCCTACAGTACTGAAGTTTTGCTTACATCTTACAGGTGTCCTGTGTGGCCGCTTGCCAGAGGTCTGTGTAAGAAGTATCTAAACAAAGGTGGCTAACAGACAGACAATACAAGTGAAAAAAAAAATCACACATGCAAGCATTTCTGCTGGGAAACAACCTAAGAATTGTGCTTATCTGGTGTAGAAATGGAAGATTGCAGTGTGACTTGCATAACATAGTTATGGCTGAGAAAATTAAACTCAAAATTTTAATTTCAGGTTCTCAGGGGACTGGAAATGATCTATGGATAAGGTATTGCTGACCCACAGTTATTTTGATAAATAATAATTATGCTTCATACAATAAATTAGTTCAGAAGCTTTTTCACAAGTGATTGTCAAATTAGGGTGAAGGAAACTTCATCAGATTAAATAATTTTTTTATCAGTCACTCCATAGGATCTACACGGGACTGATTTTAAGTCACCTCAGTTTTAAATCAATAAGCTTAAAATTGTCTTAATTCAGTGACTTTACATTTTCTGGTAGTTGTATTTTTCCAAATCAAGAGTTGTGACACTAAGATTGTTGTAATCAAAAATCTTCATACAAATTATTTTTTAGCTAATAAGGATATTCTGTAGCTGTGTATACTTAAGCAGTTATATAAAATATTTTTTTTGCATTCTAATATTCCCGTTGTAGTAGATTTAGGAAAAGGTGAACGAAACATTTAATATTTATGGCATAGTTAACATTCTACTTACCATTTGTATGAAGATGATAATTTTGGGAGAAGACTGGAACAGATTCATACTTTGAAAACATTCTGAATTTCTTATATGACTTAATAGGTTTTCCACATTGAAAAACTTTTGAGATCCTCAGTAAAAGTTTCACTTTACAGAATTCTGGATAACAGCAGTGAATATGCTAATATAGAAACTCTGTAGGTGCTGACATTTGAATGAATAGAAACTTTCTTAATTCAGGAAATGGTTTGTTGTACTTTATAAATAAAGTAGGATATGATAATTTAGTTAAAGCTATTTTACTCCATACTTTCTACAAAAAAATTTAACTTGTTTAACTACTTACAAAAGCTTACTGATTCAATAAATGACAGTTTTCAATTGCTTAATTTATAGTTTTATAGTTAATATTTGTTGGCTTAAGTTCATTTGAGATATGAAATAGGTTCATTTTTAAAAGTATAGTAATATAATCAGATGTGACTAAAATGAAAACATCTATTTTAATACTTTGAATAATTGATTTTTCTCTACTTTGTTTACTTAGAACAAATTGAAGTTTCAAAAAAGATAAAGCTACCTTATTAAATATAAGATTGCTGAAATCAAAGAAAATAACAAGTAGTCAGCAGTGATTACAGCAAATTGCTGTGGGTGGCTTGGAGTAAAAGCTCAGGTTTCTAATAGCAATAGAAATCTAGTTTTCCTTCATGCTGCAACTAATTTAAGTGGTTTATTTATTGCCTGCCTGTACTTTAAATTACCAGCATGTATTTAAACTCTGTGCAGGAGATGGGTGTTTAACTGGTGTTGGATGTATGCCTATTCTGATGGGGCTTCACATGACAGTGGGTTTTCTCCCTCTTCACATGGCCTGGATCGTATTTTCGGCATGGGGCAGTGCCAATGGGATGTGCAGTGCTGGTGGCAAATCCACCTCTGCTTATTTGCTTGCAAGCAATGGTCCTGTGAAGGTAAAAGTTACACTTTGTGTATGTCAAGTCAGATATGTAAGCATCTTTAAAAAAATGGAGAGCCCTTACTTGTAACTTGGATTTAAAAAAATAATATTTAATAAGTTTGTAGTTGCTCTGCTCCATTTTTGGCACCAGGAGGTTGAATTGGCAGGCACAAGTTTTGGAATATTGCTTCATTTGCTTCATTTTATTCTTTCCCCTGCTGTTTCTAATGTCAATTTGACAGCTTTGATCGAAGAAAGCTTTGAAGCCTTTCTTCAGCTCTTGAGGAACTATAACTTTAGATCAACTAACAATAAATGCAGAGCCCAACTCCCTCCTGTTTAAAGAAAGTCAGCCCTTCCCAGCATGTACCTCTTCAGTGAGGAATCCAAACTGAGAAGGTTTGGTTCATCAAAAACAATTCTGCAAAATAACTGTAAAATGATGTAAATAAAAACATGGGTTTAAAAAAATATTTCATGTATGTTTAACAGAAATGAAACTAGACTTTCTTTGCCTACTCTTATTAATGTAGCATTAGTGGAAATGTGAAGTTACATTGTGAAAAGACAGGAGATAACAGAAAGATAAAACTGGAAATAAGCACATTGGCTGAGCCCATCTCAGGCAGAAGGAAAGCAAACAGATTCATTAATGGATCCATTTTACTGCTTTAGCTCTAGTAATTTATCCTGAATCAGGCTCTGCTATTTTTATTGCTTGTTACAAGATGATAGCATTTGTTTTGTACTTTCTTTGCTTTCTTCTTTCATTCTCCAAATTGTGGTCAGTTGACCTCAATCTCTACTGTTTTCTTCTACTGTTGATGCTTATTGTTGGAGTTATGAGACAAACTGGACAAAGCCACAGAAAGTTTCTACAGGATAAAAAGAAAACTCAAATATGTGTGGAGTATTTGGTTGTACATCTTTTGCCTTTATTATTCCAATACTGAACTCCTATTTGAATAGATTTATCACTGCATAGCGTGCCCTGATCATTGACATGCTATATCAATTCACTATTTTATCTTAATCTTGTGCTCAGCAGGATCATTGGGTCAGGATGCTGTCAGATTAAGTAAATTACCTTTAAAGTAAAAGATTGAATACTGGCAGAAATACTCAAGCTAGATCATATATTAAGTTCCTTTCATGTTGTTCCTAATGTTGTGAAGAATTTGTATCTGAAGATTGCTTACACTTGTTTGTATAGCTTTTAATCACCACATGGCCAAGGAGTTACAAGGCATTTTTGTAAGTCCTTCCCAATGTTTGATTTGTTGACTTCTATCCAAGGTAGAGTCAACCTGCTCACTCCTGATTCCAAAGGAGATGGCATTGGCTGTGTAAGCTTGAAGATGGGTCACATCTCTTCTTGTATACAACTTCCATCAACATAGTGATCCTTTAATTGCATTGCACATTTTATGTCTATCTGTGGTTTCATTAATTATTCAGAGATATTGGCCTCATGTAGGTGTAACAATCACTTCAATTGAGAGCTTTAGGAAGGGTATTTTTGGCCTAAGGAGGAATTGTCTTTGTCATCACAATAAGATCCAAGAACTCCAGCTTTGTGCCAAGAACCATTGTGGTATATAATAAACAAATACATAACAGAAAAAAGTTCTGTGAGGGACAAGCCTAAAACCTGACTAAATAAGCTGAAAGGTCTGTACAAAACAGGCACTCCAAACCATGTTTGAAGGAAGAGTCCTCAGTATGTCAATGAAGTTGTCGCTACGCCAAATGATTTCATGATATGCTATAGGTTCTACCTAACCACAAACATTTCTTTATATATGCTACAGACATACACGTTTCATATCAGATTTTTAGATAAGGATGGCAATTCATCTATGTATCTGTTTAGATGCACAATGTTAATAGTTCATTGGAATAGTATCAACCAGATGGTTTAAAGGCTGGAAGGCCTCCTTGCCCATTTCTCCTTCACTCTGCCTGTCAGATACATAGGCAGGTGGTGAAATGTTTTCTTTTTGGGGAATTTCTGTTACAGAAGCTTCTCTGATTAGTGCTGACCTGAGCCAAGAGTTCACTGGCCCTTCCCTCTATTTCCTTCTGTGTGCCTTTACTGCTCACACACACAGAGAAGGGAGTAGGGAAATAGGAAATTAACTCTGAGTCTAGTAATAGAGAATTGAAATTAAGAACTCAAAGATGTTCTTGGAAGCTCTGATAAATAACTGGTTTTGCACAACAAAAGAAGTTCTCAAGCACATTCATAAAACTTCTCTCCCAGCTGACATTGATTTAAAGATTAAATGAGTACGTTCATCTACATGACAGCTAAAAGAGAGTACATACCTTGATAAGGATGGGAAGTGCTAAGCTAAAAAGGGGAAGTGTCATTATTAAGAATTAAATCCAATAAGATGAAAACTTAGAATAAATACCAAGACTATGATTAATAACTATATGTCTAAAAATGCACAGTACTACAAAGTGCAAAGGAAATGTTACCCTTTTTTTACAGTTGAAATGCCGGCAGATACAACTCGCTGAAAGGCTACCTACCGAATCTCTTGCAGGGCTGGGGATCAACAATCAAAACCAGTACAGGATAAAATATCCCTTGCCTTTTGAAAGTACAGAGGACTGAGACTTATGGCCCATACCAACAGCAGTGGCTGGAACTGTTACATGACACTAAAAAAGTTTTTGATACAAGTCTATGAACAAGGGAACTCCTGGGGACTTGGCTCCATTTGCTTAATTTTATCTTTCTTTTCTTTCTCTTCATAATCATGTGCTCTGTTTTGTTAATGGTGGTCTATGGTATAATGAGTCTATAGTGCATGTTTCATTAGGCTTCTTTCCAGCTGTGCTGTCAGTAGCCACATTGCATAGCTGTAAATAATTAGTATCTGAAGTCTCCATTGGCATGTGAGAGAAGAGGATCTCAAGGAGCAGGTGTACAAGTGGGATGTCACCTCTAATGTTTTACTCATCTGGTTTGTGCTCATGACCCTTTAGTGTCAGAAGTCAGAGGTTTTGTAAGAACTGGTAGTATCTTTTGTTAGACCAGTTGAAATATTCAGAATATGGAAAGAATATCAGGGTTATGAGATGCTTAACTGAGGGAGGAGTGGAGTTAACCTACCTTCAGCCTCTCAGGGAGAGAAATGAAACCCACAAAAATATTCAAATTATAGGTGATCCTATATGGAGTCTCTTCCTTTCCCCATGCTTTCTAATTTTGTGCAAGTTTATATTTGGAAATGGTTGCTCCTTTTCTATCAATAGCTAATTCATGAACATGCAGTCAGTAAGGCATTTCTGTAAAGCCTTCTGAAGATCCAAGGCTGCCTGTGCATGAGTCCAAGGGAAAATGGTTTGCACAGCAGTAAGCAAAAGAAAGTCTAAAGTGATGGATAGGATTAAATACCTTGAATTTTAAAATCCTGGTGATTGTTGCCTTTCTGAAAGGACTCACCTACTCCAACACCTCAGTGTATCAGTTACACCATCATTGGATCCCAGGACCAAAACTTGAAGTGATGGGTATGAGTTAATTGCAGGCAAGAGGGCTGGTAGATGTGTGTAGCCTGTGTCAGACCAAGCAGGATTTAATTTAACATTTACTGGATGTATTGAGGGGAAAGACAGACAGTTTTAGCTTCCTCACTTTAAGGTCAGTGACTGAATCTCTGCTAATAAGTTAAACAGTCCCAGAGGTTGTTCCCACATGCTGAGTGTGATTTTTGTTTATAATGCTTAGCTATGACCTGTTTTGGCCCCAGATGAATAACTCTCCCAGACAATTCATATGCACAGCTTGAAAGTTAACAAGGACCAAAATGTTTTGGGCTATAAAAGCAGGTAAAAAAGGGCCAGTGTGTACTAGAGAACAAGTGTTGGGCACATTTACCTTCCCAGTATAGACATTGGGTATCCAGTGAATAACATACTTGTCAGCAGTGCACAATAAAAAGGTTGGGCAGGTGTCATTTGTCATGAATTAACTAGGGCTGAACCTAATGTGGATTTGGAAAATGGGCATTTTTGGTCATTATATTTGCCTGAGATTTGGTGGATTCCAACATTATTTTCTTTTTAGAACAGGTCATCTTCACCATTCATGTAGCTTATGTATCGTCACCATCTGTACGAAGATGAAATAACTAAGTTGTTGGTGTCTTGGCTTGGTGTTCTGTTCCGTAACAGTTCTCCGCCTGGAAGCTGACCAGACTTCTTGCTGTGTTTCTTATCAGAGAATGCTGCGGGTAGGTGAGAGTGGTAGTGGAGAAATGGGACTCTCTTAAGAATTTTGAAGAGAACCTAACCCTTACGCTTCTGAAATGCCGTCATAATTCCTCAAAAGTTTTATATCAGCTGCTTCCACTCCTCTAGTCAGCGGCTCAGCGTGGGGCCACCTCCTTGCACTACATCTCCCATGATGCAGCCTCAGCCCTTGGCCATCCCCTCCCTGCAGGCGTTGGTTGGCTGGTGCCTTTGTTGTTTCATGTGTGATGGTACCTGCTAGCACAGGCGTTTTCAAGCAGTCAGACATTTCTCTGCATGGTATTTTGGTCAAAATCCTGACTTTCTAATCTTCCCAGCCCTTTGCGGTTTCTAAAGAGAAGCCAGGCAGCCCAAGTTAATGGCTTTAACTCTTCCCTCGCCTCTCAAAATGCTCAGCACCACGGGAGGAATCCTGCTACCCGCAGCCGCTAGGTAGGGAATCCGAGGCATGTTGTCTAATTCGCGATGAATAGCACTGTCGGGGGCCGAGTCCGGGTCGTGTGCCCCCTGCCAAGTGCCCTAGAATAGGTGATTTAGAGGTGAGAGGCTGCAGCTGTGAGACTGCCAGTCCTTGGTTAGCAGCGATTAACATTCCTGAAAAGCCTGCCCAGGCTTATGGCAGGTACTCACGATTTATTGAGTCTGAGGGTCTTTATGTGAGGTTTTACATGCTGGCTGTAGAGAGCTCAGATGCCTCCAACCCTGAATTTTAATCTGTATTATTTTAAAGTCTCTCCTTGATTTAAATAAGGAATATTCCTCAATGTTTTTACAGGAATAACATGCAGATATGCAATTTCTTCTGGAGGAAGTGTGCAACTGTAAAACCTCACTAGAGCGTTGAACAGATTTGTTTAAAAAGAGAAAATCGAACCCAGGACTGAACTTTCTAATTCAATTCCTTCCTGTGCTGGCACAATACAGCAGCGGCTGCTACTGCATCACCCAAGTTTCCCTGCCTGCAGTGGTTTTGCTTTCCTGTCTCCAGTAACGAGGCACCTCCCCTTCTAACGCAGCAAAGTTAAATTTAGCCCCTGCAGAGTGCACATTTCCTATATTTAGTGTTTTGAAAGTCGGACTTTAGCAAGGAACTGGCTAAACTATGGGGTGTTCTGCAGTCCAGGAGACAGAAATAGAAACATAGCAAAGCCCCTCCGTGGGTTTTCCCCCTCCGGCCAGGCAACAATGATAATGGAGGGGCATGTGCAGGGCCAGGCTTTTTGAAAAAAGATGTATCATGGCAGTTATGAGATTCCTGAACGGGAGCGGACAGAGCCGTGGCGCCCAGTGCTGCTGGGAGGATGCTGAGCATAGCTGCTGCCTTTGGGATGGAGGGGGCAGCTCAGCCAGCACTGGCAGCTGGGGGGGGCCACAGTGGTGGTGGCTCTGGCAGGCTGGTGCTGCATCCTCGGGTGCACTGCAGGGGTGATTTAGCCTGCATTTTCCTCCTCTGCCTTACAGTTGTGTATCTGCTTATATATGATATGTGCGGAAATATACGTGTGCTCATATATACTACAAGGGCACAATTTACTCAAAGCTTGCCCCTAGCAAGATTTGTAAGGCAATGTATTACCCTTTGTTAAGCCAGGAGATGTATTTGAGAGAGAAATGGGAAATTTGTGGGCATTCTTCTTTGGGTCTCGCATCAGAGCAGGTGATACAGGCCACAGTGGGGGTGGAAATGTGCTGTGGGTTTTATTCACATGGCTCCTGGCTGGCTGGCTGGGTGGTCATGGCACCCCGATGGCAGGGTGCACTCCCTCTGCGGAGCTCTGCACCAGCCCCCGGGCCCCTGAGCATAGGGGGTTAACTCAAATTGTAAAATGTGCCAGCATTGAGCCTGTTTTGGGCTACCATGAGAGGTTAACAGAGTTAATATAAACGGGTATTCAGTGATCACTTCAGAGTGCCTCTTGTATCCTGCAAGCCATGCAATTTAATTCCTGTGTGAATCAGAAAGCATCTTTTGGACAAACATCAGACCAATCTGGTCAAGCAGATAGTTGGGTGTGTTTTTCATTTGAGTCTTCAGAGTCTGCAACTTAAACAAAATTGGATTAAAATTTCATCAAAAAGGCTGGTACATTACAGGGACAAGCCTCTGTCAGGGTATTTGGGAGCCTGTTTTCAGAGGAAATGTAAATGCTGTAGAAAGAGAAGTATATAGGGCTAGAAGATTCCTGAAATGATCCCCTGCTCTCATAGCCATCAGGCCATACAACGATAAAACTTCCCTAAACTGATCTTGTTATTTTCTTAAAAATAGCTGTGGTTTTTTTGCCCCCTGTCCTCCTCCTGGGAGGCTCTTCCAGAACAGCACAGGTAGAACTATTTTCTAATTTCCTGCATAACTTTATTGTGTCTCACTTATTCCCATTTGTTCTTGTGCCATTTGTTCTTCATTAGCTCTTCCTCCCTGATATCCCCTCTATAAATATATCTGGGATAATCATATTTTGTGCCAGCCTTTGCTTGGCTAGGCTAAACAAGCAGACCTCTTCAAATTGCAGATTCTAAAATAGGCTATCAAGCTTCAGGACTGTTGCCACAAGGCATAAATATGTCCTTTTTTTCCTTTGGTCATTAGAGAACACTGCACAAGTGAGGTTACTATGGCATGGGGAAAATTTGCCATTATGTCTTACTATGAAGCGTGGCATCAGAGTAGTTTTCTGAGACAGCATTGCACTGTGAGAACCATTTCACAATGTAAATTGCCTGGTACTGATCTAGATGGGCCATTTGCCTTTTCTGATGCCTTGATTTCTAATTTTTTTTTTATACAGAATAGCTTAGTTGCTATAGGGAAGATCATACTGTTATAAGCCAAGGAGCATGACCTCAGAAAAGGATTGAAAACAAAGCAGCAAGTACACAGAAAAAAAGAGCAGAACTTTCAAAATATGTCATTTTCCTAGATTTTCTGTAAGATGCATGAGCATCTTAAAAGCATTCAGGACAGCATCCACATATTAGTTGCTTCCCACATATGGGCTGTTTCTTGGAAAGAGAAAAATGTTTCTAGCCTTGTGACAGTACCCCAGGCTGGAGTGAGCTCTCTGTTCCTTTTACCTCTGTCTCCTGGCTGAGTTTCCATGTATGTAATGAGTTGCCACTGATGGCTTTTGACCACTCCTTCCAGCTGGGTGCCAGCAGCATGGAGCTGTCAGGCAGTGAAAACTGAGTCTGTGTAGGAATGAGGGAAGCATCTCTGAAGAGCAAGGCTGAGTCTGTGCAGCAAAGCAGAGCTCATGGCTGAGACAAGTCAGCCAGTCAGTAACCACTGCTGTCTATGGAATCATGAAACCTGAACTGTCCTGGAGCAGGAGATGTTTGCCACACACTGCGGCCACAAACAACAGGCACAAAGACAATCCCTTGCTACTCAAGTTCTGATTTAACTTGTCTGTACACTGACTTGAGCGTACATTCATTTACACAAGTGTTAAGTGTATCTGCAAAAGTGTATCTATCTTGACATCCTTTGGCCCCATGGTCAGGGCAATTATTTGATAAAGGGGAGTGAAAGGGCATTATTTTATCCAAGAACAAAAGCTGCTAGAAAGGAATGGATAGGGAAGGGGATTCCATGCTGAAGGTAATTAAAGATGAAGTACTTAAGTGAATGCTTCACTGCGCTTCGTGTTAATGCTGAATTCCACTAGTCTGGGAAAAAAAGCTGTTCAGATTTGTGTTAATAATTTTTTGATGTGCTACTGAATGACCCAACTTGCTTTGTCGTGGGAACAGAATAGAAATGATCCAACCAGTCTCCTGAAGATTTCAGGACAAGACTCAGTACAAAGACAGCCAGCTCTGTACTGTGACAAGGCAGCATGTGAATGATTTAATATTATCTCATGGTAGATCTGAGAGCCAAAGGAAATGGAGGCCTTGTTGGGCCAACAGTACCCAAGAGTCGCAGCTCCAGTAACTTGTAGTCTGAACAAATATAATGGAGAAACAAGGGAGGATGTGGCATTGAACTAAATAGGTGAGAAGTGATAGTGTGGTGTGATGTGGGAGCATGTGCTGCTCCAGCAAGCATTCATGGCTCACAGGCAACCTTACCCTCTCCTCCCAATAAATCTGCACTTAAAGGAAGGTGATGGAAATGAAGTCCAATACAGCGGCTTCTGTAGCAGAGAGTCTAGCAGCGGAGTGATTGCAGGCAGCTTCCTGCGGCCTGGCTGTGTGGCAATTGCCAAGGTGATGTCTAAATGCTCAGCTCCCAGAGCCTGTACGGCCCTGTCCCCACATTGCCTTCCCTCAGCCGCAGGGTTCAGGCACATGGAGCCACTTTGCCCGGGGCCAGCTGGGAGCTCCCTGAGGCATGGAGCAGAGGTGCTCAGGGAGATCCCAATGGGGTGCGCCCGCCTAGACAGTAACACAGCTCAGCCTTCACCTGGGCCTCAAGCTTTTGCTGCTTCTCTGTATCATGTGGCACTATAGCCACAGTGAAATCCAGCTGTGGTCAGATCTGATGCTGAATTCCCAGTGACTCTAATGAGGCCAGGATTTCAGCCTAACAAGCTATTCAGTAGTGCCATCCTCAGTGTAGCGCAGTGAGCCCGGAGATGCAAAACCCTTTGTGATTTTTTTTCCCCTGCATGTTCCTAGTTCACCTGCTAACTAGCTACTGAGTACCAGTTGCCCTTTTTTCTGTCTCTCAGGTACTTACTTCTGTTGCCAAAATGTCTCCCTCCCTGGCAGGCAACATGAGGAAGGATGGCACCCCTCTCTCCTTCCCCAGATGGTCACTGCTGTCTCCTCCTCAGCCACCAACTGCTGAATGTGAAAAGATTCATGACATGAGTGTTGACATAGTGAGAGGCTGAGAAATTCCCTGGCTTGTAGTACTGTCCTCAGCCCGACCTTCCTCTTCATCTGTATTTTCATTTGCTGCTCAGGGTGGAGGAGTGTGGCCGTGAGTCATCCTGGGGGCTGATGACTCATATTTTCAGTCAGAGCAGTCAGCATGCGAAGGGTTTCTTGAGGCTCTGCCCAGGCGTCCATGCCCGGAAGCTCAGCAGAAGGAGGGAACTCTCTCCATTGGGGGTATGCGTGCGGGTTTTCCTCGCTGTGATTTCTAGCCCCCAGTTGTCTTTTCTATTTCATTCTTTCATCCCTCACCAGTAGCTTTTCCCTCCCCCATGATCCACCTCTGTGCTTTCCAGTTCCAGACCGAATCTGCCAGTTTTCCATATATGCTAACGTTTTCATCTAACATCCCCTACTTTGCTGCTTTGAGAGAGCCCACTACTATTTACTGTCTACATGACATGCTGCTCTGTCACGGCTTGAACAGCCCGTGTCTGTGCACTTCAGGTTGTGCTAAGAAATACCCTGTTCTTCTGAGTGCTCAGTGGTTGAAGTATACATGCTGCTGCATGTCATCCCTTGCAGCTGGCATCCCCACGGGTTAAACGGGCTGCTTTCCAACTGTGCATCTGTGGTTCTTAAAATACCCATCCAGTGCCCAGTTGAGGTTTGCATATCATCCATGGTGACTGACTGAAGCAGCTGCTAGGCCCAAGCATTACTTGTCTCCTCTTGTTCGAGGTTCGCCTTCACTTTAGACTACAGTATCAAGAAGTTGCACATGGGGGATCTCAGGGAGCAGTGGCAGCTAGGGGGTTGTCCACAGCTGAGGGGGATCTGCTCCAAAAGGAGATGATGAGAGACGATCTTGAGATGGTTGGTGAGAAGTTACAAGAAGAATTCTGCTTGACACGTAAGCCAGTGGTGATATTGGAAGGGGATCGAAATGAGAAGGCCATAGGAGATGTGTAATATGCTGGGGAAACTGGGAAAGAAGACAGCATTGGAGCTTAGAAAAAAGTAATCGAAGTAACTCTTCCCAACTCTTTTGAGCTGAGGAATATTCTGATATTCAAAAGCGCTAAAACATAAACACATAAAAACCCCACTTATTTTTGTTGTACAGTGCATGACTGACATGTTGGCAATGTTTTGTTGTCATCCTGCGTGGCTTTTAATTGAGGTTACCTAGAAACAGTAAGGGATAAAAGTGCTTCACTATGAGTTCTAACCATGGGAGAGTTCATAGGAAACACAAAAAGTATTGTGGAGAAGAATGGAAAGCCAAATAATGTTTTCCTCAGTCTCTTCATTTTATCCTTTATTTGTAGACTTTTAAAGTAAAAAACATACAGGAAAGTGGTGCAGACAAGTTATGTTTAGTTCCATCATATATTTTCCCCAATTTCTTTCCTTTTTCCATCATGTATTTTCTCCAATTTCTTTTCTTTCCCCAAATTCAAAAGAAAATGAGAGAAAGGAGAGAGGAAAGTGAAAAACAATTCAGTTTGGGGCTCTTAATTGAAACAAAAGTTAATTTTTTAATCACTACAAATTTTCTTCTTAATTTTAATTTTTTAAAATAACTATTGTGTGTTGTAGTAGCAAGCCAAACCAATATGAATCAAAACTTTAAACCACTCCATGCTTGACAGAATGAATAAATGGCTCTTGCTCCCTGCATACATCTTTGCTTCAGTAGATTTAAAGATGCAGTATACATAAAGAAGACATAATAACTATGCCACTTACCAAACTGCAGTGCATATCACATTTTGTGTGATAGGTTCAAAACCCTGTATTTCACTTGAAATATTCCATTCTCTTGCACGGCTAACAAATAAATGAGCTACTAACAGGCTATCGGGTATGTGAAGCTGCTCTGCACCCTTTCTCTAATTAGGGAGACTAAAGAAGACTATCAGGCTAGGAAGCATATATACAGAGAAGTTCTGAGATCAAAGTGTCCCCAGAAAAAAAGATTTGCTGGAATAAAGTAACTTCCAAAAAACTCTGGATGGTTGCAGTATTAGTGGAGCCAAGCCCCCTGGAAGCTGCCAGCCGTGTTGTGTGTCTTTTGGCACCTCTGCAACATACATAAATAGCTGGAGACCTTTCTGCAGCCAGGAACAAGTGAGATGAGAAAAGGCTCTGTTTCTAAATTTGAAAAGAAAGCTGTAAACAACAGGCATGCTGATTATAAGTATGCCTGGGGACTGCAGGAGCCTGCCCTTTGGTCCTGTCTGCAGGCAAGGTCAACTTCCCCTCTGTTTTTTTGTAAACACAGGCAGCGCATGAGCACAGTCTGGGACTGCTCTTTCCTGAGGACCAAAATCCCAAACCGGGAAGAGGAAACTTATCCTGGGCTGATCAGATGCCCCACACTCACACCTTTGCTTTAGTAGGGCATTGTTTGCCAATTGCCCAGAGTGGCTGTATTAACACGTGGTCCTGCTGTGTAGTTCCTCTACTTAATCTTTGAAGAGGTCAGGCAGAATTATTTTTAGGGGAAATCAGAGCAATAAGTAAAGATCGTAGGCCACGGGACACGGTGCTAAGTTAAGAAAATGGCAATTCACTACAGTATGAGTGGTGAGAGAGTCCACATCCTACTCCTGTCAGACCACCATGTATTTGGCATCTGGCCACATGAATTCATAACACATATTAGATGTCTTTGTTGTTTCCTAGTCCTATTCAAATGCGAGACGTATTTCCAACTTCCATGAACTCTGCACACTCCACACAGTGGGCTGCAGATTCTGCTGATTGTTTTAACCACTTCTGATCCGGTCAGGGGAGAGCGATGTGGTCTACTCAGAAGCATAGCCCTATGTTAGGTTATCTTTTCCCAGATTTTCATTACTTAGAGTCAGGGTTTAAAGGGTTTTAGTTTGTTCTTAACTGAAAATTTTGCTGTATTATTTTGGTTTTGTATAATTGTGGAGAATCATAGGGTCTTTTCCAACCTAAATGATTCTGTGCCATGTCTACACGTCCATGTGTCTGAAGAGACACGTGATCGAACAAGATAATTGAGGACTTTTTTGTTCACAGTGTTCCATCAAGGAAATTTTAGTTCCTTTAGAAAAAAGGGTTGTATAGTACACTAGGAGCTGACTGAAGGCAGTGCCTGCCTAGGTGGTATTGTGTGTGTCAGTGAAAACTGAAGCTACTGAGTAGGCAGCTGCATGTGATGCATTTCACACCTCACCAGCTCATAACCTCTAGAATATCTTTTCAATTATTCCTTCCTGCAGGAAAGGTTGTGAACTCCAGAGAAAACATAAACCAATGCCTAATCCCCCAAATTGCTCAAGGTACTTCAGTTTATTAAGCCTTTTGGCTCCTTTGTGCATGCTTTTCTAGTTCACTGAAGTGACCCTTTGAAGTTTTCAGCACTTCACAGGGGAGTTCTGGCTACAGACACTTTAAAGATTTTTTGCTAATTTTTCAAATAATATTATTTAGAGTCAATGTTTCATCATTTTTCTACTTCTGTCTTTGCAAACCTAAGTACCAGATTGTTAGTTTCCATACCCTTTTTTCTTTTTGGGTCTAGACTTGACATAGAGAGAAAGGTTAATTTGGGCCACCAAAATGTTCACGGTGGCACTTTCTGTTCAACTATTTGAGAGGATGCTCCTTCTCCCATCTGGCCAGTCACATTTACCAAACTGCTTCTTCCAGAGTACACAGCCCATTATTACAAATGGTTTGGGAGTATTCAGCCATTTGTGTAAAGCATGTTTTCCTCTGAGATCTCCAGTCTGTTACAGGTTTTGCTTTTTCTTATCTTTTCCACTGTGTTCTTGGAAATGTCATGACACTGTTCATTGATTGCACCTGTCACCACAACAAACTTATTAGTATCTAGTGATGTTTAATAACATACACAGCAGAGTCTGGATGCTACAAATGAGATAATTTTCTCTACTTCACAAGGGAGCACTGTTCTTCCTGCTTTATAGGCAGAGAACAGGGCCTTGAAGAGACTAACAAGGAAACCATGGCAAAACCCGGTTTGTTTTCTGAATCCTTTTTTTGTTATCCTAATCAGATGACAATTCTGCCTTGCTGGCATTCCTCTGGTGCAGTGAATTACAATGTGCTTAATTACCAAGTAGTGGTGTTCTTCCATGCAAGAATATTTTGTTCCCAAATCTTCATCACTTCAAGACACAAGAAAAAACTGCGCAGATGAGAGAGCTGTTACTTTAGAACAGCTGTTCAAATGCACATAAATGCCCTGCTGAAATTGCTCTTGTTATTTTGCATATGATTTACATTAGTAAGAGGCCTTAATAACCATTTCCAGTATGAAATTTCAGCTTGTGCTTACAGCAAATGCTGGTACAAGTTGCTGTAGATTAGAGCGGTGCCAGGACACTCTTCTGCTGAGTTACCTGCTGAGAGTGGAGGGCTGGGGGAAAGCTGCCACAGGGACACTTCTCACCTGTTGTCTAATGATTTTTATCCATTTTATCCCCAAAGTTCCTACTTCTAACAGCTTCCTAATGTTCTCTGTGCTGGGCATTAGGATGGCTTCAATTACATTCCTGGTGAAGAGTTTCTGTATTAGTATAGCTGATGCCCTGGACTTTTTTTCATTATTGTAACAGGTAAAGTATCAGGGCAGTGAGGAGACAAAGCTCATCGTGGTGTGATGGAAACATATTTGAGGTGTGGAAAAAGAGAGGGCTGCCTTCTCTATGACACTGTTGCTCTCCTTAAAGGAGGATACTTTATTTTTCTTATGTAATGAGCTGCTGAGTGACTGACATGAAAATACAGACATATCAAAATGAGATAGAGCTGCATTCTGGACATTCAATACAGCTGCAGGGAAAACCGTACAGGAAGATATGTTAATGGTGGAAGCAGATATGTTTATACCTGTGTTGCTCAGTTCTTGAGCAGGTATGAATTGTTCAGTGTATTGACTTTCATGGAGGTACACCAGTTAGCAGCAGATGATGGTTTTGTCAGAGGCTCTTTAGTTTCTAACACAAAATGCTTAATTAAGTACATATTTGATATCTGCTGTTTGCACCGTTATTTTTTTTCTAAAGCAATTTAATTTCCTAGGTCTAGTAGTACAACACACGGTGTTTATCAGTAGAAATCTAAAAATCTTAGTAGTGTTACTGTAGCAGCACAGCTCTACAGTTGTCAACTTGTGTCATAGGCTGAAATTTGTTAATGGTAGTTGGATATTTTCTCAACCTTGGGGGCTTTGGTGATGTTTTGTGAACAAATACTTTAGGTTAAAGACTGGCCTCAACACTTAGGGAATATGATGGCAACCAAAAGTGTAGTGATTTTTTTCCCTGAATGTCCTGTAAGACCAGGATCAAACCATCTCTTTCTTTGCTGAAACAGATATTTGCCTTGCCTTGTCCCTGAGAGGGTTGAGTGGATACACCTGTTCGGTAGTGATGAAAGGCAGCAGAGATGCAGCCCTGTAGGTTAATAGTGAGTGTTGTCAATACAAGTTGTTTATATGTTTTCCGTATTAGTGTGTGTGTCCCTCCTGTCACATTTGTCACAAGTATTTATTGTGGGAGCTGGTCATTTTCCTTTCAATACACCCGCTGCGTCTGGGGCTCATTTTTCCACCCCAGAACTGCTGTTAGCGCCTTGAAGATGTGTCCCAGCTTGTGAGGCTGAAGAGGGATATAAATGTGGTGCCTCATGGGCGGGAAAACTGTTTTATGTGTTTGTCAGGTAGTGACATGGTTGTGAGTGACTAGTGTTATGAATGATCGCATCCAAATTTAGTCATAAACAAAATTTCCAATTTATTAAATAAATAAAGATAAGCAAAACCAGCGCTGGACGGACCAGGAGCCCCTACTCTACCCGGCCCGCACAGACTGGTTTCCCTCCTCAGTGTTTATTCTCTCTCTTCTCATACATAGTTATAACCTTTAATACATATTCATAGGGTGTCCGGGAAAAGGGTGGGTTTATGGAGATCTTTCTCGCACATGCTCTCTTTGTCTGTTGGGGTCTTTTTCGCCCCTCTCTGGTGGTCGTGGGATGAAGTAAATGCTCTTCCTCAGCCTGCCCTTTTGGTGACCCCGAACTTCGCACATGCATGCGTCTTACAAACAACTTCTTTTTGGGCCCGGATAACTGTACACAATACTGAACAGAACCAGTTAGACCGGCCCATTAGAACACGGAGTCAGGATGGTTTTGCAAAAACCAGAGAGCTATTTACACATTATGTCACCCTGCCCCCTCAAACCTGCAGTTACACAAAAGCAGTTCAGTCAAAAAGACATATAAAAAGAGCAATATTTTAAACTTATTTTACACTGTGCAAAACCATATGCTGAGGTAGGTGAAAATGGACTAAAAAATCCTAACAACATTTTATAATAACACGAATCATGTAAACTTATTTCACACTACTCACTTCTGATCCACCCAAAGTAATGAAATAATGGTCTTTTCCTATCTCTGTGGTTATACTGCTTTACTCTACTTGCAGAGTGATAGGTAAGAGTGTCTATTAGAGAATGAGAGAGGTATTTTCAGTTTGTTTTCTGAATGTGTAAGTCAGCTTGGCAGCCAGGGCCCTCAGAGGAAGGGCAGTCTAATGCCTTCTTGCATAAGGACAGTACACTCATCTAAACACATCTTCTTCTCTGTTCTGGAACTTGCAGCTGTTGCTACACCAGAGCTGCCAAAGTTTTTTCAGTGATTTGAATGACAGTTTTTTGGGGGCCTCCTGGCTTTCTGGAGAGATGCAGGCTTCTGAGCAATCTAGATGGCTCGCTTCAAAAATTGCCTGGGAGAGTTAGTCACTTGGAAAACTGCACTTCTCAGGGCGCTGTGCTTTTCAAAGCAGTGACAGGATTTGTGATGAGAGAAGTGCAAGGAAGTGGAGAGTGAGGGGAATTAGATTATCACCCTACAGGATCAGGCTGTCTGGCTGGGAACATGTTCAACACAACAGAAGACCAGCAAGACACTGCAGACCTCTTCCTGATTTCAGTCTGAGCCTTTTATGGCATGTAAAATCCTCTCTCCTTCAGTGAAGTGGTTGCTGATGCTGAGTCGTCACCCAGACCTAGGTAGTGCCTGTGGAACAATTCTGTGGAATCCCAAGATTTTGGGATGGGCATCTGATGTGATAGTCAAAAAAAGAAAACCAGAGTCACACTCAAAGAGTCTGCTTGGTGTCAGGGTGAGCATCATAAAGGACAATGTGGCAGAACTGGGTAGACGTTAAGAGAAACAAGCCTTTGTGAAAAGAGTAGAGGGGGTATCATCTGGGTCAAAGGGAGAAGGTCACAGAAGGATAAATTTGAAGGACAGAGGACAAAGGCTTACCAGACATTGCCAAAAAAGAATACGCTTGTGCAATTTTGTTTTAATGAGCTCTTACAGATTGGCACCGAGGTATCTATCTAGTTTACTTTAGCAGTCTAGATGAGCTCAACAGTTAATCTTCACCTAGCAGTCAGCCACTGACACTGTGATACATTAGAGAGGGCCTGTGTTTAAAAAAAATAAAAAAGCCATTTATTGAGAGTAAAACATCACAATTCTGTGTCAAGATAGAAAGGGAACAAAGAGGCTGGTACATTTGTAACTTCACATTCCCAGCAGCCTGATTACAGAACCTGCTTCTTAAAATGAAGGATGTCATGTTTTTAAACACAGTTAGGTCCCTAAGAGTGCACAGAGGTGCCTCCTGGCATTTGCAAAAGTGTCTACACATCCTACTTAAGGGCAATACCTGAAGTAACTGTCATATCCTTATTTGCATATTGGAAGCTTAAAATTTTTAAAAAAAGCTCATGCTGGAAGGTCAGCATGTCACAGTTTATGTTTATTTCCTAACTAATGTGTACCTGTGGTCACAAGTATTGTTTAAACATTTTCACCTTATTTCAGCCATCATACAGCACGCTTGCCACAGGATTATTTTAAAATTGATTATACTTTTTTTTTAAAGGAATTTATAAACATTTTCTCCCTACTTTCCAGTTCTCATGTAAAAGGCACAAACAATACAGGATATTGTAACGGTGATATGTAAAGTGTTAATTGATCTGAATCTGGAATAATTTCTCTCATGGGGCCTACTGTGATTTCCTTCCTAAAGAATTAGCCTTCTCTTCTATACAGATTTGATTTCCCAGTGATTGCTTAATCATGCTGCTGCTTATAAATATTGGGATAGACCAGGCATGGAAATGAAACTTTACTTTTAACAGAGGTGAGTAATCAAACAAGTACACAAATTGAAATACATATAAAATACAACAAAATTATTAACCAAATGGTTGTTTTTCTTTTATTTTCTCATTGATACTTCCTTTGCTTTTTCTATCTTCCTTCTCCTCCTTTATATTTCCTCTTCTTTCTGTCTTCTTCCTCACTACTTTGTTTTCCTCGCTTTAGGCCTGCTTGACCACAGGTGGAGAGCTTCATTTTTAAACCTTGATTCCACACAAACTTTAAACAGAAAACTTATATTCATTGCTAGGTCAAAGTGGTGGGTCTTAACCTCCCCTTAGACATGCAACTAGCGAAAGGAATTGGAAAGAATATGGGGTACATTGACACTAGAGGAAGAACAATCACATTTGTAGGCAACAGTCAGAATTTCAGGATTCTTTCAGTATGTAAGCACAAGATGAAATGTGTTCTGTTATCAAAGGCAAGGAAGAAATCTGATTAAAAATCTCTGCCGACAATCTATATAGTACAGGATCAAAGTAAGAACTACCATTAGTGCAACAACTGCAGATATTAGTATGAGTTTAATGAAGACAGAAATGAATGGCTAGGGTGCTGGAAAAATACTCTTTTTAATTATTAAACTGCAGGCTAGTTTGGTTTGTCAGAGAAGAAAATCTATGAGTTTTCTAGCGTGGTTCCATTTTTTCAGCAAATTTAAAACAAAATATGGTATCACTGTGCTTGTTCTTGCATTCCACATATTTTGTTCTGAGTTGATGATTTGAGGGTGTTTTATTCTCCTGCCTCCAGCCAAGGTTTCTCATATTTTTAGAATCATAGAATGATTTGTGTTGCAAGGGACCTAATTAAAGATCATACAGTCGCAACTCCCCTGCCATGGGCAGGGACACCTTCCACTAGCCCAGGTTGCCCAAAGCCCCGTCCAACCTGGCCTTGAACCCTTCCAGGGAGGGGGCAGCCACAGCTTCTCTGGGCAACCTGTGCCAGGGCCTCACCACCCTCACAGGGAAGAATTTCTTCCTTAGGTCTGATCTAAATCTCTCCTCTTTCAGTTTAAAACCATTACCCCTCATCCATCTCATACTGAGCTGTGCAATCTCTACCAAGTCTCCGAAGTGGATTACTTCTATTATAGTAACAACTAGGCCATAAGAGCCTGACAGGGAACAAAATAAATGAAAAGTGTGGAATAGGTACATGAAGAGATGTGGTGGCTGCTAAGTGCTCTGCAGCACCTGATCATTAACAGCTGTGTAGGGCTTTAACTCAGAAAGCAGCGAACGAGTTGCTGCCACAAGAAAATGCCAAGCTCTCAAGTAGAAATTTGTTTTTCTTATTGGGTGCATTTTGATGTTAGTTTGAACTATGTATTACCTTAGAGAATTAACACTCTTATCTGATCTTAAAAACAATGTTCAGACTCCATAATTTCAAAGAGAAAAGGAAATTTTCAGGAAAACAAGACCACTTATGTTCCTTGTGGAGAATAGGGTGGTAGGTTCTGCATGTAACTCTGGTTCGCCATCCTGCCTGCAGCGGGGAGAAAAAACCTCTGCAGCCACTTCTTATGCTGGAGCTGTGCCTAGCCTTGCTTCGTCATCCTCCATCACCAGAGTTGGTTCCAGGAGCACAGCAAGGCAGCCAGGTTAGTAGCCACTCTGGGAGCTGCATTCCTGCTACAAAATCCTAGAGACTGTCCTTTCTAAGTTGCCAGAGGCAGTAATAAAATCAATAGCTCTTGACATGCCAACAGGCTTGAAAGACTGTCCTGCGGGTGGTACCCTCAGTGCCTGTCAAATTACTCTTTGGCCCTCAGTGGTGAAGAGTGGGAGTTTGTGGTGAAGTGTGTCAGGCACCAGTACAAGCCTGGGAGGAGGAAAATGAGCCTGAGAACAGGATTTGTATTGTAGTTAATGATGTTGAAAAGTGCTGGCTAATACTTGTTCTTTCTGTGAAGTCACTGTGGGTGATGGCCTGAAAATGCAAATGCTCTCTGGCTAGCGGACAAAAAGATGTAAGCTAAGCCAGCTGCATTCTAGACAGGACACAGCAGTACCTGCATGTGTTACTGCTGCTTCAGCTCTTGGAGGAGAAACATGGAAAAGCCAGGGGGTCATAGAGATCTGAGTGAGAGCAGAGACTGGTAGGTACCAGGTGCTGCGCTCTCTGTATGCAGGCTTCCCCTTCCTGCCACAGGGATGGTGTCACTGCTCCCACCAGCTTCTGCTCTGGTGGAGCACAGAGCTGGCACAGTCCACTGCTGTTCTGGAGGAAGGCACCTACAAATAGATGGGGGACAACAGCCAACTGGAGAACATGAGCTTGCTGAGAAGCTTGGAAACCTATGATACACAAACAGTGCTCCTGTGCTTATTCCATAAAAACTTCCTGAAGGTATCTTTTGATAAGAATAATTTAAAATGGATCATAAGGAGAGATATGAAAGGTCTGAGAAGCGGAGAAGGTGCTGAATGACACGGGATGGATTTACTTTGGTTAAGTACTGGAAGGCTTTTTTTTTTTTTTTTTTTAAATTCCACATTTCTCTTGCAAATCAGTTACAGCAGCAAGTTTTAATATTAGTTTCTCAGTAGAAGATCAGTCTGAATGGGGGATGTTGGTGGTAAGTCAACAGGCTGTAGTGTCCTGGTTCAACTAGGATAGGGTTAGGTTTCCCCAGCAGAGAGAGAGGGGGAAGGGATCTCCAGCCGGGTTATTCATACCATGCTGGTGTCAGATCCAGGGGCGGAACCTTTTTCCTTGCTCTTTGGTGGGCTTGGTGGCGGGAACCTGTTCTGTGTCATTTGAGTGGTATTTCTCTGTATGTCATTTGTCTTGTTCACTATTATTGCTGTTTATTGTTGTTATCATTGCTACTGTTGCTGTTCAGATTGTTTTATCATACTGTTGTATTAAATTTCTTATTTTAGCCCGGGTTTGTGCCTCACTTCCAGCCTGACTGGCTACGGGTGGGGGAAGGGCAACAGCAACGTGCTCTCCGTTCCCAACAGGGCTTAAACTACAGCATGTAGGAACATTTGGGGCTTTCTTCCACCCTTGCTGCAAATTTCCACTTGGAAAGGTCTTTATTTTTATGCTGTGGTGCATGTACTTTTAGACTGGCTGCTGTTTGTGTGGCCTCACAGTACTGTAAGAAGAATATCCTAGAAACAGCACTCCACAGTAGTGGCTGTGGTTGACCTGCATCTTGCAGCACTTCGTCAGTGCAGCTGTCAGTGCCTTGTTAACAGCTGCTTTTGTGTGCATTCCCCTCTAAAATTCCAGTATGCAATTCTCCCAAATTGCTATCTACAGAAGACCTTTTTGCCATGCTTCTAGTTTTCCATGGTCTGAGGTTTTCATAGCTGATTGAGCGTTGTATTCAAAATATATGTTTCACATCTGGTTTTTTTTTTCCCCTTGGCACATGTTTTTGAGGAAGGATGGGTAGTAAAGAATGCAGTAAGAGACATGGTTCCTTTTCATTTCAGTTTCATTATGCAGGGAGTTACAATTATGAAACTGAACTGGCTGCCTACACTTTGTATATTGGCCAAGATAGGATAAATCAGGACATTGTTAAAGGGTCCTGTGTATGATTGCTAAGGCAGCTAATTTTCAGGTGAAGATACCCACCTTCCCCCGGCCTGACACAGCCTTTACTGACCTACATTTGCTAGGTAGTACCACTTCTGACTGGCTTCTTCAGCAGGTGTTGGCTGAGAAGGGGTGTGAAGGAGCCATTCTTCTATGACAAGTGAATGTGGTGCTACTGCAGTTTGCGAACTGCCTTGTAGGATGCATTGAGTCCTGTGTGCATTGTAGTTTTGTCAAACAGTATAAATGTTTAGAGATTGTGCTTCTGTCTAACTCTTCAAATGGACTTCTTCATGAGAGAGAGAAGTGGATATTATGTGCTTCCCATGTAATCAGCAGGGTATGAACTGGATTTTGACCCTGTGATGATTGAGCCTGTCACATTGAGGTTTATGGACAGCCATGACGTGACCTTCATCTAAAGGGAGAGCTGCGGAGCTATGACTCTGTCACATAATGCAGGACTGCAGACTACACTGATTAGTGCTGGTGGAAAGGCTTAATTTGCTGGTAAATGTGTGTTTGAGTTTGCAAAGCCAGCATTTGGGGAATGGAAGGAACATTATTTTTGGTTTTAGAGACTTCATGTTTCATCTGGAGTTAATGAAAGGCAATAAATGTTGAATGAGAAAGTACAATATTTAGTAAATCTCCTCTCAGGGACAGAAATAATGGCTTCTCAGTTGATGAGAAATGTTGCATGTGTATTCTCAGTGGTTGTGTTCTTACTGCCTAATGGTGGGGTTTACTGCAGTTTCAGTATATAAATAAATAGGCAAGTGTGGCTGTGCCACGATCAGTAGTTTGGTCAGGCTTCCCCTTAAGCTAGATGATGAACACAAATGAGTGAGAAAGGTTTTGCTTGGGCAAATAACCCTTGGCCTTCTGAGTTTCCTGGGCAGCATCCTTGCAATACCGACTTCTGCCCTCTGAGAGGAATTAGATTTAATTCATCAGCTGATTTCTGCAGCTTCACATCAGATTGCACCAGTTTGGCCACTAGACCAGATTTAGATTAGTCATGTGCATCTGAAATGTTATCAGTCATATTACAACCCCTGCGAATCACTCCTTGCCACAGGGAGGTTTACCCAGTTCTCTGCATTTTTGCAAGTACTTTCCCTCAGTTTAGTTTTAGTTTGTATACCAGTAGTAGGTGTTACTGATTTCTGTTTATTTTTCATGCCTTTTTTTTTTTTTGTTTTGTTTCTTCATCTCTACTGTAGCTGCATTTTTGTCACTATAAAATGATCAAGCAGGTTGATGCTTTTACAGTAAGCTAGAATATATAAGGGAAAAAATGAGTGTACAGCTACCACCAAAGTTTTGACCCTAGGGTAGTTTTGCTAACAGTTAGTAGTTTCCAGTTTCATGAGATCAGTTCTTAAACTGAAAATCATTCTTAACCTGAAAATCACCTATCATTTTATACAAAGATTTATTATGAATAGGGGCCAAAATTTGTGATTATTCCCTTGTGTATCCACATGCATCTACACACTTTTATCATTTATTTCTTCATAGAATCATTACAAAATCACAGAATACCGGGTTGGAAGGGACCTCAAGGATCATCTGGTCTAACTTTTCCTGGCAAACACACGCTCTAGACAAGCTGGCCCAGCACCCTGTCCAGATGAACCTTAGAAGTGTCCAGTGATGGGGAATCCACCACTTCCCTGGGGAGATTGTTCCAGTGGCCGGTTGCTCTCTTTGTGGAAATTTTTCCTCTTGTGTCAAGTCAGAATCTCCCCAGGAGTAACCTTTACCCATTACCCCTCATATTTTCCATGTGACTCCTTGTAAAAAGGGAGTCTCCACCCTCTTTGCAGCCACCCTTCAAACACTGGAACATGGTGATAAGGTCTCCCCTAAGTCGTCTTTTGTCAACAAACCCAGCTCTCCCAGCCTTTCTTCACATGCCAGGCTTCCCAGTCCTCTGATCATCTCTGTGGTCCTTCTCTGGACCCTCTCCAGCCTGCCCACATCTGTTTTGTAGTGGTGACCAGAACTGAACACAGTATTCCAGGTGTGGCCTGACAAGTGATGAGTAGTGGGATAACAATGCCATTAGCTGTGCTGGTGATGCAGCCCAGCACCCTGTTGGCTTTCTGTGCCTCTGCAGCTCACTGACCACTCCTATCGAGCTTGTTGTCCACCAGGACCCCCAGGACCCTTTCCACGGAGCTGCTCCCCAGCCGGGTAGATCCCAGCTGGGTAGATCCCAGCCTATGCTGGACTCCTGGATTATGTTCTCTCAGGTGGAAGGCCTTAGATTTGTCCTTGCTGAACTTCATGAGGTTCTTGTTAGCCCACGCTTCCAGCCTATCCAGGTTTCCCTGCAGGGTGGCTCTCCCTTCCCAAGTGCCCACTTCCCCACTCACTTTGGCACCATCAGCAAACTTCATCAGGGCACACTTGATCCCATCATCCAGGTCACTTATGAAGATGAAACAGCGTTGGGCCCAATACTGATCCCTGGGGGACCCCACTGGTGACAGGTTGCCAGTGTGAAAAGGAGCTATTTACCAGCACTCTCTGGGTACCGACTGTCAGCCAGTTCCCCACCCACCCACAGACCACTTGTCTAGACCATAACACATCAGTTTCTCTAGGAGGAGGCTGTGGGGAACCATACTGAAAACCTATAATAATGAGAGAAAAGTGTAAGTGAGAATTATGGCTTGGCAGAAATTTAGATTAGATTATGTTGAAAGGATTTGATGCTGTTACAAAGTAAAACCAGTTCATTGCTCCTGTGTCAGAAAGGGTCATATAATCATCATGTTTTACACAATTACTTCCCAATTTTCCTCCTTGATGAATGGATGTGACTGATTGTCATAAGGTAAATTTAATTCCAGTGTGCTGAGAGAATGTAATAGGGTGCATGGGCAAGTGACAACGTATAGTGGCTGACTGAGCCCTTAGGTATTTTGAATGACCTGCTTGGCCTGTAGCGGTACCTGAGATAAGAGTAATTGCTTTTCCCCACAGTAGAAGGCTAGGGATGGCTTCCCCCAGTGAGACACTGTAGAGCAAAGTGTTTTGAAAGTCCGTATAATTTTGAGAGGCCATGTGACCGCTACACAACTTTTCCAAACAGTGATTTTCCTGGTGTGATTAGACTGAAGCCTACCCTCCTCAGCAAACATTATGGGAAGGTGTTTTCACAAACTAGATTGCAGGTTTGGCTCCCAAAATGTGGGAGTGTCAAAATGTGGGAGTTCAACACATGAAAATACAATAGTGTCAGAAAGCTACACATTCTCTGTCTTAATTATCAGCACCTGTAGCTTTCTTGGCCACCCAAGAAAGGAAGAAGAGAGGATCTCAGTGATATTCACTGCCAGGTGACTGACCTACTACTGTCTGGGAGATCCCTGCTGATGAAAAATCTGTACAAATACCTTCTCTGTTGGCTACTTTTTGCAACTGAAGTAAAAATCCTGCAAGGTTCAGAAAAGAAGGTGACGGATCAAAAGTAGCTCATCGTTTCTGTATCCTAATGATCTTGCTTTTCCTGTTCTCTTTTTATTTTGAAGGAAAATATTTCTGGCAGCAGCATGTGTAGTGCATGTGCTTGCATGCCGACACAATTCTTGAAAAGCCTGCCTTGACATTGGCTCTGGTAACGCTCCCCTGTCGTTAAAAACAAATTCTGCAGTTAATCTATTCCAGGTATTGCTTCATTTAAGAAAGTTGTCTGAAACTACTACCTTGTAAGGTGTCAGCTTTGTTTAGTGAAGCTACTTTGATCTGTAGTAAGCAGGTAAACTGCTCTTTAATAATTAGATTAAGAAGAGGATGGATGATAAGAAGAGAATGATTCTTTCTATTGCAAGCTGCATGATCTGCTCTGGCTGTTGATAACTAAACCAGATAGCTCTCATGTCATTGTCAAGCAGTCAGTTGATCTGCAAGATCAGGTTCAGTTGTGAGCAAGATTTTGTCATTCAGTGCTAATGAAGCCAAGGAAATGTTAACCGTTTTCACCTGTATGGTGGGTTTCTTTTCAATTAATGTCATCTTGCTTATTTATTTTAGTCAGGCCTGTGAAAAATAGGGAGTGCTGATTTACTCCTTCTGAAAGCCTCATGGGTTAGAAATGTGTAATGGGGTGAAGCAGTTGAGTTTATAGGCATTTACATACTATTTTTACACACTTTAAAGTGTTATTCTTGCTACCTTTCAAGATACAAGTATCACCAATGTTAAATGTTGCATTTTGGAAATAAATCATCCTTGAAGTTGAATATGATGCCACCAAATGTGCTAAGAAAAAATACATGCTGGTTGTTTCTAAATGGACTGTGATGACCCCTTGCAGATCCAAGAGGAGTAAGTCATGGATTGTACTAGGCACAAGTAAATAAATGAAAGACAAAAATATTAAAAGGTAGTTCCTGTCTTGGAGAGCCTGTAGCATTTGCATGGGAACAGATAAAAAAAGGTTGAGCCTCTGGTACAGTTTAGACATACAGGTCTGTTGGATTCTGCAGAATGAGAGCTGTTCTTTCTCAGAGCTTTGCATTGAGTGCTAGATGGGCATGTAACTTAAATTTCAGGAGTTGTAGCCAACTTTCAAATCACCCATGTGCTGCCTTTCTGTAAATCCCAGACTTCCTGTAGACTAGAATAGAGTTAGCAGCAGCTTAGCTGTTTGGTGTATCATTTGTCTTTGAAAGTGCAAGAGAGACCATCCATTGAAACAGCTGCAGGATATCATGTCACATAGCTTCTCTAAGAGATGCCCTGCAGACAAGCCAGAACCTGCCCTCCCCTTTTTGACACTCCTTTTCTGGGAACTAATATACTGGATCTAATAGCTCATGTGAAACTGGAGCACACTGCAAATTGGTGGATAATGAGATTTCTTTTTGTATAAACTCACCTTTAGTAGATACAGGGAATAAATTGTAATTGCAGGCCAGAGTTTTATAATTGGAGATCAGGCTTTTTTTGAAAGATTTTTTTTTTTTTTAGTCCCTATAAAGACTGGTAACAGGTGATGTTAGCTTTCATTTTGGCCTACATTTGTCATAATTTCTTGATGTTTGTAAAAATGACAGGAGAAAAAAGAAGAAAAACTTCCTTCTTTGGTGGCCAAGACCAAATGGTTGAGCTGTCTGGAAAGTCTGCTGGCCCATGGTGCACAGGATAACAGCACATCAGTTTGTGGAATGCATAATCTCTAAACAAGTGCTGTTCCTGGGTGTGTGAATACAGCATGAGTGCGGCTCTATACTCTGTTCATAGCTACTATTATACATCTTTTTTTTGTGTGAAGTAATGGACAATTATGCTTGAAAGATGTATAGCTGGGAGGCAAGTGCCTCTTGGGGGATCAGCAGATGGCCTGCTGGCATTACCATCAGCCTTGCCCGGGTGCTTTGCTCTTCTGAAACTGGACAGCATGCTCTGATAGTGTGTTAGAAGGCAACGTGTGAGAGCCACCCTCAGGAATATGCCATGAGAAGCAGGGATGGTGTTCACTGCATGTTGCCTTCATAGTTTTTTTTTTAAATAAATCCAGTATGCAAATAGAGGGAATGTGCCTTGGGATAGAGAGAGCGAGGTGCTTGTTGCAGTTATGGCACTAACTCAGTATGATTCTGGATAAATCCTTTCCCCTCACTTAGGCTCATTTTCAGGAGCCATAGAATGAGCCATTGATTAATATTTGCTTCTGTTACCATGAGCCGATAGTGACTAGGAAATGCTTTGAGGTCTGTAAGTGAATGGCACCAGATTTATGGAATACAATGTGCTGCATAAAATGCTGGGCATGTTTGAAAGGGATAGATGAAAATGGGCTGATTGTAGGGCCCTTTGAAGTCTGTGTTAAAGTTTTCACAGATTTCTGTGGGCTCTGGATGAGATGATCAGTGTGGAGGGAGGGATGGGAGAGAACATCTATTCAAGGTCATCATCTACTTGTTTTTAAACAAGGAAGCAAGCTGGTGAACTTGTGATTGATTGCCCTTAATACCAGTCCTCAGAGAAAAGGAAGGTGATTGAAATGTTGTTGAGATCCCATTGATGTGCAGCCAGTTTTGGAACAGATCATGGAAACTCTCTGCATCACTGCTGTCTGACTTTGCAAATGATGATCCACTGATGAACGCCCTCATAAAAATGGAAAGAGCACTATGCTGCAGCCCTGCTCGGCATATCCTCTCGCAAATAGACTCTCCAGCTACTCAGGGTCATGTTGCCCGGATTATTTCAAGGGTCAGTGCCTCGGTGAGGAATGTGACATCTTGGGCCATTTATGTAACCACCTAATCATGTAACAGGTGAGAAGGGAGCCCATGTACAGTGTAAACAAATCCCTTTGCCATTTTTCCCTGCATTGTCAGGCTAATTCTGATGAAAACATGTAAAGCTGAAGCCAGGGAATCAAGTTTTGGAGTCTGCTCAGAGCTTCAAGGGGAAGTGCTTCAGTGAGGGCAGTTTCTGGCATGTTTCAGGTGAAGACTAAAGTATTTCCCACACCTCCTCTGTCTCATTCATTAGTTCACTTCTGCGCCACCTTGGCTGGGTGCTGGAGATATTTGTGCTCCCAGAAGAGGAGGGAGGGTGGTTGACTCCGCAGCATGTGGCCTGGTGCCAGCAGCTGTGGTCTGCATACAAATCATTACTTGGTACCTGATCAAGTTACGGTGTCTTGGTTCCTTCTCTGTGAATGATGTGTTATAGAAGAGGCTGTGTTCATTTGTTGCTTCCCAAAGGAGGAGCTGGGTCTCCACTAGAGAATTCTCCTTACCTGGGAGTCAGTTAAGCACTGGCTGCAGACAGGGAAGGGTGCCCCTGACTGCACTTAGACCCTGATGAGTGTGCACTGCAGCTGATAATCAACAACTTTTCTCCCCCAATGAATTTGTGTAAAAGAAGAGCTCCTGCATCTACTTCCCATAATCAAAAAAGAACATTTATAACAGGCATCTCTTAATTGTTCAAGAGCATCAATTTACTCAGCTGGTACATGCCATAGATTCTGGCATGTGTTTTACAATTTTTGCAGCTTCCTCTCCATTTAAGCACAGCATACTGTTATGCCTAGAAAACTCAACCTGATCTTTAAAAAAGAAAGATATTTCTCCAGGATTACCAGGGCTCTACTGCGGTTATCATCAATAGGAATATTTAATAACTACTTGTGGTTTCTTGAGGAAAAGACGTGTGTGGAGAGGCATAGCTTGAATATTTTTTAGCTTGAGGCCAGCTGAATATTTTTTAACCACATTTCATAACAATATTTTTTTTATATGTGCTTTCTCTTGCAAGCATACAGTTAAAGGCAGCATTGTACATATTTTATGGTACATAGTAAATATTTTATTAGCATTATTAGTCAGGTTAAAGGGAAAGAATAGATAATTAATAGCTTAGGTTAAGCTGATCTCAGAAGGCATATAACTCTTACAGCTAATATATTTGCCATATTTCCTAGTTGGCGGCCAAACTGTCTTGGTATCTGCACAAAACTTTGCCACTCTGCTGGGCTGCTTCCCTCTGCATGTAGTATTTGTCATTAATGTGTCCATTAAATCCACATCCTTTAGTGGATTCTCATGTTGCTTGGGTTTTCCCTGTGCAATGACCATCATGTCTGTCTGGGTATTATTTTTATATTACGGGAAGATGAAGAACAAAAGAAGCAGCAGTGCTCTGATGCTGAGTCATGATGAGCAGGAGGTCTTGCTGTGTGTGTGTGTGTGTCTGCGAGTGCTCACACTGCCTCCCTAAGTCAAGCAAGAACTCATCTTATGCTTGTACATGTATACATCAGAATCTCGGCTTAAAACTAAGCTCCTGAAATTAACTCCCTTAAATGAACACCTTCATATTCTGTCTCCATGTGGACACAGATCTAAAGCCTGCTGAATTCCTGGCGAGTTGGTTTGTCAGCTGAAATAGTCTTTATTATCTAGGAGAGAGTCAGGAGAAGGAGAGTATCAGAAGCAATTAGAGGTGTAGGAGGAGTTTCTCCCAGCTAGTCACAAGCAGGCAGTACTTCTGGATGCCTCACAGGACCAAGGCAGAAGGAGAGGAACAGAAGTCTTTTGGACCTCTTTAGGAGATCCAGAGGTGGATAATTCTTTATGTAACGCTTACTGAAAATGTCCTTGGAAGTACAGAAATCTCAGGAGAGATACTCCAATGAGAACATTTGACAACATTTGAAGACTGAGACATTTGACACTGTTCCCCATGACATCCTTGTCTCTATATTGGCGAGACATGGATTTGATGGATGGACACCTCAGTGGAGAAGGGATTGGCTGGATGGTCACACTCAAGGAGTTGCTGTCAACAGCTCGATGTCCCAGAGTAGAGCAATGAGGAGTGCTGTTCCTCAGGGGTGGGTGTTGGGGACATGGACAGTGGGATCAAGGCACCCTCAGCAGTTTGCTGACGACACCGAGCTGTGTGGTGCGGGGACATGCTGGAGGGAAGGGATGTGCCATCCAGAGGGACCTGGACAGGCTGGAGAGGGGGGACTGTGTGAACCTCATGGAGTTCAACAGGGCCAAGGGCAAGGTCCTGCCTATGGGTTGGGGCAATCCCAAGTACAGATACAGGCTGGGTGAGGAGAGGATGGAGAGCGGCCCTGAGAAGGGCCTGGGGGTATCAGTGGATGGAAAACTGACCATGAGCCAGCAATGTGCGCTCACAGCCCAGAAACCACTCGTATGCTGGGCTGCACCCAGAGCAGTGTGGGCAGCAGGAAGAAAGGGGGGATTTTCCCCATCTGCTTCGCTCTATGAGACCCCCCTGCAGTGCTGGGTCCAGCTCCGGGGTCACCAACAGCAGAAGGACACGGAACTGCTCGAGAGGGGCCAGAGGAGGCCATGAAGATGCTGGGGGAGCTGGAGCACCCCCCTGTGAGGACAGGCTGAGAGAGTTGAGGGGTTCAGCTGGAGAAGAGAAGGCTCCAGGGAGACCTTAGAGCGGCCTTCCAGGACTGAAAGGGGCTACAGGAAAGGGGGGAGGGACTCGTCATCAGGGGAAGAGGGATAGGACGAGGGGTAATGGTTTTAAACTGACAGAGGGGAGATTTAGATGAGATCTAAGGAAGAAATTCTTCCCTGTGAGGGTGGTGAGGCCCTGGCACAGGTTGCCCAGAGCAGCTGTGGCTGCCCCCTCCCTGGAAGGGTTCAAGGCCAGGCTGGATGGGGCTTTGGGCAACCTGAGCTAGTGGAAGGTGTCCCTGCCCATGGCAGGGTGTTGGGACTAAATGATTTTTAATGTCCCTTTCAACCCAAACCAGTCTGTGATTCTAAGTGAAAGGTTTCTCTTGTTCAATCCTGTTTGAAACTCCCCAGGTACAGGCCTTCAGCACTCAGGCACCAAAAACATCCAAGCTGTTTGCAGAAACTGTCCATATGTTTTACTGCTAAGCAACTGAGGATTTCTTTTTTGCTTCCTTTAGCCTGTGCTAACCCATCTTTACTGGAAACACAGTGGTGAGAGAGTGGAAACAATTTAACAGGATTTGCAAAGAAGGGAATGATGCTGTACTAAACCTGACTCACAGTAAACCCACTAAGCCCTGTGGAAAGCTTTAGTTACGGCTTTGGGACCTTAGGTTTGGTGTTGAAAAATATGCCTGTAATAGCTCAAAAATGAGGCAATTTCTGCCTTGCTGAGGGTTTTCCACTGCAAATTCCTGTGCAAGGTCTGCCAGTGTCTGATTTGCTTAGCCTACTGTATGAAGACTGCCTGGACCACCACTCTCTGTGCTGTGCTTTTCGTTCGCTCACTTCTGGACCTGGTCCAGTGTCCCTGATGTCCTGCCATTGATTTCAACTTGCACTGGATTAAGCCCAGCAGTCACCCAAACATATTCATTTCATGGTTGTTTGTGGGTTGTGTTTTGGAGGTTTTAAGGGTACTGACTGTTATAAATATCTTTATAGTTTGGCTTTATAAAAATGCAGTGCCTTTACCACGTTCTCATGCCTTTATTATTATCAAGTTACCCCTTTTAAACACTCCATCATTTAAAAGTGGAAAAACCTTCCATTACAAAAACATAGCAACCTTCTCCATAGAGGAATATGATTTAATGTCATGTCATTAGCTGTGGAGCATTTTGACTTGGTTTGTGAGCATTTACCCTAATCCAGTAGCCAATGCCAGTTCCAGCAGGTGGGTCTTAGTTCACACTACTCCACACTCAACGTTTCTTTAAGCTCTGTGAAAAGCTGTGTGAACTAGAACAGTGACTATGCCCATATGTCACTAGCTATCTATGGAGGCAAGTTTCGAGAACACCGAGCTAAAAAGGGTTCACATTTTCTTGGCTACTGTATCAAGCAGCTTTATGTCAACATCTTCAAGTTACATCTAGCCTTGACCTTCAATGTCTGGCTTGGGACTTTCCAGAGTGAGATTCTTTAAATGAACAGTAGCAAGAGGTTGGAGCCTAGAATCTGATCTCTTTTGTATGGGCTACCACAGGAGATGCACATACAATTGCACTATATTTTTAAAGAGTCAGTTCCATAAAGACATGTAAGTGCAAGTTAGGTGCCTCAGCACTTCCTTTCAAACCCCACCCAGCAGCTGTTTTAGTCAGATATACCTAATTTCTGTATGTGTATGAATCTTCCAGGAAAATCCTGACTAATTTATGCTGCTGGGCACAAACCCAACTGCTTAATTTTTGGTGGCTCCAACCTTAAAACTCAACAGGGTTCTCAGGCATCTTTCACCTTCAGGACCCAGTTGTGTAGGCATGCCCTGGGCTAGTCTGGTTCTGACTGTGCACAAGACAGCAGTGGTTAAGCTTTCCTAGGGTGTAGGTTGAACCAACTCAAGGTCCCTCCCCTGCCTGATTTAGAGTAAGAATTTGCTTCAGATTTTCTACTTGCAGGAAACTATTAGGCTGCCTTGTCCTCTGGCCTACATTACTTGTTTTGCTGAAGCCCCCCTTCATTGCATGAGAAACAATATTTGTTAAAAGAAATTGCTTTTTACAGTTGAACATGTGAGTTGATCAAGTTACTTTCTCTTCTTTGGAGGCTCGGTGCATGGTAACAGTGTATATGCTGTTGTGGGCTTGCACAAGAAGTTATTCTGAGTTGAGCAGAGGCAGTAGGCAAAACTCCTAATCTGGGAGGAGGTTAAGGGGTGGTTAACCTCGCCCAGTATCACAACTGTGGAAGTCTCCTTGTGTTGAACGGGGCCAAACCACACACACACAGATGCCTGTGAGGTTTGCTATTTCCTGATAGCCTTCCCCACCTGGGAGACCTTTTCTCCTCTATACGAAGAGCCACATAGTTTGTGGGAGTGTATACAAGTTTGTAAGAAACGGTTTTTCATCCACCAAATCAGCACTAGTGAGAAACTGTAATTAAGCAACTGCATACTGTAGCATCCTTCCCTGATGGAGGGACTTGGTTTTCCCTTTCTGAGTAAAATCAGTATGTTGTTGACTGTTTAAAGCATGCACATGCCAACTTCAGCCACTCTTACTCCCTGGAATGAGAGGTGCAAGGTAAGACAGATTAGAAGAATAAAGGAGAATAACAATGGTTTATTATAGTGGGTTTGAGTTAGAGAAATCTATTCTTACCCCCTGTGAAGAGTGTAAAATAAAGTATTTAAATTATACTTGGGTTGGTGGTAACACAGTAATGCAAGTGGCTCACAGCTTGCACTCTTCCTAAATACAAAGTATATGTCTTACATTCTAATATAAAACTGGTAGATCTAGTCAGGGGGGAATATGCCTGGCTGCTCTTTAGATTGGTGTCTGTAAAGCATTCTAATCCAAGTCTCACTTTCAGCCATTAAGAACCTTTCCCCTCCTTGCAGCAGTGGAGGGGTGTGGTGACGGCTCTGGAGAAAGTGTCCTTTGTACGATGTGTGTTACCTGCAGCACTTTAACAGTTGGTACCCTATGGATTACAAGTGCAGCCCTAGAAACTTAGGGACAGGAGAGTAGCTTCATAGCTCTGTCTTGAAAGACCCTAGCTCAGAAAATAGCTAACTGGCATGGCTGGAGAAGATGAGGCCTGCCTAGACCACTGGTGTACCTTATCTCTACTCGGGTGTAGACAGCCAAGTCCAGTTCCCGACTGGCTCATTGACACCATCTACGTGTGGGAGCTGGCCTAGAAGTAAAAGGCAAAGTAGGTTGTTGGTTGCTGCTGTATGAATTATTACACATCACCACTCCCAGAAGAAGTATTTGATGCGTTAGAAATGGTCACCTGAATGGGGAACTTGGTGCTGTCTGGTGCATTGTGATGACTGCGGTGACTGGGAAGTTGCCATGCTGCTGTGTGAGCACTGGAGGGTCTGCGGGGCAGCAGAGCCCTGAGGAGCTGGGCACGAAGCTCTTGGCATCAGTACTCTAGACAAGCACAAAATGCCAGAGCCTGGAGCCAGCACTATCACACTGTGATTCATCTGATTTGTCATATTTACAGATATCCCTCAGCCTTCTCCTCATCAGGGTATCCTAAAGCCTCACTGTTGTCACTGCATTTATTTGTGCACAGTGCCAGTGATGATTGCTGTCCCTGATTTATGGAAAGAGAGAATGAGATGCAAAGAGACACAGGGCATGTTTCATATGTCTAAGTCACATGAAACAAAGCCCGGTCTCTGTGATAACTGAGCTATCCTGGCATCAGGCAAGCTGCGTTAGCTGAATTATGTGCTTGGATTAATTAGCACCCTGGGCACAATGGAAGTTTTGCTTTGAAAATGTGTGTTAGCATCTCTGTGGGGGGGTTTTAAGAGTATCATCCCACTCAAAGCTTACCAAGTGATCTTTAGCCTTGTTCTGCAATGTAGTGTGAGAGCATAACCCAAGTGTGCTTACATGGAGAGGGGATGGTCAAGCAGAAGAGTTGGACCTGAGCCTTTCAAGTCCCTGGCTGACACTTTCACTACTGGGCACTTTATCCATAGACACTATTCACAATAGACCTGTTTGTGGTGATTTATAAGAGGGTTTTTCATGGGACTAATCGCATCTTGGTCCTGCTGTGGATGCTTGTTCCTCAGGACTCCCTTGTTTTGTAGAGGTTTCTTTCTTACAACCATGCCTTCCCCTCTTTCTTTTCACTGTGCAGCAGTCTCTGGCATGACTCAGACATCTTTTTGTCTTGCACAGCATTCAAGATACAAATTGCAGCTTGAACAGCTTGTTGGAGCATGGTCCTCTAAATAGAATAATGGATTTGTTCCTTCAATTGAAGGACTTAGAAGGAATCAGTTAAGGTGATCAGTTAAGTTCCAGGTGAAGCCTGGAAGATGGTACTTTCTGCACTGCACTTTCAACCTGAAAGTCCCCTAAGGAACAGGTGGTTGTGATTATTTTTGTTGGAATTATCTTCTGGTTTATTATCCTGTACCCACACAAGCACTCTTCTGTTTTTAAGATTTCAGACAATTGAATGCTTCACTAGTAAAGCCTCATGATGAATATTCCTTCTTAATTTGTTTTTAATTGGAGTTTTCACACTTCATCAGTGTAACATTTAAAGAAAACATTAGCTCTCTTCCTACTGTCAAGTTGACTGCACATGGTTTTAGGGTATATATGTCTTCTCTCCTTCTCCCTGTCAGAGCTTACGCTATTTTAGGCACATGCCTGGCTCTGGCATTCAAATCTGTGGCTGATCTTGGCAGGGGGTATGGGGTCCTTGTCCATTCTACCCAGCTGATGCTTATAATGAGGTGGATATCACCTTCTTAACCTTCTCCATCCCCTATCAAACTCAATTTCTAACAGGTTTTTCATTGTCTATGCAGAAGTCAGGAAAGTATAGTGTCTCATTACAGGTTGGGAGTGAAGAATGCTGGGCCTTTGTCTGCGCCATACACTGCCCAGAGTACCACCTAGCAACACACAAGCAAATTAGCTGGAAAAAATATCTGTTCAAGACAGAATGGGCCATGGTGGGCTAATTTACCTTCCTCCTCTAGAAGAATGTCAAACAGCATTAGGCTTTGCATAGGAAGAAGTAGGTCTCAGCAGAGAGGAAGACCCAATGGTAGAAAATAGTTTGTTGTTTGATGACAGCTATCTCTGAAGCACTAGCCCTTTTTTAAGCTTTTTAATTAGCTGAACAGGAGAAGTGTGATAAGATATTTAATGCCAAGCTATGGCCAACTGGAATTAGACGGCTCTATCAAGTTCATTTCAAGATGCTCTAGTGTATCAGCACCATGCAGCAGTCTGCTCTCTGCTATGTTTAAGGCCCTTGGTGACAAATGGAGACAAAGGCAAATTCAGAACCAGCATGAGAATTGAGGCATGTCTTCCATGGCCCATCCTTTTCAGTCTGTGTTTGGCTCTAAAAGCATTTATACTGTGATTTTTTTTACTTCTGCTCATCACACACTGCATCATTACCCTCTTTGCTTATTTGGCCTGGTCCTCCAAGGAACAGACTGAAGTCTGAGTCAGTTTTTTAATAGAGCAGGCAGGGGAATAATATATATTAGTCACTTGCTCTCTCTTTTTGCTCAATTAAGAGAGTTAATTCATTGCTGCTGTAAACTTTCAGCTCACAAAGATGTAACAACAGCTCATTATCTTTGTAGGTACTCATAGAGCACATTATGGAAATATGTTATTAGGTTTATTGAATACGTATATAGAATTCGAGTGTTGTGGTACGAGCGAATGTATCTGCAGAATCAGAGTTGTTTAGGTCTAACTCAAGTAATGAGATCCACAGGAGAACAAGTGCACACATATGCTGTTAAATTAATTTGATGTCTTTCTATGGTAAGGTCACCTGCCTAATGGATGAAGGGAAGGTGTTAGATGTAGTTGGGGGTGCTGCTCGACAGCAGGCTCAATATGAGTCAGCAGTGTGCTCTGGCAGCCAAGAGGGCAAACCGCATCCTGGGTGCATTAAAACATAACCAGCCAATCAAAAGTGGTGATTATCCTGCTGTATTTAGCATTGGTGTGGCCTCTCCTTGAGTGCTGGGTGCAGTTCTGGACCCCGCAATTTAAGAAGGGTGTGAAGGTCCTTGAATGCATCCAGAGGAAGGCAACAAAGCTGGTGAAAGGGCTGGCAGGCATGTCCTCTGAGGAGTGACTAAGGACTTTGGGCTTGTCTAGTTGGTTTCTCAGATTTAATTGAATCTATTCAGAGATGGAGAATAAAATAGAAAAGAATAGAGCAGAGTAGAATAAAATAGACTATTTCAGTTGGAAGGGACCTACAACAGTCATCTAGTCCAACTGCCTGACCACTTCAGGGCTGACCAAAAGTTAAAGCATGTTGTTAAGGACATTGTCCAAATGCCTCTTAAGCACTGACACGCTTGGGGCATGGACCACCTCTATAGGAAGCCTGTTTCAGTGTCTGACCATCCTCTTGGTAAAGAAATGCTGCCTAATGTCTAAACCTACTCTGTTGCAGCTTTGAGCCATTCCCATGCATCCCAGAAGATACCAGGGAGAAGCGCTCAGCTGCAGCTTCCTGAAGAGAAGTGGAGAGGGAGATGCTGAGTGCTTCTCCCTGGTATCCTCTGATAGTAGGTCCCTTCCAACTAGATTCAGCTAAGTCTGAGAAATCTCTGCCAACCTGTTAAGCCATCCACTGGGTGTCGATGGCTGATACTCTAAGTAGTAAGTGTTTTTCAACAACACATGGAGGTCCCACTGGATTGTGTTTAAATATCTGAAATTCCATATGGTGTTTTCACTGTTGATGTTAATGATTTTTGTTGTTTAGTCATTACAATTGTTACTGTGGTATGAGGGGAAAGAGGGGGAAAGGGGTATCTCAGAAGGCTTGACAGGAGCCAGGTCTAACTAGTTACATTGTGCAGTGGCTCATGGCATGCAGCACTCTTCGGGCAGAACACAGAGGCTGGAGGGAGATGGTTGTGGTGAGATTCCTTGGCCCAGTGTGAGCAGTGTGGGCATGTGCTCAGCTCGCACCAAGCAGGAGAAGTTTCACTATGGCTGAGGAATCCAGCCCATCTGTACTAACCCAAGGACCAGGTGAAAAATTCAGCTTAACAGAGGAAAATAGTGACCTCAAGTCATGACATACATTTCTTGCTAGTAATCCTGCAAATGTGCTGTATCTGTATGAAGTGGGCATGTAGCACCAATGCTCTCTGTCACCATTTCAGATTAATGCCATGGTGATCTGTGTATTTACTGTATCTGCTAAACAGCATTTCATTACTCAAAGCCCTGTCTGCTTTGTTAAATAATGCAGAGAGTAACTGAAAATCGTAGTTCAGGTAATTTGCCTGTGAATTCAGTGTTTGCTGTGCTGCAGTGTGAAGTACAGAGTCTGTGATGTGTATGCCATAGTTCCCACCTGCAGCAAAGACAGATGTCACAAAGGGGCATCTGGAAAGCAACTGATGTTGAACCAGCAGAAGAACAAGCTGCAGGTTGTGCTGCTAAAAAGGTTCAGATTGAGCATTTCTAAGTGGTAGAGGAGGATGCTCCCATCAGTCCGTTCTCATCTAGTGCTCTCCCTGGACTGTAGTTAAAGAAATTGGAGTAGGAGACTTTTCCCAACCCAGTGCAGGACATTCAGCAAATGCAATCCTTGGAAAAATCTTCTTCATGCTACAGACCAGCTTGTGAACTGTACAAGTGCAAGCCTGTTACAATTTTATAACTATTTGATTGCTGATCTTGAATTAAGCTTACAGTCACAAATGAGTTTCTAGCAGAGGAGCAGCATCAACTGGCATTACTTACACGCTCTGTTCCTTGCCTCAGCAGTTGGTGAGTAAGCCACAGATGCTCAGCTACTCTGCTGGACCCCAAAGAGGTCCATCCAGGGGAGGTCAGAAAGATGTAGCAGAAAAGTGCTCTGTCTGTTACGTGAGTAAGAGGCCAAGGTCACCTCAGATTTTCCATCAGTGCTAAATTTACTCTGAATAGGTAAAATCAAGATAAAGGAATAAAGGGACTTCCCTTGTAAGATCACGATCAGTGTTTATTTATTATAGCAGTACTGCTTTACAACTTATTAAAACCTGCTTCCCTGCATGGTGCCAGCTTAGGACTCGGAAAGGAGCTTTCTCCATGTGAGTTGGATCTATTAATTCTGCAGGGCAAAACTTAATAAAAAACAGTGGAGAGGCTTCTACCATTATCTTCTACCAGAGGTTTTGTGCAGTGGGGATGTGTATCTGAAATTACATTATGATATCCTGTTTTATAATTTTTATGGTGCCACATGCAGTTAGTTTGTATGTGACTTGACAGGCAAGGCAGGGAGAGAAGATTGTTGCCCCAGAATCTTTCGGTGGCTGTAAGACTAACATGAACGCAGGAGAGAAAGAGTGAGAGCATGGGAACAGACCGCTTCAGTGCAAAATCACATGAAACTAGAGGAAGAGGAGCTTGACCATGAAAATGACAGAGGATGAGCTAGTTGCTTGCCTCCCAGGTTATAGTTCCCTTGGGCTTCCAAGGTGAAACCAGCAGAAGGCCAGCTTGGATGCTTTACAAGGCTGTGTTCCCTGCTTTCCAAATGAAGACAGAAGTAAGGATTGAGGAGGACAAAAACCCTTGAGCTTGACTAGATAGAAACCAGTGGCTGGGAATCATATTCACCCGTGGATATAGCCGTGGCATCTTAGATTTCAGTGGAAGATGCAAGCACTGTGTAATTATGGCAGTGTTTTTGCTGATTAATTATATCCATTTCCAAGTCAAAGCTTGTTCACTTTAAGATGAGTCTGAATCCAAGCCAGTCTTTAGTAACTTCAAACTTGAGCAGTGTGTTTCTGATAGCTGAAGCAAAACCTTGTATGCAGCCTCACATGGCTAGAAGTTCAGTTCTGGGACCAGATGTTGTGCCAAAGGCCCATTTTCTTTAGTTTGTTGAGAATTTATTTGATTTTGGCTTTTCTTGCCTTTTTCTTCATCTGTGATCACACCTCCTTCTTCTACTCACACTTCATTGTTAGCTTATTCCTTCTGTTCTCTCTGTTTTCTTTGGTGAAGGGTTAAGAGCTCCCAACACAGATTAAAAGAATTATATCAACATTATCAGTTGGTTCTGCTTCACTTGGCAAATCCTCTGCTTTTCAAGGACGATATTTGATATACTGTGCTGGCTTTTTTCTTTGCAAAGTTATTTGGGAAGCTCTCTCCAAATTCTTGAAATTTTGCTGGTATTAAATTATCCTAGTCATCTCATCTCCTAAGATAGAGGAGCATGTATTTATTTTAAGAAATTACATAATGGCATATTCTTCAGGTGGCTTCATGTCTTTCTTTCACTGTTTTCACTTCAGTTCTTGTCATTTCCCTCAATTTTCTCTCAGACAGAACCATCTTTTGTTGTGCACTTCAGTCATCTGTGTGCTCCACAGCTTGGGCTGATCTTTTTAGGACCAGGTTCTGCAATGAAGTGACTTGTCTGTTTCAGGCAAGACCTAGAGAATTTTCTCCTGCATGTAAACTAGAGCTCACTTCCTGCAAAAATGTAGCTGTGCTTTTTTTATCATTTATTTTTTTATCATTTATTTAGCCCGTTGACATGGCTGTAATGCTAATGACTTGTAAATATGGGGTGTAAGAGAGCACAAGGAAAAAGGTCTTATTGGAGTCAGTGAGCTAATGGTTGTTTTGAAGTTGATATACAGGTAGGGAATCTAGGATGTATTCCTACAGCAAAACTTCTATTTATTATTCTTAAATAATTTGAAGGCAGAGTATATCCTGGTGTTCACGAGGTTAAGTCAGTTAGATTTTTATGTCTGAGAAAATACAAACAGAACATGCAGTGCCTTGTCTGTTCCCATGTATTTGGCATGCTCCGTGATTGATTCCCTCTAACTCAAGGTCCACTTTTTCCAGTCTTCCTTGTAGAGATGCATCAGCTAAGCTAAGATCCTAGAAAGTATTTAGATGCCTGACTCTTGCTTAAGACTGAACTCCATTGATTTTGGCCAAAGTTTACAAGCAGGCCCATTGATTTCAGTGGATGAGACTGAAATCAATGCTGTTCAGGTATGGTGCTCAGAAAGGCAGAGCCAAGCCTGCTAGCTCAGACCCACAGGCACTTGTGCATGTCTTTCATTTCCAGCATGTGGGCACTGCTGCTGCCTTTTCTAAACTTCTCAATGCGTAGCTCCAGATTACTGTGCAGAGCTTCAGCTACACCATACCAGTACCCTGAAATAGTGAGGAATAAGGTAGCAGTCCTCTGTGTAACTGCTGGGTCTTGAAATGTCAATCTAGGCACAAGCAGTGTTTTATGTTTGATAATGTGTTATTAGCAGAACTCCTCCTGCCTACGGTTCACGCCAACAGCTCTGGCACAAAGTGCCACTACCAGTGATGTTCATACTCTCTGCTTGTAAACAGTACTGTGGCCTTAAAGATGCAGGCCAGTACAGTAACATGTTGCTGGTGAGATAAACATAGGTTTGAAATAAAGTTTTAAACCAGAAAAGGATTCAATGGCTGTGAGTCAAGGGTGAAGTCTAAGCAAGTTTTCCAAAGAGCCATCTGGTCTTCTGCCAGGTCCTCTGCTTCATCCACAGACTGGTTTCCCTTCAGCTGTGTTGGCATCTCTCTGCTTAGGTGATGCCATAACTCTCTGCCAGGTTTATCTCATATTACAAAATCCTGAACACTGGACTGGAAGAGGGTAGAAGGTCTCTCCTGATTTTACAGGAAATATGCATTATTTCAACATGGTTATGGGCTTGCTATTTCTTTTTTTAATCAGTGCTGTGCTTCTAAGTCTGATATATTTATCGTTAGTCTCATAGTATTTGATGGTCCTGTAAAACTAATCCCAGCTCTTGTTGTCAAGTGATTAAGCAAGAATCTCAGCTTTCACTTAAAAACCACATTTCTAGGCTTAGCATTGTTGAGAAGTAATTGAAAAATACTTTTTGAAGTGCTTGAAAATACTGAAAGTGAAAAATATTGAAAAATCTTGGAAGTGTTTATATACTCTGCAAACTGAGAAATCAGAATATGTGAAAAAAATAGAGCGCTCCTTTTTTTTTTTTTTTTTTTCCCTACAAAAGTAACATGTTTTTTAATTTGCGATTTGGGAGGAAGAGCAGTCAAGTCCTCCTCTTTGACTGTTTGGGGTTGATAGAATTGTCTGTTTTCTTCAATTACTTATGCTGTTCTCTTACTCAAACCTCTCTTCAAGTGGAGTGGATCAAATGGAGGATGTGGGTTTGCCTTAGCACCAGCCTTCACCAAGGGAACCCACAAAAGAATTCAGTCTTGGTATTTCTCTTCCCCAGCCAGCCCACCCCACTTTTTCTTCTTCACCTTTTTTATTCAGAGGTAGAAAAGCTCAAAAAGTTATCTTTATTTGTTTGTTTGTTTGTTTGCTGCATTTCCCTTTATGAATGCAAAGATTATCCTGCCCTAGTTTATCTAAAAAAATCGCTGACAATGCTGACAGTATGCTATCTGCAGCCCTCATAACATGACTGGGGCAATGCTCAGCATTTACGAAAGAGTGCTTTTCTCTCAGATTTGAATTCAGTCCGGACTGTTGTTATTTATTAAATAAATAAGACTTTCTTCTCTGATGTTCTCTTTATTAAAAATTAATGGTTTATTTAAAATGTTAGGCCTATATGGCACTTCAGTAATGCATAGGCTCTGTGTTGGCTCTCAGATTAGGGGTGACTTTTACTCTGTATAGTGCAATGTAGGTGGGGTGCTTCTGTGCCATGGAACACATGAGGAGGAAGAAGTGCTGTGAGCTCCCAGTACTGGGCATCTGCCCTCAGTGCCACTTGGTCTGAATAGGCACAACTCTGTTTCCCTGCAATGGCATCTGGATTGTGTTAACAGGAGTGAAAGGGGATTCGGGTCTGGTGAGGTGTCCTAAGCAGGTTGAAAGGCTCTTTTCCAGAATGGCTTTACGGAAGTAAAAGCAGCCTTGATCAGCTTTTGAAGCCAGTGAACTTTTGCAAGGCAGGCTCGTCATCGCCTTGCTCTGTGCAGAGGAATTTGGGCTGGAACCTTATCAGCTTTGGAGCAATGTCTTCCCACACGCAAAAATTACCTAAACATTAGAAGTGGATGCTGCAACTTAGATAGAAATTTAAATAAAAGCTAAGTTCAGTTCCTAGCCTTGCTAACTATCTGTCCTAGGACTTCACAGGAATCACTCTTTCTCTGCCTCAGTTCTGCTTTTTGGTGTTTTTTTTTTTTTGGTCCACATCCCATTTCTGCCTTCCCCCAAGATACATTCTGTTTCCCACCCACGTCTTTCCTCATCTGAGAATTACTTAACTTTCTGAAGAGGAGTCCTGTGAAATGTATCCTACACAGATGCACTGCTAGGGTGGAGCTGGGAATAGAGCATGGGTGGAAGGAAGTGACTGGGACAGGGATGAGGGAGAAAGGTGGTATATGGGACAATAAGACACTGCAGCTCCAGTGGACAAGAGAGCAGAACTGCTCCTTTCCATGGTGCTGTGGATCTAAATCAGCTTAAGCTGATCTTGCACTGTACCCTCGGAGACCTTCATGGGCCTGTAGTGTGCACACAGAATTGAGAGCATCCTAAGTAGTCACGATAAAGTTTTGTGGGAGATGGGTGTCCATCTAGAGCAAGTGTTCCCAGAGATGATCCTTCTATGCCTAATTATAGTGCCTAACCTTTTCCACCAACTTCTGCGTTGAGTGCTTTCTCCTCTGGTGCTCCTGTTTGGAGCTCACTTGGCTTCCTTTGCCTGTCTAGCAGTGTCAGCTAACAGGCTTCTCCAGCTTCCCTAGGCCTCCTGATTTCTCTTTCCCTCTCTCACTTACATGTGTCAGTAACTGGCTCTCACAGAAACTCCCTAGTCACCATCATGGTCTCTGAGAAGGACAGAGGGTTTCTTTGTGTGCACATTAATAACCTGGTGTGAATAAAATAAAGAAAGAACAAGGCTACAGCAGAGCAAAACCTCTTTTTCTTTTAATGGACAAGTGTAGTTTTAATGTTCATGCTTGAGGGTATGCTAGTAAATATGTTAAAAATGCTTGGAGTGTTGAAACTGGTTGGCTGACACCACTGTTTCTTATGAAGCTTTACAACCTTAAATTGGTACCTGGGGTCATCATGGCCCTTGAGCCAGCACCACCAAAACCACTGCTAAATTTACCATTGACTTCATCAGCTAACAAACCGAGTCCTAAATTCTGGCTTGTTCAAGAGCAAAAATCCTACCTCAGATCTTTCTGGAAGAGACCAGTAGTCTTTCCTGCTGGATTACAGCTGCACAACTGCTGTGCAGTCTTGAAACGTGGTCAAGTTTATCCTTTACACGGAATGAAATCTGCAAGTTGGAGGAACTGAGGTCACCTAAGTCATTAGCTTCATTTATCTCTTCTAAGCCAGGAATACATTACCTAGGGCGGATGGATGTTGTACAGGCACTCATAGCAGAAATCCAATCCACCTGAAAAGTAGAGTCCTGACAAGCGCAGTGCACGTTTTTACTGAGAGTGCGAGTGGCCTGACCCACTCCTAGGGCTTGCCCAGAGTAGAGCTCCTGCTAGTTATATCATCAGAAACTTTTTAGACAAAACGAAAGAGACTCTCAGGAAAGCTGGGTTAGGCTTCTGTTTTTATTGATGGATCTACTGTCATTTTAATCAGGTATTGATGTCTTCTGGTGTTGTAAACACCTGGAATTCCCCTGTGCAGGCAGACCTTTGTTGCAGTGGAGTTACTCTGAGGGCTGTAACAGTCTCTGCAGTACTGCAGAGACGTCCTGATGCCGCTTTCAGGACACTTTCAGCTGCTCAGAGCACACTGAGAAGCTGGTAGTCATCACTGGGCTGGTTCCAAGTACAAAGTAGAAGACAGGAAAGGCTGGTGGATGTTGGAAAGGTTATAGTGTGTCTCCACCTCACTGGGAGTGACTGTGCTGGGAAGCAATGTATACAAAGTTGCTATGTGAAAGAAAGTTGTACGTGTTCAGAATGGCTATATGTGTATATAAAAATGTAACTGTGCATATGCCATAGACTTGTGTATCATAAACATGTGTGTCATAAGCAATTTTAGTTGGGGGATACAACTGCCAGTGCAGCTTGAAGGAACCCTTCAAAATCACTGATGCAAGCACATGGGCTGACAATTTATTTATTAACTCCAGAGGGAAAGAATTATATATTCAGCAGACAGCTGATGAGCCTTGGTACTTTATGAGCCTAATTGCCCTTCTCCCATAATCACTGACCCTCTTCCCACTCTGTCTATCCCCAAGCTTTCCAAGTGGGGTACACTCAATCTTTTTAAACATTTTGAAATGGGCAGTCATACTCTGTCATCCTGCAGACAATGAATTTCCACTGACGATCCCTGCATGAAAGAGAGACAAGAGAGAGATATTAGTGAGCCAGACCTACAGAGGATAAGACTATACAGGTAACAATAACTTTACACCAGGTATTGTGGCAACAAAAATGTCTGTCTGCCATTTAGCTGACTTTTTTCTGAGTGCTTTGTGGTTTTATGGGCTGGAAGGAGATTAAATATATCTGATAGTTGTAATTCCTTCACACTCCCTTACAAGGTAGGAAAATCAGTGCTCTGAATAATTAGGTCTCTGAGTATCCTTCAGAAGACAATGACTCTTTATGGTGATCAGTCCTAAATCAACTTTAAATCAGTAACCAAGAGGTAAAGGATGGTTCTGTGAAAAGCTATTGTCATGTGATATATGGCTCGGGAATGTGTACAAAGTAAAATACATGGGTGATTTTCAAGCCATTTCTAAGTGAGGAGTTATCCACACAGCAAAATTAATTCTTTTTTTTTTTTTTTTTTTTTTTTTTCTTTCCACTACTAGATCTTCTAGCTGGTGCCCTTTATTGAAGATGTGAAGGAATCAATAGTGAGAGAAATTAAATTCACTTCTCATCCTTGATCTCCACAAGTCACATGTGAGGCAGAGTAATGTTTATGAGTGTAAGGAGAGTTTATGCTCTTCCTGGTTTGTGAGCAATTGGATGTCTGTATTCTCTCTCAGGAGAGTGGTAGGATATCTACTAACAATTGTTAGTAGGAAGTATGGCTGGAGCAGCAGGATTCAACAGTGGAGGCCAGTGATTTAGTGTCCAATACAGGCTGCAAATTTCCACCTCAGCTTATCGTGCATTAAATTTTCCCTCGACAGAAAGGCATGAGTTCAAATACTGTCCTGCTGTGGATCAAATGTTCGATTTAGGCTGCTTTGTACTGGCTGTCAGGAGTTTAGATCTAAGGTACAGTCCTTGCAGATGGCAGCCATCGTTTAAATTGGTAGTGGATAGTACTCCGAGAGGTTTCTGAAAGTTTGGATTTTAATAATAGTGATCTAGACTGGAGGCAAGGGACAGGTAATACTGCTGGAGTGATTCAGTAGGAGCTTGCTTTACAAGACCCCTGCACAGTCCTAGTTTTCTGGTGGCTGTTTCCAAACACTGAGGAAGGTGGTATAGAACCTGCTGCCTCTCAGGGATGTGCTGAGCCCAGATTTTGGTATTAATTGCATGTACATGGTTTCACTGATGGGGTGACTCTATCCTGGAATAAGTTTAAGATGACTCTTAAACTCTGTGTAGGTTTAAAGCATCTCATTTCAGCCTTCATTAACTGAGGTTTTTTAATTGGAAATTTACTATGCTACTTCACCAGTTTATGCTGAGTGTCATTTGGAACTGGGTCTGTTTCGTACTCATCAGCAAGTCTGTATTTAGTTATATAGTGTTTATTTTTGGTTTGCTTTAGGTCTTTTCTAGATGGTTTTTAATTGTAATTGCCTCACAAAACTGTTACCAAAGGTTAATGAAATGACAGATTCATTTTTAGGTTTATTTTAGGAAGTCCTCATTTGGACTATGTGCATGCTCTTCCAAGACAGTTATTACTCTTTTGGTCACTAAGCTACCCAGAGAGACTGGAAAAAAAAGATGACTCATATGTGGATTAACAGGATTATATGGGTCAAAATTAAGGTCTGCTAAACTAGCACCTGTTGTCAGAGAGACTTTTATCTCAAAAGCTGAGGTCAAGTCATTTTCTAAAACAGGATATTGTAAAGTTAAAAGTCAAGTTTTTAAAAATATGTTTTAGTTATGTGAATTAATAACATCATTTAAAATATTAATTATTTCTGAAGCTGTAATTTAAGATTGAACTTGCAGACACTTTACCATATGTGTATGTGGTTGATGGCTAATACAGTTACGCATTTAATGTCTTAATTTGTCTTTCTTTGCATTACTTGTGTTTGAAGTATATACATCCAGCTTCTCAGGATGTGGGAAATTACTTTTCACCGTTGGTGCTGTGTGTTTAATTCAGTAGTTAGCCTGCTTCAATTTGTAGATCCTCTACAAGTTTTCCAGGAGGGGTGCAGATCCTGTCAGGAATTCCCCTATGTGGCATCCTCTAGAATATATATGAGCTCGTCTTTGCAAATCCTTAACGCCAATTTGTAGGTGTCCCGTGTTGTTGTCCTGTCTGCGCGCGGTGCCCACCCCCTAGCCCCGGCTAATTTAATGCATTTTACTTGGCTTGGGGCATCAGTATTGAGTTGTCACTTTCACTCTCCCTCTGTCATGTACTCTCAGATTTGAATTTTTGATGCTATAGGGAAAATATCTTTTATTTCCAAATATTGCCAAATAATCTGTTTCCAATTGTTTAAAAATTCTATGAATTCCTATTCATATTGAGTTTGAGAAAATCCTCTTTCTTTGGTCATATGAAACTTATTAGGGACCTAAAATACCCTATGATTTAGCTCAGCTGAGCTTGGTAGATATCCAGCTTGCCTGGGCATTGCAAATGTACTGACTGCTGGGGTATCTGGGTGCTGATCTGTCTTTCAGTGATGTTGTCAGAGCAGTTAAAAAATTACTGGATATTCAGATCACCCAAATAAATGGAGCTGAGAACAGTTTTGTTAAAGAAATGATCATATGACAGTCTGCTTTGTGCTGTTTTTATACTACAAGTGAAGGGCAAGCTGTGACACCTACAAGCACGTCTGGTGATCCCACCTCCCTGTCTGAGCCACGTGCTGCAGGTTGGGCTGTGAATGCTCCAGTGGTGCTTTCTGGGCTCATGGTCAGACCATGGTCCCCTAACAAGGCTCCACGAGGGAGCCATGCCATCATCACTTAATATGTTTCAGAGCTCAAGCTGAAGCTAAATATTTTGAGGCTATTTTGTTGAGTTTTTTTAAATTTTGGAAGCTCTTTTGCCAAGGGTTTACAATGTGCATGTTTGTGTGAGCAGTTTCAGTTGTTTACAGTCTGTTTCACATACCCCATATCCTTCTCTGAAACCTGACTGTACCAGTCTGTCTAACAAAAGATACTGCCTTTCCCTGCAAATGTTCCCTCACTTATGTCCATAGGTTGTCCTGTCTACATCAGTGTTACCACTGCGCTCCCAAATGTGCTCCTAGAGATCCTTCAGGCCACTGCTAATTCTTTCCACCTGCTTTTGTCTTGGTTATAGACAACTGTTTTCTCCTTTTGACCCATTTAAAATGGGACTGAAGAAATGTAAATATTAACCACTTCTAAAGTGTGTTCTCCACTCATGAGCACTTAAAAACTCTGATGATGAACAGCAACTCCTTCATTCATTCCTGATACAAAGGCATGGAAACTCACAGAGAGTAATTACAGAAGAGGAGGTGGGGATACCACCTTTCTAAACTTTCTACAGCTTTTTCCAGAGGCATCACATGCTCTGTCAAATATCTGTGTATTAGCAGTGACCTCAGTGATGCAGTGTCTTAGGGAGTAGGATGGGAGGATGTGATTTCTGCAAGTTTATTCAAAAAAATCTATAAATACCTGTTTGAAGTGATTAGGGAAACTTAAACTGAAATACCTTCAGAGGCTTTTTTTGTGCCTCTTTCAAGAGGCAGATTAGACACCTTAGCTCAAGAACATTGACCATCATGGGCTAAGCAGTATGGGCACAAATTTAATGTGCTTGAAAATGAAAAGCAGTCTCAAAATAACCATCATGCTTACACAGACAGGCTACATATGTGCATGGTCCTGGCAGGCGAGTCTCAGAATAGCTTTTTGTGCTCCTATTTTGCCTCAACCAGCTGCAAAGAACCATTTAGGATGACAAACTTTGCCAACTTTTGTGAGTATACCACTCAGGCGAATTCAGCGTGAATCTGAGTTATGAACTGATGTAGCTAGAATTTTTTTCAGTTCATACACTGGACAACATGAGTTGATTTTAGTCATTCTGGAAACTAGGGGCCGGGAAGTTCACTGGCACAGAAAAGTCTCCTAGATTGCAGTTCATGAAATATTTTCTCTATAGTTTTCACCTGCTACTATCGCAGGTTCATCTCTGCCGTCACAGCAATGGTAGGACGAAGGTGTTGGTGGCTTCTTCCCTCTCCAGGTACTGTGTTTCCATAATCCATAAGGACCTGTACTCCCCATGTACATCCCTGTGATGCTGCCTCCGCTCCTGGCCAGTCCCCCCCACTGCCACCCCGTTCTGAAGGCCATGTTAAGCCTTCAGCAGTCACAGACAGAAATCTGCTCAGAGGCATTGGTTTCCTCAGCTGCTCTGTTTTCTGGGCACGTCCTTCTGATTTCTGACTTTACCCTGGTCCAAATCCAGTGGAGGCTAGCATCCAGCTGCAGCGGAGTGCACTGTCTGCATTATCTCGCCTACTCTCTGCCATGGCCATGAGGAACAAGGATTAAGAATAGCACTGGGGAATATTTAAGAGAAAAAAAACAGAACAGGGATCTCCCTTGCAACCTTGTAAATTCTTTAACTAAAGGGATAAGGAGATACCTTTGAGTCAATTAACTGTGAAAATTACCCCTCCTCTTGTAGAATTTTTGTAGAATAATTTGCAGACATGGCTTCCATTTGATAATAAACAGGCTAATGAATTTTAGCCAGGTAATTACAGTTACAGACCTGCAGCAGTCTGACAATGTGTTATCATTTCTGAAAAAGGCTTCTTATTTTAGGTAATCTTTTGGCTGAGGGATCCCTAGTGAACTCCAGCAAGCTGAGAACATCACAGTGACAAAAGCATCTTGGCTCCTTTGAGTGTTATTGAAAACAGCTTGAAATGTGGCTGTGTTTAAACTCCCACTTCTCTCTTCTCTCCCCCCTTCTCCTGTAGCCAGTCTTGGTAGCAGTAGGCCAGTGCAGCACACCTTGCCATGTGCTGTGTTTGGTAATAAATGCTTTCATATACTGGGCTGAGGTGTCTGATAAAAAACATCAGCAGAGAAATAGCTCACAGTCGATATATTAGAGGTCAGCTCGAGAGTTAAAAATCAAGATCCCTCTCTCACAGTAGGGTTTCAGTGACTGCTCATGCTGTCCTTAAACCGGCTCTGTTAGTATCTTCGTAGTCCCAGGCAGACAGCACCGTGGGATTTGTTAAATCCAAATTTTAAAACTTTGCTGTTCTGCATAGTAAAGAGGGAGAGATGCTTCTTTTCAACTGAGCAATTATGAATCTATTTGCATGACAACAACTTCACTAGCCATAGGACCTCTCTCAAGAGGATCCGCAAATGTCAAGTAATGACCAGGACTGATCAAGAAAATGCGGTTAACCCATTTAGGGATCAACGTACAGTGCACTGCATTGCCTTAACTCCTGGTGTAGTCCCAAATCTGTTAAAGTGTTGCAATGGATTGGGCAGTTTACAGCATGCATATGGCAGGTTGTATGGTCTCATCTTTGCATGCTGGCAGATTCCCTGCTTCTCTGCAAAGAAAAGTGGCCAAAATAAGTCCCTCATCCCTTGAAAGGACAGGGTGTTCAGGCTGATTTTTTTTACTGAGTTAGATGAAAGATGCCTCAACCGGAGTGTAGGTGAGAAACAATACTGAAGATCTGTTAGACTTTGTGGAGCTCAGATTTAGCTAAACCTACCATTGCTGTATTTTTCACTACTCAGGTGAACGTGGCAAATGATCCCCTTGTGCATGAAGATATGCCACACTGGACAGTTAGCCACATGCACTGTCAACTTTGGTCCTCCAAAGTACTAGCCTGATGCAGGGTACCACAGCAAATGATGTGTAGCCATGCACTGTTTGGGGGAAATAGAAAAGGAAGACCCTTTTTTAAAAAAAAAAAATAATTCTAGTGAAACAGATGTAAAGCAAACCTGTCCACAGCAGAGAAAGTTGTGGTTGCCCCACGGATGTAGTGGTCATAAGTGTACATCATCATGTCCATATCTTCTCCGTAGTGTCCTGGATATTCTGTTGTTAACCTTTATATTAAGGAAAAAGAAGATAATATAATTTACCATCTTACAGGAAAGTTCAGTTTTCTGAGTGTAGCTCAAATAGTAGATTTTCCCTGCTTTTTAAAAATTCTTGTTTCTTAACAGCACCACAAGATGCAGTCTCACCTATGAGACTCTTCTACACAACTAATTAATGTAGCAATGTGAATAAATTTCAGTAAGTTTAGAACTGTTAAGAGCAAGTTAGAGTATTATATGTATATACATCTGCAGCTCTGGGATAAAAGTATCCTGAACAAGAATGTGAAGCTTCCCTACTAATGTCCTTATTGCAGGAATTTGCTCTGGCCTCTTGTGAGTATGTTTGGTTTGCTGCTGTAGAGTGCTGTAAATGTTGCCAAGTCAAATAAGTATAAGCCTTTATCCATTTACAAATTTTATTAAATGAATGTAATAATTAATCCATTCCTCTTTGTTGTTTCCACTTTCTGCCTAGTTTATAATGTAAAAATATGGGCCTGGATAATATTTGTGCAGTGTATCTTATCTAAGAAGCTCAAAGTGCTTCTGCACTTATTAATCAAATTATGATTACTGCTTCCCTGGGAAATAGGCAAGTAATACTGCACTTGGTTTTACAGATAATGAACAGATGCAGGAAGGGGCTGGGACCTTAACCAGTACTTTGTCAACATTATGTTAGAGGTCAGGAATGGAAATCTGGCGCTTGGTCTCTCCTTGTGTTACACCATTTTACGTGGGAGTTGCTGGTGGAGTTATGTCAGCTTCATTCTGAAACAGCACAGGGAATAATCATGTTCCCTGTAAGGGAGATGCTGTCCCCATGGATATTAATGTCTCAACTCCTATTGAGACTAAGAGTGTTAAGATGCCTTTACAGAAATCCTGACAACCATTTTTCTGACTTAATTCAGCCCAACAGCAGTACTTGAATGATGCTTGAAGGTGATCCTAGCACATCCCAGCCAAGCACTCATGTGCTTGTTTATATTTTATTAAATCAGTGGGGTTTGAGTACAAGCTTAAATATTTTATTCACTAGGAATATAATTATTGAGATGGTTTTAAGTTTTAAAATGAGTGGGTATTTGGAGCCCAAACCAGCAACTCTTGGAGTACTCAGAAACAGAAAGTTTACCTGAAAACTGAGGGACTCTGGAATATCAGCTGCTTTCTCCTAGAGCCACTTCCTATAACAAAAAAATCCTCTGAAATTGCCACCACTCTGTGTATTTTAAATATATTTTTGATCACTTTGTTTACCCTATTCTAATGCTGTTTACATCATCTTTGTAAAGCAGATGTGACTTAATTCCAGGTAATTTTCAGCTTTTGAAAATGAAAGAAAAACATCGTTCAGTTGGAACCTTAACCTGAGCATAAGCTGGTCCTTCTGTATAGCCAACTTGTTAAAAGCCCTCCAGTTTGCAAAAAGCTGCTCTTGGAGCCCTGTACTCCATGCCTGGAGCTGTAATGAGAGTTAGATTATACTTCACAAAGCCTGACCTTTGCTACCTGGTCTGTTATCTATTTTCTTAACACAGAAATCAAGGCCTTGAGGAGGACTTTTTTTGCATTGCCCTCCCATCAGTGAAGCCGTGGATATGAACCTGGGAACTTGAAAGTATTTCTGCATCCATAGCTAGAGGCCAAGAGAAATTTGGGCTATGTCTATGCTAGTAAATTAAACAAAACCAAAGACTGTTTCTGGGCACTGTAACTCGATTACCTAGAAGTGTAAATTATTTGAGCAGTTTTAGCCCAGATCAACTAGCACAGTCTCAGCAGATACCTCAAAGATGCAGCTTGTGAGTTAGCACCTGGTAGGTACCATTCCCAACTGGCAGAATGTAGACACCCTATTATGAAGGGTAAGAAAGTTTAATGGTGTGCCAGAAGAGAGCCCCCATATTTAGTTTACTAATTTGGATCCTGAGTGTCTGATAGTGCATCTTTGAAGACTCCTGGATCATAGCAGGCTTTAAAAATGTGACACGAAGACCAACTATGCATCAGGATTTCATTTTGCATTACCCTGTCAACTCCAGGTTTTGGGGCTTTTTTGGGCTTTTATTATGAGAAAACACTAAGTTGTGTGTTTATCTATGTTCCAAATAAATGGAAAACAAAAATGTGTTTTATAACATCTGTTTGGCATTCAGCAAGGAAAATGTTCTGTAATCTTGACCAGCATTATGTTCTGGGCAGACAAGACTCTGCAAAACACAAGGTTTTAAAAAGCAGCTTTCAGCTCTACTCAGAGACAGAACTGGGAGTCAATTCTTTGAACTTGTGATGAGCCTTTCAGTTGAAAAGTAAATCTGATGACAAGCTCCTGAGTTACTGTGAAGAGAGGTCTCAGAGACCTTTTGCAGAAGCAGGGAATGTTACTCTGAAAGGAAATGGATGCAGTCGGGAGCCTTCATTTAGTTTCCCTCTTTTCTTTCTGCGTGCTGTCATCTACCCCTCCTTCTCTACTAACTTCTCCACATTACCCTTCATCCTCCTTAGGCTCCTCTGTGAAGAAATATTCGAAAAGCAAATATATGCAATTACCAAAAGTAAATGATTTGGGGATTTGAGCTGCTCCGAAGTTAGTCTTGTTACATAGACAGATGCTTGCTGACTCCTTTTGTTCTTGGAGAGAAAAATGATAAGTAATGCTATGACACCAGTGTTCAAGTCCGCTTGGGTCTGTGTGGTCTGTCTGTCTAATTCAGTCCTCTTTGATGTTTGCTGTACTCATTTATGAAACTGTTCCCTTAGGCCCACGCATTTCAAGGTCATCTGGATTGCTCTGTATGCTTCAGAAGGAAATTGGTTGCCCATATAGCAGGGCTCTGTGGCGTGACCCATCCTTTCTCTGTTATCTCCATCTTTGGAATCCTGAGGGTAGGTTGAACAGAATGTATCTGCGCTGAGAGATACTCTAGCGTTTAATGCATGGAGATACTCAGTATGTGGTTTTCTCCTCATGGAGGGGAAAGAGGTCATTTAACTCAGCCATTAAGAGTGTTCTCAAAGTGGTCTGCCCAGCACAGGACAGTGTTTTCCTCAGCCTTTGTGGTAGCTTGGTGTATAACTTTATTATCGAGTGCTTAACTGAAAATATTAAGCGTTTAACTCTCTAATGCATATCAACTCTGAACCACCTACCAGGGCCCTACAGACAGGTAATTTATTTACAAACCCAGTAGCATTTGTGAGCCATGTGTGGCAATGTATGGTTTATTCCTGAAAGGAGTCATGAAACAAGTGAGACACACTTTTTGCCTTAGTTGGTGAGGGTTTGCCTGCCCATAGCAGTCTGACCTCCCAAGGAGTCAAGCCCAAGGGCAAGACCCATTCGGGAAGAGCTATCCACAGTAACCTGCATGAGGGCCCTGTAAGTGCTTCTGGCATTGACCTCTTGGCAAATTAAAAACTGTGTTAGGGGAGCAGTGAGAAGCTTGGGAATTGCCAGGTGCTGACACAAAGTTGTTGCTGCTGCTGGGGGTGATCTAAGGCTTCTGGGACCAAACTGTGGTGCTTGTGGTGCCTGAGAGGGTACATGAGGGAAGGCCCTAGAAGCAAAGCTTGCAAAGCAGCTGTGAAAAGACCCGTGTTATACTGATTGTGGGACGTTGGCACTGAGTAATTTGGTGCCAAATGAACCCCAAGGAGGCAGAGGATCTGTGTAGGGGCTAGCAGGGTGCGTTTAGTGGGATTGTTTACTAAACCCGGATATGCACATAGGTGTTAAGTTTGGAGACGGACTTGTAGGGGAGAAAATAGTAATGTGAAGCCTTTAGTAAGTGGTAGCATTTTCAATACATATGGTCTGTTTGGAAGAATTAATACAGAAAACAGAGGAATTGTGGTTTGGCTTTGCAAATCCACTTCAGGTTAGTACCTCCCATATAATGTTTGGGCAAAAGAGACTTGGAGCACTAGTGGCATTGTCAAGAGGGAAGAAAGCAGGTGATTCTGTGTTGAAGACTGTGAAAGAAAAGATTGTGAGAAGGCATGTAAGTGGTTTGGCATGTATGGGGGAGAGCAGGAAAACCTGACAGAAAAAGGTATTTTCATGGTGAGGTTTGTAGCTGGTGTAGAGATGATGTGGGATGGTTCATCTTCTGACTGGTTTGCATTGTCCCACCCATTCGCACATTTTTCCAATATACTTTGCTATAATCCTATAAATCTTGCCCAGGGTAAGAAATGTATTGAAAAAAGGCATTAAATCTTTAACAGGATTACTGTTGTTATTATTTTAGCCTGAAACTAGTAACCTTGTTTATTTTTCATGGTGAAGAATTAGTATGTTAAAGATTAATAGAAAACACAGTTACTCATTTAGCACTGAGAAGAATGTTTTGTACTAATCTACAGTGGTTCCTAGCACTCTTTTAATGATTGACTTCAGAAATAATTTTCATTAATCTTATTTTTTACCAATAAGAAGCTCAAGTCACACCAGTGGCTGTATTAGTATTGTATAGCCTGGCTCTTAGAGAAGTAATTGGGAACTGTGGGTATGCCTTGCCTTCAGATATCAAACAGACAAAAAAAAAGAGTCTTTAAAATATCAAAGACAGTGGTAGAGTTCATGGTTTCCTGCTCTAGCTGTTAAATATATTTATTCCTTGCTAGTAAGTAAGTTGTTTTGGAGTGCCTTACACTTTTCAATTCTTGTGCAGCTACAGTGCTGACAAGACGAATGGCTCCTCTTTAACCTTCATTTTCCTCTTCATTGCTGAACTCTAACAATGGCACAGCCAAAAGAAGGAGCTGTTCCATTTCAAGAGGAAAACATAAGCTTTGACATTAACTTTCTGCCCTTTGAGGACAAGGAGTGTCCCCTGAATGGCCTTGCCGTTTCAGATGTTATTTACAAGTGTTCAAGAATATGACTCTTCTAAAGGAGAATTTTGTTTCAGAAGCCATGAACCTGCATGTTGTGTTCAATGAACATGGGAATTCTATGGCTCTTTAATCAATTTCAATCCTTCCTCCAGCTGGAAGACAGTGATCATCCCCTTTTAAAAAGCATACTATGATGAAAAGCCAGAGAAGGTCTTAGTAAACCATCTACAGAAATTCCTGCCAACAGTCCCGTATAGATCCCAGATTGCTGGGCTTCCAAGGAGCTAGAGGTGTCCTGGAGCTGCTCTACAGAGGATCAGTTTTCTTATGTGGCCATGTCACACACATTTCAGGATTGCGTTCAGGCTTCAGGCTCTGAGATCATACATTCATCTAGACACATCACTGCCCTTCTGTTTCCACTCTGTTATAGTGAAAACCACAAATTCTCACAGGGCTGAGGAGCCATGAGACCAACACAGTGGCACCTTATGCCTGTTACTCAAGAAAGACATATCTGAAATAACATTAGCCAGCTTTCCAATGTTAATATGTTTCACCTAAGATGTCTCTGGAAGATGGTCCTGGAAATTGAACTGTAAGGTTGTATATGATAGGCTATAAAAAAAAAAAAAAAAAATCAGTTAAATACATTATTAAAAAAAAAAAAAAAAAAAA
>NW_020799091.1:120616385-120761561 GCF_003259725.1 Athene cunicularia
GGGGGGGGGGGGGGAATTGCATTGCCCAGAAGTGCATCCTTCTACACATCTACTCTGAGTTCACTTCCTGGATTTGTATCTCTGCTGTTGGTAATCTCTGAAAAACCAGCATAGGATCTCATCAGTTTCAATATGGCTTTGGTGGTGGGTTGAGTCAAGAAAACAAATGACTTCTTTTAAGTCCCATAACTCTTGGAAAATGTAATTGTTGCCTGGACAATGTCACTGTGACAGAGAGCAGCCCCAGCTCCAGACAGGCCTTCTGGCACTTGGACTACCGGTTGTTTGGAGAGGGGAAACAGTCATAAGCAGTCTGTGCAGTCTGTGGGGCTGCTCAGTGACATGTGTTTGCTTTTGAGAGTATGGAGTCAAGCTTTCAATTTCCTGGCAAACAGAAAAATCTGAGCTCTAATGGGACCACTTAATAACACTGTCTGCATCTGCGACAGATTTACTTCCTTTATGCTTTGAATCAGCGCACAGTTTATTTTATTGTGGTAACATTCCCTAGGTAGGTAAAATAATGGGAGCTTTTCTGCCTCCTGTGAGGAATGTTAATTATTTTCATTATGGCAAAAAATGTGTGGAATCCATGACAAAACTTGGCGTGGTGAGGAAGGAAACAAAGTACTTGTAAAAAAAAAAATTTAAAATAGCAAGTGCAAAACTATGAGATGGGAAAAGATTGGTATATTTATTTTCAATATGGGCTTACTGTACAGGTAAACTGGGAATTAATGGTGAGGAGACAAGCTGTGAAACAGAACTGCTGGGCTCTTAAGAGTAAGGATATAGATGCTACTGAGCAAAGTCCTTAAGTGTGTATTTGGCTTTAACCATGTTTCTACATTAAGCAATGTGTTTAAGTGTGAGTCTCAGTCAGCATGATGCTGTCATAAATTAATATTCAAAAAAGTATTAGCAGTATTCAAAAAACACAGGAATGTTCTAGCTGTAAAAAACAGGTCAAATTCTAACAAACCATTTGCGTGGCTCATACACATGGGGAAAACCTCTCTTTATTCATTGTAGGGAAGACCAGCTTTCTTCAGGAGGAGTGTAGTCCTGAAGAAGAAAAGCCAAGAGTAACCATGCATAAAGATCAGCTGTTTTACTGCTTTTATATTTGCCAGAGAGCCCTGTACAGAGACAACTGGAGGAGGAAGGGATCACATACCCAAGGTGAGAGCTAATTTAAAACAAAGAGTTTTGTTATGCCTCAGTATTGTCAGTTTTCTTAAAAATGCTTTTCTGCTCATACTTAGTTTCATAATGAAGGATTCATTGCACATTAAAATTCAAGGCTGCTGAGAAATTCTGCAATGTGGATTGTCTTTGAATATGGATCTTCCTGTGTCACGCATGATCCATGAGGCACCACAGTTATTGCATATTTTCCTGTATTGCTTTTCCAGATAGCCATACACTAGTAGATGCCTTTGCATGAAATTAAGCTGCTTCAACCAAGAAATTGGAGTCAGTAGCATGTTAATAGCCATTTCTCCACAGATAGTTTATTGACAGCTAGTTTCTGGAACAGAATACATACCATTATAGGTTGGGGCAGAAACTATAATAAGTAATGATACTGTATATGTACACACATTTTTATTGTGTCTTATATGCATATACATTTTGAGGTCATACCCATGGTAGCCCAGAACTGCTTTGCAGGTTGTTTGGAAAATATATTCTCTCTGTCAAATGCGTCTTAAACAGAGTGCAAGATACAGACCAGAAGTGTCATGTGTGAACGAGGTTTTGTGACAGTAACTTGGAAATGCCAATGGAAGCGAAGTTGTGAGTGAGATCTCCTGAGCTTAGGGAATGGGAAGTTTAGCTGCTGTACACTGAAGTTTAACAATTCAGACAAGTCACATCTGTAGTAGTAAAACGGGGTGCAAAGCATGCTACCGCATTGCAGTTTATGTTGCTCATATGTTAGCATAACAGTTAGCATTCTCACAGACACTGAATAGACGGGGTAAAGGGAACAAACTAGAAAAGAAACCATTCCCAGCAGACAATAGGCAGGAGACTGCTGCTTTTGAGCTTAGCTGCATGGTGTGGGCCCTCCAGCAGAGGAGTCCTCCTATTTGGGAATCGCAGGATAGCTCTGGCAGAAAGGGACCTCAACAGGTCTCTGTTACAGTCCCCCGCTCAAAGCAGGCTCAACCACGAGGTCGGACCAGGCTGCTCAGGGCTTTATTCAGTCAAATCTTGAAAACCTCCAAGGATGGAGCTTGCACAGCTTCACTGGAAAACCTCCTCTACTACCTCACTGTCCTCGTAGAGGAAAGGGTTTTCTTTATATCCCTCTGAAGAGCAGTCCTGCCCTCACATGTATCACTGTTCCCCCCCCAGTTTGGTGCAAGCTTGGCAAGAGTGTGCTCTGTTGCCTCCTCAAGGTCACTGATAAAGATGTTAATCAGGAGGGGTCCCAGGGTAGACCATTAGTTACAGTGCTCTGCTCATAGGGGGCACCCAGGCAGGCTGTCACCCTTTAACCACTACCCTCTGAGCCTGTTAAACCACCATTTTTTTACCCATCTAGTTGTCTGTCCATCTAACATCCTAATTGGGATAACTGTATGTAGAAAGAGCTTGTATCTACCTTGCTAACACCATAGGCAGAATGAGAAATCGAAAGAAATGGGAAGGAAATATATTGTAGGAATGCACTCACTTGTAAGAGAGCAAGGTCAAACAAAGCTCTCAAGTAGAATGAACTATGAGAGACTGTCCAGGCTGAGAGTGGACATGGAAGTGTCAAGATAAGCCAGTAGCTTGAACAGAACAAACTGGGCTCCAGATAGAGTGGCTGAGCCTAGTAATACAGGGTATGTAAATGGTTTTATAATGGACTATAATCACAAACCGTGCACCAGAAGCTTTTCAGAAGCCAGGTGACAGGTCTTCCCAGAGGTTTTACAGCTCTCCCTTCCCAGAATAACTTGAGCACATGGGATTTCTACCCTGCTTAGAGGGAAAAATGCTTTATCCGCCTTTGAGATGCTGTGTTTTCTGCATGGAAAGACAGTGGCAGCTGAACTGCACAAGGCATTCTTTCCAAGCATAAAAATGGAGTGTTGTCACTGTTGGAAACATAAGGGCAATATAGGAGTCTGTGCAGCTGGAATGGAATTGCAAGACATCAGTAACCCCAAACATTTACATCAGGATTTGCATCACTCTGAATGCCAATTTGTGAGGCAGAAACAAAGCTGTTCCCAGTTGTCAAGACAACCTCTGAGGGAAGCAGAACTGTCAACAACAACAAAAGAGGTCAGAGAAGATTTCTGCCATCTCTCTGAAAATACACCCCATATTAGAGGAGTAAGAGAGATTGGAAGAACTGCTTAAAAGTTTGAGTGAATTTCCCTCAGAGGGAAGAGCCTGGGCAAGTATGTAAATAATCCACCAGATAGGGAACATCTGTAGGCAGTGTAGGCTGGAAAGGGGGCAGAAGAATGTTCAAAGACTTTGTTACAGAGTTCCTGTCATTTAAAATCTTTAAAAATAATAATAAAACCTCAATTATTTTCCTCCTGTCTGCAAGAAGACTGAAGGATGCAAAGCAAAGCACTGCTGTTGTGTTTGGCCAGTAGCCAGCCAGACAAGTAAAGGCCCACGGGCATATAAACAGTTTGTATGCGTCTCAATGGGAAGTTTACTTAAAAGCTGAGTTCTGGAAGCAAAGATTCAAGCACAATTTTTTTTCGGCTATTTTCTTTTTTTTTTTTTTTTTTTTTTTTTTTTTCTTTGTATCAGTGAGAATATCTGGATTAATAGCCCCAGAATGTAAAGCCATGTGTTCTCTTACACAGAATGGACAGGAGCAATATGCATTTTCTCTACACAGTCTGCTGCTGTGCTTTTTGTCTTAATTTAGAGAAACCACACCTGGGGGCATAGGGAAGCTTGGGATGTGTAGCTCTTTCTCCCATAGCCTCTGTGAGGTGGTCAGCACCAGTTGTGATACTGTGTTGAGGTGAGGCTACCTTTTTTTAGGTTTGGGCTGTGATCAGTAGCTCATTTTGACTTGGTCTTCAGCCTTAACAGGGAGGGCAAGTTGTATGTACCGCAAATACAAAAATCCTAAGTTGTCAGCCAGAGGATATTTTTTCTGAGGTAGTTGTCAATAAGTTCACTCCTGTAAGTCATTGTGGCACAACTGGCGTAGCGCAGAGATGCTCCTACTCCTGTAAATGTGCTGGATTTATAGTGGAAGCTATATCACCACCTCTGAAATGGCCCTCCACTTAGGAGACTTCTGTCATGCTTCCCAGCACAGCTAGGCTGCTGCTGGTAGCCAGACCTGTTCATCTGGGGCTTGCTACTGCATCACACTGTTCAGGGTAGCTCTGCCCTTGTTCTCCTCCCTTAGCCATGAATCCTCATGAATCCTCTTACCAGACCGGAAATAACTTGCTTAGCCCCATAAAGCACAGTTCACTTTTTCTCCGACAAGGTTATTGATGCGCCAAGCAGCAAAAGACACTTATAGGGACTGCTGGGGAAAAGAGGCCAAGAGGTTTGGTTTCTGCTTGAACTCACCAGCATGAATATGGGCATCTCCGGCTATAGCGGCAGCAGTAAAATTGCCATTCACGGTCAAGCACAGATGGAAAATACTGGCTCTGGAAACCAGCCACCAGCCCATTGTTTGAGCAGGTTTGGTACCTGATAAAGAGGAGGAAGAAGAGAACACATAAGGAAAACATGATATTAGATTTCCTGATAGTTTCAAGCATTTCTGAAAACAGCATTAAAAATTTTGATTCAGGGTGGAAGCTAAAGGTTTGGCTTTGTATTGAGAAGCACTGTATGCACTTACTGTGTGTTGAGTAACCATTTTGTGTAAGAAATCAGCAATAGTTAACTAATAATGTCTTAACGTTTATGTTAAAACTATTTAAACTGGTTTTAAGTATTTAATCATTCCTGCTAATCAGGCAGGAAGATTGTTGTGCTGTTGACATTCTCAACTGCTTACAAACCATGAGACTGACTTCAAAATAGTCCATTAATACTTTTATCTTTGACTGTTGGTATCTGAGCTTTTGGGATTCACTAGAGTAATTTTTTCAATTGCTTTTCTGCAAAAAAGAAGCCTTACAAACTCTTTTATAAGAGAAGTTCAGCAATTTTATTTCTTTCTCAATTACCTATCTCCAGGAGAAGACACTCTTAATTCAAAACATTATAGGCTTGTGATGAAATAATGATTTGATAGCAATCACATGAGCAAACCCGAATCTCCCGTGTTAAGAAGTTATAAGACTCACATACATTTTTTGACTGGATTTTCAAGAGGAAAATCTGCTGCTTCATGCTCTCTGTACTGGGGAATTCTGTCATAAAAGTAAATCACTGCCTTCAAGTAGAGTAGACGCGGTCTCTAAGCATGCAGATATATGCTGCTCTTTCTGCACACCCTACAAGCATCTGGACACTGATACCAAAGTAATTCAAATGATAATCAATTTGAATAGCATGCTTCTTGGAGAGTAAAGACAAGGAGACTGTGAAAACAGACAGCTCATTAAATCAGCTATTGAGTGCTCATTCTCTCAAGCACCCTCCTAGCCTCATTGTTACCCTGTTGGAGAAAATTACAGGAATTCAGTTTCTTCCATTTCCTTTCCTTTTCTTTTCTTTCTTTTTCCTTCATAAAGGAAAACTGGCAGCCTAGAGCTGTAGCAAACCTTCCTTGCCATACCATAAAATCAAATAAATTGATATATCCAAAAGACACTTTCAGAAGTAACTTTATCGTTAACAAATACCAAAATTTTCCGCTAGTTTCGTTCAATAACCTCATAGTTGATTTTAATGAGCCTGAAGTTCCCAGAAAGGACAACACATCGTCTAGCAGAGTTTGGTGTTTGGAAAGTCCTTCACTTGTACATACAGGTGTTAGCTTTCCCAAAGCGTGAGGCTCAAGTGTTTGTATGCAAAAGCTGAAAAACTGATCAGTTCCTCCGCCTAACTTTCAGCTTCCACCTTTGAACTAGGGGTTTCTTCTCTATGTCCCTTCCACTGTGTTCTGTTGTTCAGACAAGAGTATTTACAGTTGTTTGTGTCCCTGCATATCCCACATTGCTGAGGCCACATATAGTTGCAGTGCTTTGGGAGACTCTTTCAAGCACCTTCAGAGATAAGCAGTGATGGGGACTCTGCGTTGCTATGGTATCACACCAAGTAAGGCAGTTTGGCTCTCACTCAGAGGATTTCAGCAGGACTTTGATAGGAAGATGCTCTGTTTTTTGGCACACAGGCCATGGGAACATATGGCTCAGACTCTGTGTAAACATATTGGATAGCTGCAGATGATTGGTGTTATCCTGATGGAAGAAAGGTCGATATGCAGAAATATAGGAAACGGTTGTACCTGTTGCAAGATGAGCATTAACCTGTGTAAAGTAGAACCAAACTTGTGTCTCTGTTTTCTTTTGCCTCTCCCCCATCCCAGTTACATGCATTTCCACTGCTCAAGTCCTTGTGTCCCTGGGAGATTTTCTAGCTGTTTTGCATAGGTGCAATAACAGGAGCATCTTGTTCCTCCGTTTCCTTTGAACTTCCTCTCAGAGCCTTGGCATTGCCCTGCAATTTCCCATCCCCGACGATCAGCATCTGATACTCCTTCCCGTATTTGTCTTTGTGGGTCGTTCTTCCTTCTCCTTTTTCTGTCCGCACCTGCTCACAATCAGACTGGGAAGACCCGCCCTCTTTCCCTTTCTCTTTGCCCTACAACAGTTTTTATTTTCTTGACACCTCTACTAATACAGTCCAGTTTTGGTGGAAACATTCACTTTGAGAAAGATGTCACTGATGGAGCCTTCTCTCTTTAGGGGATTGAAAAAAAATCTAACTAATGTAATACTCCTATGTTTACATGCTTACATATCTGGGCACCAACTATTAGGAAGGTTTGGTTATTTTTGATCCTAATTCTATCTTCTGATGAAAATTCTGTTTAAAAAAATATTTGGAGTTGCCTTAAAAATTAGTTTCTTAGGTGGAGAGTGTAACTGGCCATAAGTCATGACTTATAATTAAATTGCCATTTTATTTTAAAAGCATTCAAAGTAAAATTTGAAATATACTTTTAAGCTCGTTTGCTTCTCCCTCTTCACTTCAGTCTCATACATGCAGAGTCCTGCATTCTGTTAAAGCTCAATATTGCGTTCAGTGAAAGAAACAGAATAGTGACATTGAAGTACTTTTCTTTAGCTTTGAGATAATGTCAGATTTTTTCCCTGATCCAATTTTCAAGTCAAATCCAGATACTCCTCCAAAAATGAAGAGATGCTTTCAGAAATTGGAATGCTTATTTGTGAGCTCATATAAAATACTTTTTTCTCTTTCCTTTTCCCAGTTGGCCTCTTTCCTACAAGCAGAAAGTAATTTTTTAAGGGAAACAACCTCTCCGTACACACCTTTGTAGTCAGATGCTCTGTGCACTAATCTGAAAACCCTACTTAATATGTGAGAATTTCTTCCTTTTCTGTTGAATTCACTACTCCTGTCGCAGCAAGTCCTGCAAACCAGTATTGTGAATAAAAACTAGTGATCCAGGACCTCTGATTTATGGCTAAGTAAAAAAAAATAAAATTCCTTTTTCACTAGACCCACTTTGTAGCACTTTGGTTATAGAGGATAATTCAGTATTCAGAGTTAATGTCACTGGGTTCTCCTCATTCATGAAATCCTGATGTTGGTGAGAAGAGGGGAAGATACCTCAGAAGGTGAATGCAGAAGAGCATGAGAAACCAGCTGGGACTGTGTAGGATTAAATTTGGCAGTGGGTAGATTGTTTTGTTTCTCTAGTTGGATCAAGTTGCAATGCATGAAGAGAGGAGTTGCCTTTTGTATCTGGTACTGGGAGAAGAGGAGGTGAGCTGGCAGGTGGGTGAGGGAGTGGGAAGGTTGGTGGTGGTGAGCGTCAGGTGCTGTTGAATGGGAAGTTGCCCTTCCCTCGTTTACATCTGTTGGAAATGACTGCAGTATTTCATGGAAACTAAGTAAACTATACAGCCTTATTTTGGGAGGAGCTCTGCGTAGTAACGGAGATATGATAGCTGAGACTTTCCCAGCCTCCTGCAATTGCTGTGGAAAGCCGCTCCTTAGCCAAATCTTTTTCTGAACTGGTTTACTATACAGCCGAGTTCTGCAACCAAAGTCTGCATCCATGTTATCAGTTTAGTTTTGTTCGCCAGTGAGCTTTTATCTGTGAGAATAAACTAGTGCTGGTTTGAAACAAACCCACTCAGAATTCATGTGTAAATTTTGGGTCCATACAAGAACTGTTTCACCCAACAAATCCACTTAACTTGTGCCGCATTATTTGCAAACATTGATACAGCCTTAGGGATCAAGCATGTACCTCAGTGACTCAACAGTTGCCTGCCAGACTGAAGACAAGCATTGCTTGCCACAGTATAATTGTTTTGAGCAATGGCACCACTTGTGACAGTTCATAATTATCTCTACATCTTATTTTTGCCGTTTGCTACAAATAGACCCAGAGTGTTGTGCCCCATCTAATGCTGGCACTGTGTTATAAACCTCTCTCTGAGGTTTCCTGTTGCCCAGACACGCTGGGGATTAGCCCAAGCAGCATGTTATCTTGAGGATAACAACTCAAAGAGGAAGCCTGTTCACTACAAAATGGCTCAGAGAAGCCCAAGTCAGGATGCAGTAAGTGGTGTGTGCATTGAGCCCCTGCTGCACTGCTCAGGTAGCCCTTCCTGAAGCTCTCTGGGAACATGCAGAATCTGACACTCAGTAGTCAGTGGGTCATGCTGCATTAAAGGTGGTTTGTTCCTTATAACAGGGTAACCTGAGAGTGTCAGTCTATGTACTTTGGAAAAATCCCACTGTTTTGCTGTAGAGCAGATGGTGCCTGAAAAACTTGCATCATTAATTACTTTAAAGCTATCTCTCCAGAGCCTGTCACAGCAGAATAAATCTATATATTCAGGGGATATATCAGACAAGGCAAACTGACCCAGTAGAAATAATGCTGCGTGCTTTCATCTGCAGTCCTTCCTGGAGCGCGTAGGGAGAGAGATGGTCTCACCTCACGCAGCCAGTAAGACCACGGTTAGAGTGTGGGAGGGATTTGTTAACCAGACACTAGATAGACTGTTTTCCTGGAGTGCTGTTTCACCAAAATCTGTTACTTTCAATATCTGAAACTTAATTTCCTTTTGGTACAGCTGTGGAGGGGACACCCTGTCCTGCTCTCCCCAGTTATTTTTGTAGAGTGTCCTCTCTCTGTGTAATTTGGTTAGTTGCATGATGAAAGCTAATCTAACAGTCAGTGTGTTACAGATGAGTGGGGAGACGTAAGTGGCTGAGGGCAGTCTCAGGGCACTTGAAACACTGGCACTCAGATGAAGGGAATGGTTTTTGTGTGTTTGATCAGGCCGTGCCAGTCTCCCATGGCCACTTCTATGAGGAGTCTTTGCTATCTGTTGTGGGGTGGTGAGACATGTTGTCATGACTTTCACGTGCCAAAGGCAGCCTCACTATCATCTTCAGCTATCTTATTCTTTCATTTAGGGGTCAGTGATGACTTTCTTTCTCCTTCACCCAAAGGGAAGGATTCACCCTGTTGCTTTCTTCTCGACAGTCACTGATGAGGCCTCCCTGTTTGCAAACACACCCCTCTTCTCCTCAGATGCTCCCACTGGACTTGGTCCATTGCAGCTGTGCTAAAAGCTTTTAGTACTATCCCTTTAACATAAACATAGGACTTTGAAGAAAATTAACTTGTTTGCCTAGATAGCACAAATGGGAACATTTTGAAAGGGCAGCTTGATTATTGGGTTTGGGTAATACAGCCTCAGATTTGAGATTTGGGATTGGTCAGAGATTGAGAACAAAAACAGTTCCTCGCAGATGTACCGGGGCGTGCTGCCAGTGCCTGAACAGGAGGCTCCTGCAGACACTTCTTTTGCTCATGAGTCTGTCTTTGCACATAGCTTGTGGGAAATAGGCTTGTGTGCCTACTTTGAAGGATCAGTGTGCATGCATGTGTGTGTTCACTTAATGAAAAGAAAAATGAGGATGAGAATGGGAGTGGGGAGGGAGAATCTACGTATCTGCTTTTTCCAAGTCCTATCCACACAGTTTCTCAGAAGTCTAAACAAGGAAAAGAGGCAATAAACATGCATTAAATACCACTTAGCTGGAAATGCTTCTGCTTTATGGGTAACTGGGAGTATATTGGGGATATGGCACAGTTCCATCTGCATTATGTGGTGTAAAACAAACATTTTCTCCTGGAAGGATGAGTTGCCTGTCTTTTACTTGCAAGCTTTTGTTCATTTGTTTGTATGATCCCTGTCCTTTTGTATTATCACTTTCAGGCAAGAAAAATAATTTTTCTTAAGTACTTTGTTCAAAGACTGATCTGTAGAGACAAGTCTAGTATTCAGTGAAGCACTGAAGAACAGTCTCACCTGCAGTCACTCAGACCTTACCTTTTCTTAGGTGGTGAAATATTTGCCCAAGGTCAAACTTCCTCCAGTACAAACGGAGGAACATAAGCTTTAGTCTGTCTGAAAGGCAGGATTCCTTGAGATGTCGCAGCATACAAATAATTAGAACTGTGTAGAATCAGAGGATGTCCTGAAGGCTTTTCATTGCTTCAGACATGAATATTTCCAAATTATCCAGGAACAGATTCTGCTCCCAGTAGTGAATAGCATCTCAGTTAGCACATAGCCTCTGCAGAAGGTGTTGGGACAGATTCAACAAAGCCTTTGTACACGTACCTAACTTTAAAAGTGTTCAGAGATTAATGATGCTCAGAAGATAGCTCATGAGAGGTCATCTGATCCCAGTCTATTGCCAAATTTTCCCTGAGTCTTGTAGCATGTTCACAGGTTTCTTGTGTCCGTTGAGCAAAACACAAAAGGACATGCTCTCTTTAAGAAGTGTATGTACATATATGCTTAACTTCAGGGGTGCATTTATTAAGTGAAGCACCTATAGTTAGATGTATTCTGAAATGTCAGTAGGTAATTGTAGGCAACTGGCAGAGGTTATTTGATTTCATTAGTCTTCTTCAGGAGAGAGATGGGGTGGCCCAGAGAGCAGTTTTTAGAGTACCTGTTTCTCTCCTTGAAGGGGGCAGAGGTCATAAACTGAGTCTGTGTAATTGCCCTCTTTCTGTTGAATAATTTGTTTCATATCTCCAAGATGCAAAGTCTTTTAATCGTAGAAGCCCATATAATACCTAGTGTTAGTGTAGGAAGCAAATTTACTTAAACAGCTCTGCCAGTTGTTCCTTCCTACCCTCCTGCCCTGCAACTCTCCTATCCCTATGCTCCCCACATCCATTTCTGCCATTTCCCCCCAGTGCGAACAGCCAAAATAATGGGTTGGGGACTTTCTTCTCTCTGCTTTATATTCCCACTTCATTTTCTCTCTGAAGCTTTTCTTGGTTTGTTGTCTTTTCTAAAGAAATCTCTCTTGGATTTGTCTCTGTTGTGCTGCTGCACAGCAGTCAGGAATGGTGGTTTCTGAAACTCCATAAACATCATTTGTCAGAGGTCATTTTGTGGTGTTTCTACCAGACTAGAGTTTCTGGGGCATGGCTGAGAAACTTGAGGGAATTCAGAGAAGAGCTGTACGTATGATCCTTGCTTAGAAGTGTGGGAATATAAATTTCCAGAGGAGGACTAGAGGAATGGAGACATGTTCAGCCAGAAATCAAAAGCATGGGTGAAAGTGTGTGGGTGAGGGAAAGGCATAGCTGCTACCTATTTATAAGTTAAAGAGATTTTACAAAGGATGCAGTGTGCTTGTTTTCATTACTCAGTGAACAGAGGGCAAGGAATAAAAAGCCTCAATTACAGCAGAGGAAATGTAGCTTAAATTTTTGGAAAAACTTGACAGCTTTGTAGTTACTGGTGGTACAAGCCATTGAATCTCCCTAGATGTGATGTGCAAGGTGAGACAAAATACCCTGTGAGGCAGAGCTGAAGAAGAAATATTACAGTCCATTCTACATGGATGGGGAATGGACTAGCAAGTCCAGCAGAGTGCTGTGTCAGCTGAAATGAGGATGAGGTATTGCTCACCAACATATTGGTTCATCAGGGGATCAGTGCGGAAACAGAGGTGGGCGAACAGGAACTAATGGTACAGATTGCAACTCATATTTGTGGTCCCACTTGGTTACTGAGTCAATCTCTTTAGAATTGGGGATGGCTCCAGATAGCATGGAGCTGGGCATGGAAGAGAGACAGCGATGAGAAGTAAGACCACTAAGAGAGAAGGTGTGGGATTGTCAAAGGCCTCACAGGCTATGTCCGTGCTGTCACATTAATTTGAGGTTTGAGTTTGCACTCAGACACTCCAGACTGGCTGCCTGCTGGCCCACACTTTCAATCCAGTCTGGGATGAGCCTGCTGGGCACCAGTGTCTGGGCGCAGTGAGGGATGTGCTGGCTTACAGCAAGCCTCTCTCCATGAAGCACTGTAGATGCAACCAGCTCAGCCCTGCAGAACACAACCAACCAGAGCTAGCTGAGATTTATGGAAATAGCCCAAGTAATTAGGAGCACAAATTCATCTTTGCAAAGGGGTACATGTTGCCTTATCACTTTGGTGTATTCCCCTCTCCCTCAAAAATAGATAAAAGAAAAAAGGAAGGACCACTATGCAGAGAAGACAGATAGGTGTAAGGATGTTGGACTGGAAAGGTGAGCTAGGGAAGAAATAACTAATATAACTCCAGAAGCTAGGAAAGAGAGTGAAACAGAGTTAATAACATTAAAGAGGAGTTGGAAGAAAAGTACATTTGGAGAAAAGACAGGGTTGGCAATAGGAAAAAATGTAAGCAAGAAGATGACAAAGTGGAAAGATTTTTATTTTTTTTTTAAGAAGTGAAGGAAATTAGATTCGAATAATACACTGTGGAGGTAATCTTGCTAAGCATAGGGAGCATGGTGATGAATATGACCCCATGGTTAGATAGCAGAAGAAAATGTTCTGTAAAGACTTAGGCAGTATCCTGTCAGTGAGAAGTGAACTTGAGCAATTGCTGCCAGAGATTTTTAGAAAGAGAATAACGATTTTATTTTGTACAATAGAAAGGTCTAATTCAAAATAACAATGCAATAAGTAGAAAGTGCATCAGTGTATGAAAAATGAAGAAGCCACCCAGGATTATCACAGTGTCTTCTTTCTGCTTGTTTTGTAGCTCTCCCCCTTTCTTTTCAGTTCTTATTACAAAATTAAGTATAGGGTCAATCTTTTTTTCTTTAGCAATTGCATCAGCCCTAGGAATGTATCATGTGTAATGAAGGAGTATGAATAATTCAGAACAAAATTTTGAATCATTTAAAAAGCAGAAGTTTCACATTTCATTGCTAACCTGTTCCCGTATAACATGAAATCTACAAAAATCACAATGCAATTTCTGGAACAAAACCATTTCGAGTGTTTGAAAATATTCTTGCATTCATTTCATTCTGTCCAAAGAATATTTCAAACTCTGAGTTTTCCAAAACTGTGTTTCACATTTCATGAAAAGATCAGAAGATAATTAAATACTGGATGTGTGCTTCCTAAACATGAAACACTGTATGTATTTCCAGAATTTATTGTGGCCATAAAATGTGATCAATCATCTTTACCTCTAAGGTTGATGGAAAATGTAACATTTAGTTAACCAAAACTGGCTGTATTAGGGAATTAACATGATCTTCTGTTCTCATTGTCATACCTATGTGTGCCACCATCATCACGCACTAGTGTGGATTTTTGGCTCCTGTAATACCAGCATGACTAGAAAACAGCCTTTGACTGTGCCTAAGCCAAAAAGCTTAGCAACAAAAACACAAAGAGAAAAGCCAGTGCAATACAGAGAAGATTTTTTTTTCTAGTGATAAGAGCAGGAGGATGGAGTGAGGAGTTTTACAATTTGTTCCCCAGTTTAGTCACTGATTCAACATGATTTCAAGGGGAACTTTATCCTCTCCTCACTGAATGTTCATGCCTCATTTTCCTCATCTGAAAAACAGCAGTAGCAAGACCAAACCACTTTGCAGCTGAGGTTGTGAGTAACCAAACTACAAAGCATTTGTAAAGTGCACTGAGACCCTCCAGTAAGAAATTACTACGGAAAAGGCAAATGTGATGCTGATCACCTCACACACATGCACTGTGATTAATGAGTCTCAGGCAGTAGTTCAGGGCAGTGAAGCCTCTGGTTATGATGGCATTACTATGCGCTCGCATTGCTCTGACCGCAGCATTAGTACCCGCATTCCACAGGGGGTATGAGGGCTGCGCCCTCCGGGGATGGGTGGGGGTATCCTACCATTCGGTTCCTGCCCTGTTGATCTCTTCCCACCAGCACTCTGTCGGCTCACCGAGGCTCTGGGCCGCCGGCATGCAGGCATAGTTCCACAGTCTGTCGGAGCCTTCCTTCTTGTTGAAAACACTCCTGACGGCCACGATCACCTGCCCGTGTGGGCACTGGAAGTTGAAACCTTGCCGATACACGTTGACCCATTCATCATTATCTCCATAGTTATAGGGGCCGTAGTAATAGTCACCGTACTGGCCCCATGCCACGGTCACCAGAGGCAGGAACACACAAAGAAGGACGAGGTCCATCCTGAGGATGTTCCTGGCTTAGAAATGCCCCGCTGGTTTGTTGGGCTGGCCCTTTTATATCGCCTCTAACATTTGGCTTCCAGATGTTATGCTTCCAGATCCAAGTGCAATGTGTCATTGCTTAGCAAACCTTCTCTGAATTACAGACATGTCCAATTACTTTTAAGGTGGAATTCTACAAGTACAGTAAGTCTGCAGACTGTAAGAGCTGGGTCTTCCCACCACCACAAACCATCTGTGATCCCTTGCTGCAGAGCTACTGTATAGAGCAAGATACACCTTGTAGTACAGCTGTCACAGACACCCCACTTTTATCCTCAAGACAGCAGTTAAGTTTGAAAACTACTTCATTTGAAATGAAAGATCTGTTTGAGGTTGCCATTTTCCATCATTAGTAGCATGCAACGAAATGTCATCATGTGTGTGTCCCCACCCTCTTTTCCCTAAGTACATGTGACATGATTCTGCCAGTCCCTAGAAAGAAGGGAATTGGACAAGTGAGGGAATTCACTGCTCCTGTTGTAAAAAAATCCTTTAGATGTGTTTGGTTTGGTTGGAGGAGAGGTGGAACCTGAATGACTGATACTCTGACTTGACATGGAAACAGCCCACCCTGAGGAGGAGGGCATTGGCTTCTTCCACGCAGAACTGATCTTGCTACAACTGTGTGAGCACTGCAAAACTGTGGACTCGGCAAATGTTTTAATGTGAGGATAAAGCACTTAAGCAAGTTACGATGAGATCAGATTTCATGTGTCACTCTATTGAAATCTTTGAGCAAGGCCCTTTAAGCTACCTTGCATGGGCTAGAAACATGAGGCTACTGTTGAGGAACTGCTGTGCCACAAGTTCAGAACCTGACTTGCCACATGGAAATGTGTTTATATGCCACATCCTCAGGTAGTTTCTTTATCAGGAACCTACCCTCTTCAGGAGAGTGTGGAATGCTGTGGTTTATTTAACTCTTTACTTGACCCATAGAAAACTGTGGGACTTGAGCATGTTTTAGTAAGTAGGACAGTCCAAAGTCAGTCTAACATAGTTATGTGTGTGTTGCCCATGCTGTATTACTAGTGAAATGTGTGACCCTTGGAACAGCTCCAGATTCAGATCCTGTCTCTTCCAGTGAAATTTTCAGAGCCTGTCTCTTGCAGTGAAATTTGCAAAGGATCCAGAGACTCTTTATTGCTGCAAGTTTCTCCTCTGCTCTTTTCACTACCCCTCTTCCCCATTTGGGCCATGCACAAAAAGAAATATGTATGAGCTTTTATTCTGTTGCTGGTATCAGAAAGAAGATCTGTGATGGGTAACAGCAGACTTGCTCTTCTCTAGGGATCTCCAAACCCATCATGCCTCCTCGCCGCTTTGCACGAGCATAAGCATCCCAGGAGGAGGGTGCCTTTACCAACCATCCCCAGATCTCAAAAGCTGCCTTCAGCCTCATCAACCAGGTGGTTTTGTGCCTTTAGCTAATGGCTTTTCTGTGGCAGAGCCTTGTTTGACAAAACTGCAAGCAGGGGTTGAGCTCTTTGGCAGGAGCAGAGTGCAGTGATGTTTGAGTTGTCTGTGCTCACAGCCAGTGCAGATCCACTTGGCAACTGGGAGTGCTGATCTAGCCTGGTGCCTCACCTCCAGCTGTAGCAGCCCCAGATGCCTGGGAAAGAGGGCTATGGAGCCAGCACAGAACAGCCCTTTCCTTGGAGCTGCCCTCCTCTAGATGTTAGTAGGAGACACAGGTAGCCAAAGTCTAAAAGAGAGAAAATTTAAGATTAAAACCCCCGTTTTTATCCCATGGGCACCAAAATGCAGACTTGAACTGCATGTTCTCACATGAGTTTTTCAGCTAACACAGTAGTTTATGTTTTTTCCCTTTTTACTTCCTTAGACACGTAGTCACATCTGGGAGCACTGCACAGTGCTATATATGCCTGAGAGGCATTCTGGAAGACATTTTAGCAGGAAGCACTGCATTATCTCATATATATGATCCTCACCTCACATAACCCTTTATAAGCACCAATCTTTGGAGGAAGTCCTTACATATCCTACACAAAAACAGGAACAAGAGGGGATGAGAAGGGGGAGAAGGACTCTGTGGAGAGTAGGGCAGAGTCTGCCTACCTTTGACAGGTGTGTGAACATTCAAGGTGTCTGTTACAGAATCCCAGCATCATCTGGGTTGGAAAAGCCCTTGAAGCTCCTCCAGCCTAACCATGAATCTCACCCTGACCGTTCCCAACTCCACCAGATCCCTCAGCGCTGGATCAACCTGACTCTTCAACCCCTCCAGGGATGGGGACTCCCCCCCTGCCCTGGGCAGCCCATTCCAACACCCAACAACCCCTTCTGCAAAGAAATACTTCCGAAGAGCCAGTCTGACCCTGCCCTGGCGCAGCTTGAGGCCATTCCCTCTTGTCCTGGCGCTGGTTCCTTGGCTCAAGAGACTCATCCCCCCTCTCTGCACCCTCCTTTCAGGGAGCTGTAGAGGGCCAGGAGGTCTCCCCTCAGCCTCCTCTTCTCCAGACTAAACCCCCCCAGTTCCTTCAGCCGCTCCCCATCAGACCTGTGCTCCAGACCCTGCACCAGCTCCGTTGCCCTTCTCTGGACACACTCCAGTCATTCAATGGCCTTTTTGGGGTGAGGGGCCCAAAACTGAACCCACTCATTGAGGGGCGGCCTCACCAGTGCCGAGTACAGGGGTCAGATCCCTTCCCTGTCCCTGCTGGCCATGTTAGTGCTGACACAAGTCAGGATGCCATTGGCCTTCTTGGCCCCCTGGGCACACTGCTGGCTCATTATCAATCCCCCCCAGGTCCCTCTCTGACTGGCAGCTCTCCAGCCACTCCTCCCCAAGCCTGTAGCGCTGCTGGGGGTTGTTGTGGTCCAAGGGCAGCCCCCAGCATTTGGCCATAGTGAAACTCCCCCAGTTGGCCTCAGCCCATGGCTCCAGCCTGTCCAGGTCTCTCTGCAGAGCCTCCCTACCCTCGAGCAGATCAACACTCCCACCCAACTGGGTGTCATCTGCAAACTGACTGAGGGTGCACTCGATCCCCTCATCTAGATCTAGATCTGTTGTGCCTTCCTACATACAGCCTACCCTGCCTGATCCCAGTTAATGGATAGGGTGGCACTTCTATGCTGCAGTGTGGTCAAGAGGTGGTTCAGCTGGAGGAAAAAGCTGTGCGGGGAAGATACTGAACACTAGAGATGTGGAACTATAACTCCCTGTAGCAGCCATGGCAGTGCAGACATGTCCTGACGAGGGACTGCCTGAAAATCTACAGTTCTGTGATTATGTGCCTTTTGGGAACTTTTAATATTAAATTTCATGCTTCATTCTGATATTGAGTAAAACCAGAAAAGAGCAGAATTTCTTACAGGAGGGACATGATGGTTTTTAGTCACCTTGGAGAAGGGTAGTATTTGTGAGTGGGAGAAAGTGTGATTTGAAAATTCTTGTAGGGGTTAAAAAAAGAGAATAGTGTGCATACATGAATTTTATCTCTCAATAATGCTTGTTCAGCTCTGCAGTTCACAGCTGCTTGCCTCATGGAGCAAAGCTGAGGCTACATGAGACTTCTTTCACTAACATTTGACACCGTTACTCCAACCCAGATAATTCCACTGATGTTGCCGGTGCTGAGAGTTGCAATTTTAGCTGTGTTTCCATTGACTCACTGGCATATTTACCACTATGCCTGATCCTGTTCTGGCCAGTGAATCAAACGTAGCAGTTCAGAAGCCAGTGGCTAGAAGAGCTGCAAACTAGTCTGAAGCTTGGTTATTTTCCGCTAGGAGAAAACTCAACAATATTTAAAAATGAGTCCCACTTTGAAATTACTTACCTTTTAATTTGACTTTAAAAACATCATCTGCATGCGTTACACATCCAATCTTTGGAAAAGCAGAAGGTGTCAATGAAGTAGTGAATATGCGGTGCTAAGACCAACCTTTCATTATCAGTTCCTTGCCGTGGAATCTACATTGGCTGGTAATGTTATTCCCTAACAGTTCTTATAAATGCTGCATTTAATCCACACAAACAAGTATTTAATTTCTGTCTTGCCCAGTGATGGTGGATGAAGGTGATTATTCTTGATATACTCCCTCCCTGGCCTAACTTCAAAGTTAGTTCTCCTTTGAGCACAGTTTGGACTAGAGGCCTTAAGAGGAATGTCCTTTCCAACTGGAATTACTCTGTTTCTCTCCTGCTGCAGATACTAGATGCAGCATTACTTAGCGCTGCAGGTTTTAGTAGTGTTTTGGAGCCAGTATTTTCTTACCATGTCATGTTACGGCCATGAAATGCAGAGATTGTAGTGCTTTGAACTAAAATCACAGATGCAGTAGTACTACAGGAATGAATAACAGTAGCTATCTTAATGGGGTTTATTTTAGCACCCAAGCTCTATACTAAAAAAGGAGAAAGAGTAGAAAAGCTTTATTTATTATGTGGTAAACACAGAGACAGTAGAGCTGCAGTGAGAAGAGCAAGGGTTCAGACTTGGTCAGTGACAGGTACAATTAGACCTATGTCTACAAAGCCGGGCTGCATGTCATCTGGTTTTATTGGAGCAGCCGTGTTGCTGAAGTTCCTGCATCCTCAAAGGTCAGAGTAATGGGCAATCAGTTTTTTACCCCACTGTGAGGGCAGAAGGGACATATAAAGGTGTTATCTCACAGCACTTCACCCTTTAGATGCACAAAGAGTGACTCCATCCTATATTACTCAGGAAAGGGTGACACTCTGCATTTTGTGCTGGTGAAGGAGGCTGAGTGTGTATCCCCTGAGCCCTGAAGTCCTCTGTACACAGAACAGGTATGGCAGAAGCAGTGACAGTAGCAGCAGCAGAATACATCTGCTTCCAAGCCAATGCAACCACATCATGTCATTTCAGAGCGAGAAGAAAGTGTTTTTCATGTCAGCTCATTGCATCAGTGAGGTCGCACATTTTGAACACATTTTCCATATTTTATTACACACTGTCTCAGAGTGATGTTGGCAGTTCTGATAAAGCAGAGTGGCTTGGATGAGTCAGGGAGGCTGCATGATCTGGGAGCTGTAAATTGAATCAAATTACTGATTACTTTTCCATGCCATCTTTGCAGCGTGACTTTTTTTTTTTTCCCTCCATAAGCTTCCTGTATTGTCAGTTTTTATAAAAGTGTGAGGATTTGGGTGCCTTTATTATGTTTTTGAAATGAGGTTACAGAAGTCTTGGTAATATGGAGAAGGATGAAGCTGCTAGAAAGCTGTGCCTCTCGAGGGACAAAGATACATCCTTGTCAACTTTTTAGCTCAAGATTATTACCTTCTTTCAGAGTAATGTATGTATGTGGTGAACGCTGGAGTTCATTTGTCAAGACTTCCTACTGTTAATGATATTTTTTCTATCACCTTTCCCTTGATTTTCTCAAAGTACTTTTAAGTTCAATTACCTTAATGAAATGTGGGAAAGGTGAATAAACCCTAAGTTTCCACAGTAGGTCCAGTGACCTGCCAAATGTCCACCAGTACGCCAGGGCTAGAAACGGATTCTAAACTCCAACATCAAGACTGTCGGCATCAGACTCCAGCCCTGGGAAAGCACACCTTTTCCCAACCCCTTCTTCCTGCCACTTCCCTACAGAGACACTGGTTCAGCTTCTACTTTGTGTAGCTCTTTGTGAAAGGGAAGATACTACTTATGATCCTGTGATACCAGAGGATATTGCAGAGCTATTTTCTCTTTGAAAGTAGCTGTAGAAGATTGTGATATGATACCACCTGGAATATTGCTGCAGAGAAAAAAAGTGCTAGCTGCAGTGCTGTTTTCCCAAAGTTATCATAAACCTTTAGATTACTTTTGTAATAGCTTCCTGCTTGCATGTGTAGTATTGAAATAATGGGTTCGGTAATACAAGCAAACAGGAAATGCAAAACTTGTCATAAAGTCTCAGAGGAAAGGGTAAGAAAGGTGCACTGAAACATTAGCTAAGAAATAACTGAAACAAGTTTTCCTGTCCTGGAAAACTGGCTAGATGCCATGATAAATCTTTTCCATCTGCAACTCTGAGATCTATTATTTTGAAAACATAGTTTTCGTAATCTATGAACAACTGTTTCATAGATTGATCACCTTTCCTAGATCAGATTAGCCCCCAAAACTGGGTACAGAAGTAACAGTCACAAACTTTTGTGACAAACCTTTCCCTGCTCACACAAACCTTTGAGCAGGTAAAAGTTGGAAAGAGGAAAAGAGCTAAATTGTTCAAGGGGAGACATTCTTATCAACTGCAGGGTTTGTGCAGCCACCCTAGAATTTCTGCACAGAATATTCTACCATTAAATAACCCAGGAGCCTGTTGCCATCATTATGGACTTCCACAGATCTCTCAGAAATAATTTCAAATATACTTGCTAGGGGATATTTAGCCGGTTCTGATACAGCTATTCCTCAAATCTGAGCATGAAGAGCTGTGTAACTTGACTATTATGTACATACAGTAAGAAGTCATGCACAGGTTATGAACAGAAAATGGTGCATTTTTGTTCAGTTCCACTAGTAGTGAGGAAGTTAGGTGATTCCTGCTCTTTCACCTCCTGCATAGTTTAATCTTAGTAATACAGGCTTTTGTCAGAGCAGTGATGTAACTGCTCCTCTCCACTCTGCTCATCAGGCTGCAAAAGTTGCTCTAGCAACTTACTGTTTGTGCTAATAAATTCATTCCCTAAAATTGTTACAAATTACAGAGCTGTTGCAATTACAGTGATTCTTTCAGGATCATTAAAATGAGGAAAAGCCAATTTGATGGGTGTTTGCCATTACAGTTTCAAATGTCAGGACAGGGCATGGTATTTTTCCAATTACACATTACTGCTAAAAGCTCGGTGTTTTTTCCCAGTACTCTTTGTTAAAAAGGTCTCTTCTTATTGCTGTAGCTGTTGACTGTTTCTTTTAGCATGTATGCTTAAAATCTGTAACAGGTCTCTAGCTACAGTCCCGTATTAAGCCTAGACAGGCAGGGTGCAGCGTTTGAAGGTGAAGCTGCCAAATGAAAGAAAAGAGCCTCGAGGCTGCAAGAAATTTGAGTGGCCAGATGCTTCAGGCTGAGTCAGTGCTGAACCTCCTCACAGATTTAGCAGGCAGCGTTTTAACCTGGACCTTTTCATACATGAGCTGACTAACTAAATCCCCCTCTTCACCAAAGATCTCTCTTTTATTTTTTTTTTTTTTTTTTTTTTTGTCTTTGGGATAAATTCAAGCTTGGCTATCTCTATGCTGCCTAGAAGTTGGTGGCTCCTACTTGATGTAGCTGGAGAGCTTTCTTGGCAGAGCAGTTATCATCAAATCATAAGAGGCAAAAATGTTCTAAAACTTCATATGACTCCTTCAGAAAGAGATTTCTTCTCCAGTGGGCTCATTGGACAGTTGAGTAAAATTGGTACTGAACATAACAGATAAGGAAGGAGTTTTTAATAGTTCTATGAAAAATTGCTTTCTCCCTCTCTAAACTTGTTTCAAGTTTGGCCTCAAAATGTGTAGCTTTAGCGGATTTTTTAAGCATTGAGAAAGTCTGTTGTGGTAAAATGGGTAGGAAAAATGTTAAATTCTAATGCAGAAGAAGTTAGAAAAAGTGATCAAAGTATTTTTGATGTATTCTTCATAATCTGAGAAGAGACACAAAAGAGGTGCAAGTCCTGTTTTTGAAAGTTTCACACAAAGTTTGTTTCCATGTATGGCTCAGTTACCTTTTCTTTCAGTTTAATCTATGGGAAACATGCTAGCTGTAGCATTTTCAAAATCCGTGGACTCTACTGACCTGTGGCCTAATGTGGGCCGCCCTTTTCCAGGGGTGTGACTGTAGCCATCGGACTGAACAGCATTAAGAGGTCAGTCAGCTGTGATCCTTGTCATGGAAACCAGCCGTTGTGGATGGTGAGCAGGTTCCTCCTTCAGAGAGTTTTGGTATCATTAGAAAGTTCTCACATGGCTTTCTCTAGCATAGACCGTGACCTACAGATCATAAAATCTCTGTGAAATACTGGAGGGGAAAATCTGAACTAATCACCACTCGTAATAACTCTGCACAGACCCATGAGGTAAGTCTGAGGTCAGGGCTGAATTGATCTTTGATGTGAGAATGGCAGTAGCTGTAATTTGTTTGCTGGTCATGGGAATGGGGCTGAGCCAAACCCAGTTTTCTCTGAGCTAGATAAGGGGGAGAAAGGATGAGAACGTGACTTACGAGTGTCTCAATTTTACATGCAAAGGACCCTGTTTCTGCATGATCATTCAGGCCAGTGCAAAGCAAATGCTTAGTAGGAATAGTCAGAGCTGGTGGTGTTTTATACTGGTTTTGTACTTTCTCTGTTCAGGCTTCTTTGTGTAAAAATAAAATCTTAAGAGTTCAGAATGATCTTGCTTCAACAGTCACTAAAGCCAGGTGCTATCTGGCAGCCCATGTCCTGTGGGAAATGAAAAGAAGTGCTTAGTTGGTCACTTTTGGCCTTATGGTTTGTGAATTTGGATAGCTGGAGTGACAGTGTAGCCATTGAAAGCCAGCTCCCGGCGCCCTCCGTCCATTTGCATTTAGTTATGAGAATGATTTCTCTTTTCTTTACTTTTTTGCTTTTGTGCTGCAGATAGTGGGGGGAGGAAGGGGGGAGAAGAAAAGAAAATTTGGGGCAGGGGCTTCTGTGTCCTGTCACTATAATTCATTGTGATCTGACCTTCTGGATTTTCAGCCCCGCTCAGCCGTCCACCACTCCTCATGTGACTGTCACCTCGCATAATTGTAATTAGCAACTGCCAGCCCCAGAGATCTGATAGTGGAAGTGAAAAAGTCCAAGAAGCTATCTGCCAATTTAAAATTAACCCTGTCACTGCAGGACAGATTGTCCTGCTCCAGAAGTAGCTCCTTGGCACTCGCACTGAGACAATCCTATGCTCCTGCTGCGGTAATCCAGCTCCCTTGTCTCACCCTGGGTCCTCCCAGCTCCCAGGGCTGCTTCTCCCTCCTACCTCCCCACATGCCACCCCTCTTCACTGGCTGTGAGAAGTGAAGCTGCTAATAGAAGCACTCAAGCCGACAGTCCCAGAGCCCATGTGGGTGGATGATAAACTAAACGTGGCTTTTTTTGTGGCTGTGCCAAATCAGGTCTGTCTGCCCAGCCACAAAAAGACCCTGCTGCTCTGTGTACATCTCTCTTCTCCTTCCCCTCGGCCTGGGGCTTCTCTTTCCCCTGTGTGAGCACCACAGAGTACAAAACCACCTGGGCCCCTGCCTATTTATGTGGCCATTGGTTCATGGTGCTAAGACTTGCCATCTTTGCTGCTGTGGATACCTCAGCCTGGTGGATGAAAGCTAGGTCAGATCTGCCTCACCTTTGTAGAGGGATTATAGACTTCCTCCAAGTGTGACTGGCAACTGCTGTTGTCAAGGCCCTTGTTACATGGCATTTACAAATCTTGCCTCATTGTAAGCAGGGGGTGGCCGGGGGTCATCCTTGTTGCTTCTCTGTTCAGCTAATTAGGAGCAGCCCCTGCTCACCTGTTGTGCAGAGGTGACAACACAGTGACAGCTCAAAAGGAGGTTGCCTTCCCCTGGGAAATAGCTGGGGTTTCAAACAAAAAATTGGAATATGGGGACTGCAACAATATTGGACATCCAGTCTCTGTAGTCATTTCATCTGTTTAAACAAATAGAGCACAGTCAGGTAAGAAAGATCACGATAGTTTTGCAGTTCAACTGGGTGATGAGCTGTTTCAGTGCATGTGACAGGCAGGTTTGATACTGTCCTGACTCAGATACCATTCTGATAGAGTTTGCATTTAAAAAAAAAAAAAAAAAAAAAAATTCTGCACCCTCCTGTATAGGTACAGGGTTTTTTTCTCCCAAGTTGATAAAAGCTGGTATCCCTTTTCCTTTAGGATAAGGCCCAACCATTTTTTGCAGTAGTTCCACACTGCCATGATTAGTTCTGATCCATGATGTACTTCCCCCTGCCCCCCTTCTTGTTGCAGTTACAACAATGACTATTGCTATAAATTGCCTATTTCTTAGTTCAGCTTCTCTGTGGGGCTGAGGCAGATCAGCTCCTCCTCATCTCTACAAGAAGCGTAACTGAAAGGCCCTGAAACATGTTTTCAGTATTTGGTCTTTACATGCTTGAGCCATGAGGTTCCTGAGCCTGCTCTCAGCTTTCAAACACGTAGATTTGCATTTGCACCACACAGCTTATCGTGCCTTATGCCCATCCACATGGCAGGCCACTTTTTGTAATAGCACTCTTGTAATTTGTTGGTGTGCCTGATGCTGTGCTACATCCCAGCACTAACCGTGTTCACCAAGAAGCAAGAAAATGCCTACATAGCTATTACTGTGTTTAGCTTTTCTCATCACATCAAGTTCTGATGGCTTGTCAACTGCATCCACAGAATAATGCATCCTTTCCTTTTCTTTGTGCTGTGCTTTAGGTTATTTTATTGCATTGAGAGCTCCGACAGCTTTATTAGGGCAGCAGACTTCTCATTTCTCATCTTTAGCACATTAGACAGAGAAGGGATCTGACCCCTGTGCTCAGCACTGGTGAGGCCGCCCCTTGATGAGTGGGTTCAGTTTTGGGCCCCTCACCCCAAAAAGGCCATTGAATGACTCGAGCGTGTCCAGAGAAGGGCAACGGAGCTGGTGCAGGGTCTGGAGCACAGATCTGATGGGGAGCGGCTGAGGGAACTGAGGGGGTTTAGTTAGTCTGGAGAAGAGGAGGCTGAGGGGAGACCTCCTGGCCCTCTACAGCTCCCTGAAAGGAGGGTGCAGAGAGGGGGGATGAGTCTCTTGAGCCAAGGAACCAGCGCCAGGCCAAGAGGGAATGGCCTCAAGCTGCGCCAGGGCAGGGTCAGACTGGCTCTTAGGAAGTATTTCTTTGCAGAAGGGGTTGTTGGGCGTTGGAATGGGCTGCCCAGGGCAGGGGAGGAGTCCCCATCCCTGGAGGGGTTGAAGAGTCGGGCTGACCCAGCGCTGAGGGATCTGGTGGAGTTGGGAACGGTCAGGGTGAGGTTCATGGTTAGGCTGGAGGAGCTTCAAGGGCTTTTCCAACTGAAATGATTCTGGGATTCTGTGATATTTACAGCCACTGCTCATCATCAGAAAACACTGTGGGTCTGTGGAAGAGGAGCCTTGAGAGTACATAACCTTGGTCTTGTTACTTACTTTATACAGATAAATGAAGAGAAAATAGTTGCCAGTAAATGTAAGGACAGACATGTAAAGAATGAAGAAGAATCAGCCCAACTCTAAAAAAAATCTCTGGAAACAAAGTTACGTTGTTCATAAATTGAGGCATTAGAAAAGCAGGCATGACAGGCACTAGTGGGATAGTTCGTGCTTGTATTTTGAGGCTTCCTTCAAGGGAATATAACATGATTAAGAGACATTTCTGCTCGTTACTTAAATGCCTGGCTAAATTTGATGTCCACACAGTGCAATGCAAAGCATCAGCACCCACTGTTTCTGGAGCTCATGGTTTAAGCCAGATAGAAATGTATGTGGGTAAGCCTTGCACTACTAGGTTAAGCTGCCTCTGTAGCCATACCCAGTGACGCTTTTTGGTGAAGCATGGAAAATGGAGAGGTTTGTTTTCAGTAGCCATCAAACACTTGGCATCAGCTGAAGGAAATAAGGGCCAGAAGTCACTGTGCTGCTAACCGTGGGCAGCAACACCTCACCTTCCTCACACTGCAGTGGGCACAGTGTAGTTCAAGTTGGGAGGCACCTCTGAGGAGGTTTCTGGTTCAACCTCTTGTTCAAATTAGGGTTGGCTGAAGATCTGACCAGGTTGCTCACAGCTTTATCCAGTCTTGAAACCCTCCAAGGATGGAGAATGCACAACCTCTCATTTTTCCCTCTGCAGACAGAAAGTGTAAGTTACAGTGCATGGCAGTGTAAGACCTTTGTGACCAGAGAAACTTGGGAACAGAATCAAAGTTGCTGTTATTCTGCTACTCATGGACTCCACTGCTCTGTAGCTGTCTTTATCACTATCCCCTTCAAAGAGTTATATGGAAAATGGTTTATTTTTCACTTTAGGAGGCATGTCCTGCCTCTGTGACCTTCGAATATATAGCAGCATGGTTTCAGATGCATGCTGCACATGGAGTGAAAGTCAAAGACTCTCAGCTATATTAGGCACATTTTCCAGCCCTCACCTGGTTATTTTTATGAAGGATGCAAAGCACAGCAGCTAAAAAGAGTGCATCAGTGTTCTTTTATGTCAGCAATGGGTTAGACCGATTGCCTGGGGAACTATCACTGTCCCTAGCCCAGTAGTGCGGCAGCTCATTAGATGCCCTGGCAATCCTGCACCAAATAAAAGAACTGTGCTATTTGCCTAAAACCCTTCTTATATCTTCCTTCCAACAATATTTTCGTGTATTTAAACCTAAACTTTGGAATATCAGCCGTTCAGCGGGTGCTACTGATTTAGTAAATCCTGGAGTCCTGGGTTAATAAATCCTGGCACATGGAGTTTAGTCACAGCTCAGGCTGTCTCTGCCATTAGACTGTTCTGTATCCTTTAGGAAACGACTTTGCCTCTTCATGTTCCTGTTTGTCCTTCTGCTCATTTTTGATCTTTCTGGCCTGATGCTGTAAGCTCAGTTAAGTTACTGTCTCTTACTATGGATTTGACAATCGATGTTTTGCAACCCCAAGCAAATGCCCATATTCCCCAGCTATTAACTATTTGTTTCTTGCTTCTTGCTTTCTGTCTTTTCACATGAAGACTCACAATAGTCTCTGTCGTGTCCTATTGTGGAAGAAAATGGGGAAAAAAGCTTCCAACTATTCAGCAGAAAACGAAAAATTGTTTCTTACCCAGCAGTTATAATAACTACTGTGAGCTTGTCTCTCTAGATATATGATTTCCTGCCATTAAATGAATTTGACATTTACAGCTGCTTTTATTTCTTCCATGAGCCCCGTCTCTTTATTCCCACTTAAAGTGCTGTTGTACTCTGAAAATTGTTGTTAATATTGGCACCATGGGGGCTCCATGTTTCTTCTGTCAAATTTACTCAGAGCACAAACATGTGAATCGACAGCAAGAAACTCCCTGGCTTTTGTGGCCTTTGGATCATGGTAAAAAAGGCCTTTGCTAACTCATGATCCTGAAAACCTGGATCTCAGAGTCTGCCTGAAGTGTGCAGAAGTGATGGAGGGTGATGAAGGAGAGCATGACGCACAGTGCTGAGAATAGGCTGTGCAAGAAAAGCAGAGACAGCAGGCTTCTCTCCCTTGTCCCGCTCTTGCTGCTACGGAGGATTTATGACGTTGTAACAGGCTTTGCCGTGAGTTGAATATGAATAGCACTTCTCCCAGACTGGAGTACGATCAGCATTTTTGCTGCATTGGCTTTACTGCTTTGCTTCAGTACTCCAGCGAGCTGACTGTCAAAGCCTAAAGCTACATGCTAAGATCCCTGCAGTGCTGCAGGCAAAAGGAGGCCCAAGCTGCAGGAATAAGGAAATAATGTACCTTGTAAGTGCCCTTCACTTAGACAGAGATTCCCTGGGAAATAACAAAAAGCCTGGAGAGGGTGTTGCCAGAAATTCCTTCTCTGCTGTCATCCACTGCAGAGAAAATAATTTGCATAAAGTTACTGCTCTGTGAACTGCCTGATAGAGTCTCTGCCCTCTGCAGCAGAGAATTGCTGCTGCCTTCATACACAGTCCCATAAATGTGAGGTGGGATGATGGGATCACTTATCATTTCACCAAGTTGAAACCCAATTAGAAAAAGCCATTTCATTGCAGTATGTTCATTTCTCACCTGCTTACTCATTCCATTGTTGTCTCTTGCTTACAGTTTAAATATGAGACTCTCAAGTAACGATCATTAGGTGTTCACAGTGCTGAACACAATGGGTTCCTGATCTTCCTTCATCAATCACTATCACCATCACATCAGCTTTTATTTGTTTATGCTGTCTGTTCTTTCAGTAGGAAGCTCTGCTGGGAATCATAGTGGTAATAAGGATAAAGCACTGCTTTTCTCAGCCATGCTTCCTTTTAAGAATATAAATGACTTAGCTCTCTATGGCACCCAAAATTACATTTTTCCACAGATACCAGTGATTATTTTCTGAGTTGGCTTTTCTCTTTTATACCTATCTGATGCTTTTTACACTGTAATATTTTCTAGCTTTGTAGCACTTTTCATTTAAGGATCTTGAGACATATCTGTGAGGTAGAGAAATGTATTTTTTTTACAGATGTGGGAAACTGAGGAAAAGCACAGTAAGGTCTACCTGTCATCAAAGTAATGCACCGAGTTTATAGCAAAACTGGCAATAAAAAAAACCCGGATCATCACCATTTCTTCCCCTGTTTTTAGCCATTCCCTTCCTTTGTGCCTCATCTCCCTCCTGTTTTCTTTTCCTTCTACCATTTTGCTACTGTCTTACCCTGTCTTTTAGCAGGTCTTATCCCTCAAAGTGGGGTTTGTTTTACAGATCTGTGAATCTGGATCTGATCCCCCAACACTCCTTTCATGTATGCATATGCCATACAAGCAGTCACACACTGCCAGTCCTGCTTCTCTGGTATGTGCCAACAGCTAGGAATTTCCACAGCAAACTTCCAGCTGTTTCAGGGACCTTGGACACTGTCAGTCGTTCTCATCTCTCCTGCTTTTTTCCTGTGGCCCATTATAGTGCTGGCATTTAACTTTGTGTTATAAACCATTATTATTTTGCTTTGTAAATAGGATATTCTGAAATGTTGCAGAGCCTGCAGTGTGTGTAAACTTTGAGAACAGCGTTTCATGGCCCCTCTGGACATGGTATCTGTCATATGACTATCTGCAGAAGTTTGTGGGGATTATGTCCTCTATTTCAACAGTGATTCCTAATATAAATTTTCTTTCTGTTATTCCCACATTGAAAAAAACCCAAATGCTTCCTGTTTGCTTCAATGTTTGCCCTGCAGCACCTCAAAAAGACAGTCATCTATGTATGATGCAGCTGGATAAAGGGAAGTGTTTAGAGTTTGAGTGGTTTTTCTGTTGGGGTTTTTTTGGTGTTTTTTTTTTTTGTTTGTTTGTTTGTTTGTTTGTTTTTCAGTTCCCCAAAAAAAACTTCTGCATGTAGTTATTTAAAAAAATTCTGGGCAATATACTCTGTGAAGTAAGAATAGCCAATTCAAAATTCTGATTTCTATTGATGTGGGCACTCTTTGTATTTTAGGCACTGTGTAAATGCCTTTTCTGGGTAGATTTGTTATCTTGCTCTTAATACATTGAAGCAAGGGGCAGCTGCTAAGGAGGAGGGGAGGCTCTTTGCCAAGGTAAGGACACCAGGGAACCTGTCTGCCAATTTCAATAAGAGAATAACAATCTTTTTCTCCTTTTCACTCCTCTACTCTTTCCCAGTGCTTCTACTCCTTCCCATTCGCTCCAGGATAGAGGTAGGAGTTCAGCCTCCAAACACAATCAATTCTTACTTCCTTCACTAAGGCTGTCAGCAGAGCAGAGTTATGTGTCATGGCAGTGTTTTTGTGTGGTGGGTAGCTCTTCTCTATGCACTCGGTTGATATAATCAGGCTTATAGCCCCTTCCCCTTTAGCCTCCTCCGTGCAACATGCACGCTGCACTAAGGCTGAGATTACTTGGCTGTATGTCCCTAAAATGACTTCAACCCTGTCTCCCTAAAAGCACTATGAGAGCTCTGAAACCCTGTCTTTTGTCTGAGTGTGCTCAGAGGAAGAAGTCTTGATTTTAAGGATCTATTTTTCTTCTCACTTGTTTTACATTACCATTTATCTGTGTGAACAAGGCAAGGCAAAACAGCCATAAGAAGGAGTAGCCCCATGCTGATAAGCTGGCTACCAGCTGATCCGATTTTGCAGCACGTTCCAATCAGCTCTACTCAAGAAAAGCATCAGTGACTGGAGTAACAACATGGGTGGGAGATTTTCAAGGGATTCAGCCAATACCAAGTGGATCATCAGCCTCATGTTGCTCTGGTACTGGTGGAAGTGGTAGTTTTCAGGTGGGACAAGAAATGATCTCCCTGCTGCGCTATTTTCTTCAAGCGTAGAGGCTGCCACAGGCTTATCCTAAACATACGATTACTCATCCATACATGTCTGTGCTTCTGCTAGTTACATTCTTCTGCCTTACTCAGAATTTCCCAAGCACTCTTCGTTTGCAAAAGAATCCTCCCTACTTCTTGCCCTGGGCTGCTGCTAAGTAAATAGTTGTGTTACTGTGTATGTGGAACAGGGCATTTACTGGAAATGGCCAGTATCAGTGATGCTGATTGATGGAATGATGAAACTTGTCCCAGTTGCTTAAATGGTGTCATTCATATGTATTAAGCTATAGACTAGTGGTGGAGTATTAATCTGGAGAGAGGAACTTCTCATCAGGTTAGAAATCCATGTACGATTGGCAAAACAGCATCTAAAGTTGGCCTCTTGTTCCCCCTTAAAGTTTTAAGTGCACTTCAGCTTTTGAAGCTAAACCACTCTGCTGGAGGGCTGCCCAGTCTGTCTCTGGATTCCTGCCACATAAGAGATGTTAGCTACTTCGGCTGTGTTTTAGAAACACGGAAAATCTGGCTCATGTAAGTTTGTGTTAATGGATTGCTGGACTCTTCAGGCTGATGTCTTTTGCATTCTGTATTTCATGCTCAAGAAGGCAGTTTGTTTTTTCCCCTTGTCTAAACCTTGACCGTGTTGTTTGTTTGCAAGGAGAACTCTTTTGCAGAGGTGGCAGGATTGCTGAGAGAAGGAAGGAAAAGGGGCTTGCCATGTAGATGTGATGTTTTCTGTACCTTGCTGGAGCTTTGCAGCAGGATCTTGTTTCGCTGCTCTCTGATGTCTTCTTTTGCTGTACTTTTGACTGATGTCTGTTAAAGCCTAAACAGCAGTCAGCAATGCTTGATCTGTCTCATGGCTTGTTGAGGTCCACTGACTATTGTCATGCAACTCACAGCAGATCTGGTTTTGTAACGTCAGAGTGAGAAGAAAGTTGTCTAATAGAAGCACCTCTTACTGGAGCTTTCGAACAGACAGCCACCACAACTCTTGTCCCATTGTAGGTAAAAATATGCTCCTGAGGTAACAGATGTGCAAAAAGTTATTTATTTAATAAAATACCATATATGTTTATATATCCTCTCCCTATATAGATATCTATATATGTATATATACCTTCAGAATTAGGGACTGTGAGTGATTATTTGCAGTGCAGACACTGAAGTGGACCATTTTGATGTGAAACCCTTGGGCATTTGGCAGGTTTCTCTCCATCCTACAAGACATGGGCTCCCCACGTCCCTAAGGCTTACCTGCATAAGTATGGTTATGCTAAAAGTAATATGTGGCTTCACCTTTTCACTTCTCCCCTCCTTTCTTCGGGTGTGACTTCCTGCCAAAGGTATGGCGATATCATCTTGGCATCAGACTGGATCCAAAGAAAGAGGGTTGATTTAAGAGCTACAGAGCTGTCTTGTGAGACAGTTCATTTTTCATTTGGCCTTTGCATGCTTCAGTGCTGCAGCCTTTTCTTGTTTGTAGGGCAGTGGCAAACTTCTCAAGCAGATGTTAAGATGTGAACAGATGGAAGGGTGGTGAGGTGTGCAGCTCCTGTCCCATGCTGTGGCCCGAACTCTTCTGAAGAATTACAGAATTTGTCAAGCCCCATTTGTAATTCCTCTCTTGATTCAGCCTATTTTCTACCAGAGGGAAGTGAAGGTGAACTGCTTAATTTGCATAGCTCTCGCAGGCAAAAATTTTCAGTAAAATTAGCGCCTTGACATGGTGATTTTATATGGATGTGGATACCTTGTCAGCCCATGGTCATCCCACAGAGGTAGGATTTCCCTGAATGGGTAGGTAAGGCCTATATGCAGAGAACATATGAAGTACTTTTGGTTTCTGATGAGATGTAATGCCCTTAAAATAAACCCTGGCCCCGTAGAAATCAAGAGCAAAGCTCCTAGTGACATCTGTGGGGTCAAAGTATTACAAAACTTGACCTTCTAGAAATGGCTGAAGTCTAGGTGGGCCAGATTTTTCTAAGCTGCTAATAGGCTGCCATACAGATGGACCTTTTTTCTTGCTGTGAAAATACATTTTGCTTTAGAAACGATCTTCCTGTGGTGACCTGGTCAAGAGGGGGTCATAACTGCACACTTGATAAGAGAGTCTACAGCTATATGGGATGAGACCATAATGCTCTTCTTTGGGCAGCATGGAGTCTCATGGAAAATCCTGAGGCACCCAGCTGAAAAGACTAGGGAGAAACCCAATTCCAGAGCTTGGATTCAGCTACCCTGGTGGTTTTTCAGTGTTCAAATTTCAAGCTTGAACTGGGATCTAAATAGAGGCAAATGATCATTCTCTCCTTATAGAAGACCTGAAATTGCAGGCTGGCATTTCCCTGACCTCTGAGTTGTTCCCACTACTGTGTTTTGTGGCATCAGCCTGTCTCACCAGCACCATTAGGTCAGAGAGACCCAGAGGCCTCCCTGTCAGTGACAAAGGAGTTGTGCTTTCTTCCATGACACATCATTCCCGCCCAAAGCCAAGCTCTGACATAAAGCTGGTCTAGGAGGTTTGCTCAGACATGCAGTTCACGGGGAGGCCCAAAGCATGTAACCTTGGAGTGAGTCAGCCTCAGTACCTCTGCAAGACTGACATTTGAAGATTAAGAGAGAGGACAGACCATGAGTGCGGGCGTCAGTACGGTTATGTGTGTACACGTGTGAGTGTATCTGTGGGTAGGAAGCTGAGAGCTGAGGGCAGAACTGCTGCTGTGCTTGGCGTGCAACAGGGGTAGCTGGACTGGCCCTGAGGGTGGGAAGAAAGGGTAAAGGCAACTTCAGAGCTGAAAAGTGCTGTCACAAGGACTGACACCGTACTGTTCCACTGACTTCTGTGCTGGGCAGCTACAGTGGCTGCAGCCATATTTAACCCAAGGTTTTCCTCTTCTTCCAGGGAAAGAGGAGGGGCAGAAAAGAACCACCTATATTAGCTCCCTTCGGGGCTGTGCTCTAGCTCTTGTTCAGTTGGGGGCCTTTGAACCGAGTTTCTCACTGCTGTGTGACCAGCAGGTGGTCGATGCCCCCTGCACAGGGCTGCGTGGGGTTTGCTTGTGTGAGTTAGGGGATGTGGTTCGCTCCGTGCCAGGCAGGGTAGTGCCAATGGGAATTAGAGGAAAACTTGTGCATAAGGAGGTGGAACTAAAGCTGGCAGCGTAAAGCCCAGAAAGTGTATTTCTGAGGAATTAACATTAGTAGCAGTTAACAGGATCAAGATGAGTCATATGGACAAAGGGCAGTAATGGGAGTTTCTGATACAGATATCCCTGTAGCTGTTGCACAGATCAAAAGAGACCTTCAGCATTCATTCCTGACAACAATAACATGAAGGCCTGCCTCTCCTCTCAGCTATAGCTGTACCAATCAGAGGAGTGCATCTGTCACAGTCAGTGCAGGTGCCCCGACATGGTGAAATGGAGAATGAAGACATACAGATCAGCAAGGAAAGGGACAGCCAGGAGGACTTAAAGATATGTTGAAATGACTGGCACTAGAGGCAGTAAGAGTGCAGTTTCTTCCTAGAGCCAACCTTAACCTTTAGGGAGAATTACTGTGTGATGACTGCTCTGTCCCCATGTTCAAGTAGGCTCCTGGCTGCTCTGCACCATCAGCCAGCAGGAGGGCTAGTGTGACATCCTGGCATCATGGTACCCAACAAGACACCCTGGTCTTGTTCCAGCACAGGTCACAGGGTATCTGTGGCAGTGTGAATAGCTCTGAAGGAGCAGTCAGCAGCAGGGACTGGTGAAGCCCTTGCTAACCCTGAGGACGGACAGAGATTTGCAGTGATTTATACTGTTTAGTCTCATTGTTTGCTCCCGTTTCTCTCAGTGCTGGAAAAACAGCTGCTGAAGCCGAGGTTATTTCTAACCTCTTCCGCAAAATTTTACTTATACATTCTAGCTGGTCACATTGGTGCTTTCTTTTCATACTGTTGCACATGGCAATGTTGGCTGGACAGTGCAGCTCAGAGCAGAGCTACGTGTCCAGAGAGCACCCAGGAGGGAACTCAGGACAGCAAACAGAGCTGGTTCTGCTTCCATGTGCAACATGTTGTGCCCACTGCAAGGAGAGTGTTTGAGATGCTTGTAGGATCTTTTTGATACAGATTACAAAGATGGTATCTTCTCCTCCCCCAAAGATGCACTGTCCTAGGCTGTAACTATGCCTAATTTCCTGGGAGCCCAGACCTTGGTGGGAACCCCCTGGCACTGTGGTATTGTGCCCCTTGACAACACTGATTAGCCTTCACTGGCCTAGTTCTCCACTGACTCTGGCCTCCTAGCAACAGCTTCAGGGAGACTTGGATATAAGGGGTCCCCTTTTATTCCTCTGCCTCTAGGAAGAGTTGGTGATGGGGCTTGGAGAACGGGCAAAGATACGAAATTCCTACTTGGTCTCCATTTCCATTCTCCACTTCCTTCTCTTACCAGATTGGAAGTTGTCTATATTTCAGGTATATTTTTCCAGTTTTAATGGATAACGTCTGCTAGTATTTTCTGGTTGTCTGCATTCATTTTAGAGAGCAGTCTCACAATTTTGTCATTCATTGTGGCCTTCTGTTCCCTCTAGTGGTGGCTGGGGTCTCTGTAAACCATAGCTACGTAAGGAGTTTGTTTCAGATCTGAGCCTACTTTCCAGATCTAATTTACCCGCAATCACTATTGTTCACCACAGGTACTCACTAAGAGGGCTAGGAGACATTTAATCCAAGCTCTGGAGTTTGGGTAGAGTCCTTCTGCAGGCCTGAACTTTACACGACCTGGTGTGTCAAGCACCAGCCCACCAGCAGGTGTCCCAGAAGCCCATTGGTTTCTCACCAGAGTAGGCACAGGATCTCTCATACCTGGACTTGGGTCTTCTGAAGGGCAGTGTGTATGCTGTGCCACAAGCAGGATACAGCCGAACTACAAGCACGATGTACAAAGGGGAGTGTGTGGATTGTGGGACTGGGGGTGCTTGAGCCACGATCTTAACCTCACCACGTGGATACACTCCCTTCAGGGGCTGAGGAGCCCGTTGTTGCCTTGGTGACTGGAGCCGGCTCTATTAGCACAACCAGAAGAGCCTAATCCACTATAGTCCAGGGGATTAAGAATGAGTCCCTGCAGCACAGCACGAGAAGAGGTGATTTCAAGGATGACGTGAGGCAGATACCATATTTTGTGTCACGCTTAGCCAACATAGGAGTACTGGATTGAGAGTCGGCTGCTTATCATTCCCCCACATGGCGGAAAGCGTTATCTTTCTTATATTCCAGAAGCCCTTTGTCTTTGAAAGGGACAAGAATTTCATCAGGGACTACCAGTTCTCTATTAGCAGTATCATCAACAGACAGTAGTTTCTCCAGCTCTTGCAATGGAAATGAAACCTTTGTCTAAAGGTAAAGCAGCAATAACGTTGTATTAGTCCCTGACAAAAGCACAGGAGTATGTGTTAGCACCATCTAGCCAGCATCCCCATCATTGCATCACCAGCTACCTCCTCCTCCCTTTTTTTCCATCTTCCAGGTCAATGCAAGTAGTTGTCCTCTATTTTCAGCTACAACTTTTATTTACTGTGTTGTATCCTTTGTGCTCTGGCATTATTGCACATCCTCCCTCACTCATCATCATCTTTCAGGGAGAGGCTGCAAACTTGCAGGCAAAGCCACCTACTAAGTCCCAGTACTTGGGAGTGAGGAGAAAAGGAAATATTCTGGTGATACCCCAACCCTCAGACCCTCTAACAAGGGTGAAGCCGGAGTATTCCTGCACTCTGCTTACAGCAAGTGCCTGAAACATTCTGAAAATGGCTACAGGGCATGTGTTGAAGCATCCCCTGGGGAAGCTGTGCCTTGACACAAAGCACAGTCCATCAGCCCTAAAAGCAGGAGCTGTGAAATCACCTTTGCTACCTGCCATCTCCAGGTGGGGTAGCCCCAGGCATGGGTCAACTGGACCCAGTGGTCTCATTTCAAGACCACGTGTCCAAAGCAGCAGGGGAAGGGCCAGATGAGCAGCCAGGAATCACCTGGGGCAGGTCACCACCACAGGTGAGGCGGTGCTGTGGGGCCAGCCATCCTGTCACGCCATGTACGCAGTACCCTGTTCCATGCCGTGGAGGCTGTCCTGGCAGCCCACTCTGTCTTGGAAGCCCACTTGGCTCCTGAGCTCGTCTGGCCTCCTTTTCCAGGGTGTGCTCTGCCTGAGTGGTGACATGGAGGTAGTGGAGCAGTGTGTGAGTGAGGGCAGGATATCCCTGCAAGCCCTTGGTCCTTGTCCCCAGCGTGTGAAGGTCGCCGGCTCCTGGGTAAATTTCCATCGGATGCGGCACTCTCCTGTTGCGACTCAGCATTTCTGACACCCGGCTGCAGCTTCTCTTTCTCATTTGATCATTTTCTTGGTAAGGGGAACTAACAGCCGTTACTAGAGTGATTTGGCCACTCTCCAACAGTGTGTATATTACTCACACATTTCCCTGCTAGCAAAAGGCTTTTCTTTTTTCACTGTCTGGTTGCAGCCTCTTCCTATCTTCATCATTAGATAGCTCAGAAGGTCGGTGTTAAAAGAGAAGTCTCAGAGGCTTTTTTTACAACTCAGAGTAAGGGAGGGCCCGGGGGGAGGGAAAGGGTGAGAGGGAAGGGAGGGTATGCCCAACTGAATTGATTCTTCACTAGGATTGTCTCTGATACAGCTGAAAACATGATACTGGAAAATGGGATATTTATAGAAACTGTACTGCCCCAGTCGGGTAAATCTCAAGGTCATCTGATGATCACTGCAGAAGGAATGGCCAGATACTGCTGCTGCTGTTGCCCCAGCATCATGAGACTGTAAGACCTTCAATTCAGCGCTGAAATCTGCATACAAAATGGGATCCTACTCCCTCTCCCTAACAACTATCTCCCCTGAAACTGCATTAAGGAAATACTCAGCCCAGCAGTGAGGCTGCTCAAAATGTTTTTTTTTTTTTTTTTTTTTTTTCCTGTGAGAACATTAAGCTATTAACTCTAATTCCCTCAGAGGTAGAGGTCTGCAATTCATTTCACATATAGGGCATCTCAGGAGTCTGCCTGAACAAGCAAAGGACCAAGTGCTGGCCGGAAGCCAGTTCTTTCATTTTTGAGACCTTCCTATCCCTTGAGGAAATTCTGTATGGAGGTGCTGGATGCCAGAGTCCCCAGAGAGAAAAGAGGAGCAGAGGACTCATGTTTTCACTACATCTGTTGTATTCCTGCACAAAGACAAGTCCTGACCTCATCACCAGGTGAACACAGTCCTTCCACTGCCCTCATGCTCCCAAAAGTACTAGCTGCCGAAGAAATCTGTGGTAACAGGGAAAGGTGAGAACAAGGTCATGACCACAGCCATTTTACTCTGACCAGGTCTAAAGAGTGAGTGGTTTCCACTGGAGAGAGTGAAGTCAAGGAGGCACTGTCCTGAGGCAGCTACCCACTTCTGAAATTAAAACAGTGTCTCCTTTCAAAACATTAAAGGCAAACTAAATGTGACCTCTAGATAACCTTCCTGAATTGCCTTTCCTGAGCACAGATCAACATCTTCCCTAATATTTTCTGTTTCTGACATGTTTTCTCCAGTGGGTGTACTTGCAAGAGCTTGTAAGTTTTGTGTACAGGGTTAATAGGGTAAATTAGGGTAATTATTCATAACTTCAAACATCTATTCCGCTGAGAACTGAAATACTTGATTGCAGTGACAGTATTGTAGCCAACACAATGCAATGCAAAACAGTCATAAAAGCCAATAAAAGTCGGACTGTGCCACAGTGGTCTGCAATGAATGTGAGAGTAGACATGTGGCAACTGCAACAAGGAGCATGCAAAACACACAACAAAGGCGAACGCTCACAAGGGTGCACCACATGAAGGGTATGTTTTTGCTGTTGCATGACCTTGGGTCAGATTAAGCTAGGCCAAGCAAATACAAGGGTTGCCAAGTTGTACTGGAGCGTGTCCTTTGAAAAGATGTGCTCGCTCAGGTGAGGCTGTGGGACTTCTGCAATCACCTCCCAGGTCCTCAGCCCCTCAGTACCCTGGCGATACATTTTCTTCTGGGTAGCTGGAAGCTGGTCTGGTTGTCTCCATAGAAATACTAGAAATATTGCCTGCCCATCAGACTGCACTGCAGGAGGATTTAAACCTGGTATGAACTGTCTTAGTGAGGGGTCATTTCAGATGTAGAAATAGTATCTGACCAAGAATACACAGCCCAGAGGAAGTTATGGAAAAGCACTGGAAGACTAGCAGTTTTTGAACAGAGTGGCTAACAACCTGAGCCTGAGCCAAGCTGAATGCCTCATTAAACTCAGGGGATAGGTTTTTCTGGGTCAAAGGGAAACAGACAAGGAAAAATGCTGTGGAAAAGCCTAACTTAGTGCTGCAGGTGAAGGTGAACACTGAGTGTGAACATGCAGTGCTGCACAAAAAGATGTACAAATACAAAACAGAGGTACAGGGCAAGACAGTTCAAAGCATTTGACCTCCAGATTCCCAGATCAAACCTTCCTGCTCTGGGATGGAAAAATTATATATAGATTTAAAGGTGGATCCTCTTTGAAAAGCAGTGGTTACTTGCCTCTCTGAAGAGTAGAGGTGGCAGGGGTTATGAATTCCTAGCCTAGGATGGTCTGTCTTGCTAGGACTTGTGTGAAATTCAATCCACTGTAGAGGATTCATACCAGAAAGACTGCAGCTAATACACAGGACATTCTCAAGAATTAGAAAGATGATTTTTATGGGCCAGATTACTTTAGAGACATTGGCACTATCATATGAAGGTGAATCCTATTATCCATCCAGTAGCACACATGACAAATATTAGAGCACTGCTGTGGTATGAAATGCAGAGGCTGCTTACTTACATGTGAGGACATGGTTAAATGCATCAGTGGGAGAGAAGCCTCTAAGTACAGTTTGTCTTGTTAAACTTTAAAAGTTTAGGGCACAGGTTGTCTCTGTCTTATGTTCAATGTTGTCTTAGCCATGATTTTGAGAGTGTAGGGTTTGCTTTTACTTAGTGGCAAATGAGGCAAATGGTGCAGGAAGCACCCAAAATATGTCTCCTTGTAGGAACTCTTATTTCTTTATAGATATTTTAACTTTCATTTGAATGCTCTCAAAAGGGAAATACGTTGCCCTGATCTGCCAGCTGCCTTGATGATTAACCACTGCTGAGGTGCTAGGTGTCTTTAGGTGGCCTAACAGAGGTGTCTGGTAAACAAGAAAGACAAAGCTGAAGCTCAAACATTGTGGAAGCCTTTGTTTACTCTTTTTTTCTCTTATTTATTAACACTTCTTGTTGAAGAACTGTAGGGTAATCATCGTTATGCTTATGCCTCAATCCATGTAATTGAGGCATGAGCAAAATTCTCTTCTAGGGTCTTGTCCTTTTATTGTAGTAGCAACTTCATACTTGCTCTCTCCTGCTGCATGTGGGAGCAAGAATAAGCCTGTTCGTTTTTAACACTGGGACAACCTTCCCCAACAGTGCAGAATGCCAAAGGGCCCCTATGGAGAGTGTAAAGGTTAGGGCTGTGCCAGGTAAGAGGGACATAATCTATTCATTCACTCCCTCTAACACTGTTTTGTGCCTTTTAAATTCTACAAAGTCACAAGAAGCTCCTCCTGCTATGCACATTTTGAAAGACCTCCAAGCAGAATGACCTTGTTCTCTGTTCCCTTGGTGAGAGGACACCCTTCTGCCTGTGAAATGAAGTAAATAGCAGCATCTGCTAGTCCAGGGGGCATCTTTCAGCAGTGGAAGCTTACAGGTTTTGCCTGGTATTTTCCCTCTTCCTAAAGCACATGTTAATGATTTTGACCTTTCTAGTAATTTGATTCCAAAACCGGTGTTGCAGCAGCTGAGCCATGAGCTGTCATTTTGAAGAGAAGATTGTTATCACTCTGAAATCAAAGCAAAGTGTTGCTTGTTCAAGCCTGTGTGGAGATCCCCTTATGTATGGAGATCCTCCTCTCTCATCTGCCTGTGTCCTCAGCTCTGGGCTTGTGTCAAGAGGTTCCAGTCTGGTTGGCCCATGTAAGGATAAATCTGCTGCCAATTTTTTACATCAGTGTAGTATAAAAAAGCTCTAGGAGAGCCAAACTGGTCAAATATTTTGGGGCGATACCAAAGGTACCTAGGATAGAGAGGTGTGTTTATGTGAAAACATGTTTGTGGTCTGCAGTAGTTGAAAGGACATTAGACTATTTGCAAATACACCAGAAAGTGTTCCCTGCTTGCCTGAAGCAGAAGCTGGTTTGTGCGAAAGGTCTCCTTCCATATTGGTATTCCCTTGGCTCCTCCCACAGTGTGAATAATCCCTAACATTTCTGTGACTCAGTGGATTTGTGATGGAAATCATGGCAATATTTTCAGAGTCCCAGTCTAATACCTGAGCCCCGACAGGATTCTTGCCCCCACATCTGTGGCATTTTGCATAGTTATGTGATGCCTATTACTCACAGCACTGAAATCAGGAGTATGTCCGTGTAGTGAGGAACTAGTGAAACTTGGAGTAAAATACAAACCTCCCTTTTATTCACTCTTGAAAACCTTTTCATTCATGTTTGAGTTTGCAACTTCTTTTTAATATGATTTGTAGATAGCTTGTTCTACTGGTGGGAACAATAAGGTCACAGCTTTATGTTTAACTTCCTGCTTTTGCATGGCAAAATTCAAGTTATTGGGTAGAAAGAAAGTCCGATTAGCTGCTTCACAAGACTGGCATGTGTGTCTTCCTTCAGCTTGGCTGCTTCATCCCCTCTTCTCCTGGTCCCCTTCCTCCAGTTCCATAAATGCTTATTGAGAACAGCAATTGGAAGAGCAGGTGTGTAAAAAGAGAAAAAAGTAATTCCATCCATATAAACCCCTAAGCCCATGGCTGTGTTTCTTGTATCAACTGAATAGCTGCTGTCCTCAGAAAACTGATAATAAAAATAATTTGGGAGGCTCACTACTCAGTGCAAAGCAGTGTCTGTTCTCAGTGCAGTTTCTGGTTGCTCCTTTTTGGAAAGTGTCCTTTCTGCTGTGCTTGACAGAGGTTAGATGGAGCATTCACAGCCACGTGCACTGGCCACAGAGCCTCATTGTGGGGCAGGTACATGGGGAATGGTCACAAGAGGACTATTCAGATCATTTTGTGTCATACTCAGAGGGGATTTTACCTGGCTAATTGAAAGGTAGGGGTAAACCACTTTGCAGTGAGTTCACATATGTGAATGCAAGTAGGATTTGAAAGTGGTTGGCATGCATGTCTGCACTGTCTGCCTTCTCTGGGCCATCATCACCTTTTCTGAGAGGTTGTATCAGCCCCTACTGCTGTCAGTAATACAGTAGCACTGACTGCACTGTTCATATATCCATACAACCGTGATCCCCCGTAGTGAAAGCTGCCTCCCTTAAGACTACAGATCTGGAAGCAGACCTGCCTGCAGACTGCTGTGCCAGCAGCTGTAGAGCAGGTGGAAAACCTGGGGCCAGAGAAGCAGTCACACATTGCAGAGCCTCCATCAGGCTCGGCTTCACAGGTGAAGAAACTGAGACAGATGGAGGGCAAGTGAATTGCTCAGAGTGGGATGACTAATATCACTGGCAATGCCCAGTCTTGAAACTAAGCCTGGCTTAGGCCAGGTTATGTACAACGTGCAATAAACTGGGCTGCAACATCCCTGGGCTCCCCTCTCCTGCCGCAGAGAGACTCACTGCAGAGGACTGGCACAGCCGACACTGGTTGCACTGCTCTGTTGGTTCTGATCCAACGACACTGCTGGGGTACCTCCCCATTTCCTTTTCCTGAGGGTATCTATGGTGAGAGATGATTCTTTACACAGTAGGAGCTCTTTCTTAAATCAAAATAATCCTTTCTGGGTTTTGGTCCTGTTCAGCTCAAGTCTTTCCTTTTGGGGCATGTGATGTAGTTGGGTGACTGAATAATTTATAGGTACCACCTGGCAAGAGCAGAGACACTGACATTTAGAGTCAGTAAGGATAAAACAAAGGCTTTGTTGTTTGCTGATGCTCCAAGAATAGGCTGCACTGAAAGCAAGCACAATTTGTATTTCTCCTGTGCCTCTTGTCCCTTTGGAACCCCCTCCCAATCCACTCCAGTCTGCAATTTCCACTTTTTTCTTCCCTCCTTCACTCCCTACAATTGTCTGCCTCATGGGGGCATGAAGCTCAAGTGCTCCATGCCCTGGTTGCACAGAGGCTTCAGTAGACCATGGTCAGAAGTTGAAACTATCACTTTTATGGCAGTCAGAAGTATTGCAGTGTGATGAATTGGGACTCTCCCCAACTTCTTCTAACTGGGAGCCTGGGGTGGACCAATCTGCCTCATTCCTAGACTTCTGAGTAACCTTTTCTGCCCAGTCTCTTCTGTCCATTTGCTAGACCCCTGTCTCTGACTTAAGAACATTCTCACCCATGAGCCCTGTTTTGGACTCTGACCTTCCTCCTAGTCCTCCAGCTTGGCCCAAGCTTGAGAAGACTGGTCAGGTAGGCAGTCCAGTCTGCAGGGAGAGCGAGAGCTGTAAAGGAGAGACGTGACGGAAATAATTCCAAACTATATTTTTGGCCATGGTTTAATTACCTGTGATGTGATGTGTACCCATCCTGGGCAACATCTAATCTGCCAGTTCTTCTTGTCTTTCAGGAAAAATGAAGGGGTGGAAAAGAGCCAGTTTAGCTTGTGTTGGGGCTAGGACTTTTAAGGCTTGTATGGCTCTTTTATGGCTCACATGGCTATGTCAGGCTAACCCATGATTCATTGACTTTTCTAGTTATTCAGACTTTGACTAGCTGTCCATCATCCTGGGAACCAGCCAGTTTCCTGACAACTCATTCTCCCTGCCTGCACTGCCATTTCAAGCCAGCATCTTTGGCAGTCCTAGGACACTTCTCTTACTGTTTGGTATGCTTGGATCTGCCCTAGATAAACTTGCTGTTGTTCTTTGAACAGCACAACCCTCTTTGCACTGATCAGCTGTTAGGCTAAAGTATTTGAATACTCTAGGTGATATGCTTCACTTTTAAAAAGAGAAGGACAGAGCAGAGCACAAGTATATAGACAGAAAATACCAAATGATGAAAACCAAAGAGTTTTCTAAAGTTCTCTTTTCAGACTGGTAACTGGCAATCCAGTATTAACAGTGTATTGCTTGTGTCTCCAGAAAAGATATTTAGAAGGAAGAGGGAGTTGCATGTTTCCAGAGCTAGAAGTATTGGAGAGGATAAATAGCTCCATCCCATAGTAACACTAGTCAGTCAGGCATGTGCTATGTGTCACTCAGTGGAGGAGTGCCTGCTCCACTGCACAGCATCTTTGCTGTCACTGTCAGTAGCTTCAGTCCTGTATTCCTCACTTATCCTCCCATTGTGGCTCTCCTCTACACCTTCCGTCCTTTAGGATCAGGCTGCTCCCTGCTTTTGGATTAGAGATCAGCTCTGGGAGTATATCCTTTTTCTCGACTGTGCCATGCTTTTTGTGCCTCTATGCCTTTTGCAGTCTCACATGCTGACCACCTTCACACTTTCATCTCCTTTATTTCTTCCCTCCACTCTTACCCCCCTGCTCTTTTTAGCATTATAATAGAATCTGGAATTTCTTCAAAAAACATTTATAAGATAAAATCATATTTTCTTCAGGCTTTTATAGTTTCAGCCATGTCACAATGCCAGTGGGGAAGATGAAACTAAGCACACTTTGTGATCATCCCAGAAAACGTTCATGTCAAAATCAGAAGCAGACTTCAAGGTATCTCAGCCTCAGTGTGTGGTTCTGGCTCTCTTGTGGGGCATGGACACCACACTCTGCTCCAAGCCGCTCATGGAGTGGCAGCTCCTGCAATCACAGATCAGCCAGTGGGATGGGCTGTGCCAGCCCCTCATAATCCACTCCAGTGCGGAGTCATCTGGGAAGCCAGGCTGATGGGTTTTGTACAGATAGGTGAGAGTCATTAGCAGGATCCCATCACCAGCTCAGTTTTGGGGGTGCCAGCAAGCAGTTGGCTCTGCAGGAATATTCTAAATCTTTTTTCCAGATACTCGAAACACGTGTCTGAAAGCCACGGACTAGACAAGAGGGAAGGATGTGATAAATTGGATAGATGTTTTATTTGCCCCTTCTGACATGTATGATACTATCATTATCTGACGCTGTGCTTTCAGAGCATGAGCAGGCCTTGTGTCAGCCTTAACACGGGTGAGTGTAGCTTGGCTACCTGGAAATACATCTGTGCTTTGGTTTATTGTGGCGAGTGTAACAGAAGGGATTAAAACTAAACATTTCTCCCACTTATGGAGGGTAGTCGATGTGTCTGCTGAATATTGTTCCTCCTTGGACAGAGCTGTTGAATGGCTGTCAGCAGAGTGAAGGCTTTTAAATATAATAGAAACCCAACCTAAACTTCCCTCATCTGGTCTGGATAATCTGACTGATCTCACCATTCCTGCCGAACAATGGAAAATTGCCTGAATATTTAAACATGTATTGTTCTAAGGGAAACAAAATGTTCAGCTAGTTTGGTTGCCTTAGCAACATTCACTTCTAAAAATACAAAAGAGACAATCTACAAAATAAGGGAACGTGTAGAACAGGCAAGGAGAGAAAATTCTTCTTTCTCCCTGACCCAGAGCAACTGGGTCATGGGCATGAAATGCTTTCATTTAAATCTCGGTGAAGGATTTAGGGCGTATCTTCACACACTTGTTGCACAAGTTTAATTTTTAATAGTTTAGAACATGACTAATGTTAAACCCATGCAAGGCTCTGTGACATCCCTTTTATACTGGCTCCAAACTTATTCTGTCAATGGTACGTTTGGAGCGATGTGAGCCCAGAAAGCACAGACTGCACCAGAAGTAGGCAGCAGGTCACAGTTGCTGTGTGTTGGGGGGAAAGGGGGCTAAAACTTTAAGGATTAATTAAGAATTATCAAAGACCAACCTGTAATAGACCTTGCAATGGCAAGTAAAAGAAACAATAAATGATTCCTTTATGACATGATGTGAAAAGGACCTGTGCATGCTTGGGGAAAGTAGAGGGGATTGTCAGTGGGACCCAAGGACAGCATGAATTAAAATGGGTGACCCTTCAGTAATTCTGACAGTGGAGAACACAGGGCAAGCACTGTGTGTATGGAAAAGGAAATTACTGCATTCGAGATGAAACAAGAACGTAAGCATCTTGATCAGTTCCAGTCACAGGGACCAGAATATCTCAGAATATTGAGATAGCTGGCATATGAAATGGCAAGTCTTCCAGGGCGGATTTTTAATTAATCTATCAAGTTGGTGGTGGCACTGTCTGACTGCAGAATAACAGATGCAGTACTTCTGTTATCTCTAAGAAAAGGAAAAGGGTGTAATCTAGGGAAATGTAGACCCATTCTTCTGACCTCCACAGCACATACAGCCTTAGAGCTAATCTGTAGGAAGGAGTAATAGAAAAACACGGAGGCAAATGAACAGTGAAGTACAAAGTGATATTAGTTTGTTGAAGGCAGAGCATGCCAGAATAACTTGATATTTCTCTTTGATAAGGCAACTATTTTGGATAGAGGAAGTGATAGAGATCTTATCTGTCCAGACTACAATAAAGTACTTGACACAGTGCCATATGTGAAATTAATAGCTAAAATAGAAGTTATGAAAAAGTTAGAAGGCAGATAAAGAGCTGGCTGATGAGAAGACAAAAGTAGGTTGTATGGAAAGGGAAGTTGAGTAACTGGCTTTGCTTGTGCCTTAGCTTGAATAAGCAGAAAAGTATCGGCAGCCGTAGCAGTAACAGTATTGGTTGAACAGCTGGAAATGCCAGAGAAGGACAGAAGCTTGCACTTAGTAGTATATTACACTGTTATCACACAGTGACTGTGTTGCAATTGTGAAAAGGCAAATAATACCCTACAACGTATCCAGAGAGAGAAGGAAGAGTGAATAGTGATATGCAGGACTCAAGAGAGATCTCATTTGGGAAATGGAGTTCAGTTCTTATTGCCTACTTACCAGAAATATGTGTTCTAGTGAGAACAGGTGAAGAGAAGAGCAAGCAGATGATACCAGGAGTAGGGAGACTCCTAGACAATGTGGAAAGACTAAGAGAGACTGGCTTTTACAGCCAGCAAAGTGAAGGAGGAGAGAAGCTGTATTTTCTCTCTATAAATGTATCGGAGTGTAAAATGAGAAGAGGAAATTATTAAAGCTGAAGGACAATTTTACCCCAAGAACAAGTGAGTATAAAGTGACCATAAAGAAATTTAGCCTGGAAATTAGAAGAAAGCTTCTAGCCAACAAAGCAATTAGGTTCAGGGACAGTCTCTAATGGGAGAGGCAAGGAGAGGAGGCCAGCATGTTTTAAGAGGATTTCCCTCAAATGAAAGACATTTCGTGCTGTGGCTTCCTGTGATGGCACTCAGTGACCGAGAGGTTTCTAGGGCTGTATTTGCCTAATCACAAATCAATTAGGCAGCATTCATATCCAAGATGTCTCCACTTTACCCAAATTTAAGTCTAGACTTTCAGCCACACTGGTACAACTCAGGGTACAAAACATTGATTCACTGGAAAACACTTGGTGGGGAGAGAATGACAGCAGGGAAAGGAAAACACTGTTTCAGCAGAAATCCCTTATCCTTCCCTGGTCCCGATGGACGGGAAATAACACATTTACAGACTGGGGATACAGCCCTGTGACACTGATGCCAATAGATGAGCCAAAAGGGTTTCCTAAAAGTATAGTAACTGCAATCACTTTGTATAGACCCATTGTGGAGACAGACAGAAACAGCCCCAACGCTCTTCCAGTCTGTTTCTGTTTGCTTTCCCCCATGAACTGTGACTTTGTTGAGGCTGTTCAGATGAAAGCCTTCTTTTTTCTGGATGGTGTTCAGCCTGTTTTTTATCTCTTAAAAGGTGGCTGCCATGCTGTATTTATGCTCCTTATGACATTTTGTGACAGTTCCTCTCACAGAAACTTTTTACAGAAGAGAAACTGATGTTCAGACTGATGGGATGACTTGCCTAAAGTCACTTGGGAAGTCTGTAGTAAAACAGATTGTCTACCAAATCCCTACTCCCTGCCTAACCACAAAGTCAGTTTTTCTCCTTCCATTTTAGTATGCTTCTGTCAAGCTCACCCATGTTCTCTTCACTCCCTTCTTTTCTTCACAAGCTGAAGCCCATGGCTCAGGTGCCCTTCTGCAAGCCTCTGCCTCCTGATTTCTTGTGGTCCTCCATTTGATCCATCCATTGCTCTTATGGCTCTCACGGTGGTAGATCACCACAGCAACAGCACAGGGATGATTGGAACAAACATAAAAGAAATTAGTTTTTGTGACTCCAGCTGAGGCAATATGCGTGTACAAATGGGCAACAGGGCTCAGGAGAGCCTTGGGCAGGTTTCTTGGTTTATACAGTGGATAGAAGGTAATATGACAGACTTGCCAGATCTTGCTCATCAAGGGTAAAACTCGTGCGGTTAATTCCCACCTTGTGCTCTCCTCAGCAGGCAGCTTTTGGTCTGTGTTTTCTCTGCAGCATTGCAGCCTCTGTCTCCCTGTGTCCCTGCTCCTGTGCCAGGCACAGCTGGTGAGTGTAACCTGTGATCCACTGAAGACCACCTAGGGGAGAGAGGTGCCACAGAGCAGGACACAAACCTCTCCTGCTGTCATGTGAGCCAGCGGGCCACATGGAACTCCCATCAGTATAATGCAAAGGAGAGAAAAAGAGTTGGCAGAGAAGAAAGAAAAGGCAGTGGATACTGCAGTTGCTATGCAGGACTCTTGAAATGATCTGAAATGACTATTCTGGGGGGATCTATAATGCAAGGAAACTCACATGTGCATATCCTTCAACAGGCAGAGTGAGCTTCAGCTCATCTCTAACATGTGCTCTGATTTGAAAAAATAGCTAATTATGTATCATTCACACTCTACTATGATTATTCTGTCTCCAGAAACAAAATTTATGTGCAGTATTGAAAGGGTCTGTCAATGCCGCTGCAGCCCTTTGGGTGAGCGTGCTTGTGTGAGCCTGGTGTTTTGAGTAGGGAGATTTTATCTGAAGTTTCAGAACTTTTGTTTGTTTACATTGTGATGAGAATGGAGACCTTTCCCATCATATGTGTGTCCTTCCAAGCAGGGAGTGTCAGAAGCAACTGTGGTATGGTGAACATGATCTCTGACTATACAGCCTGTTACAGAGATTCTTGCCTTTCACAATCTTCCTGTCACTGTCCCATTTATACAGATGTACCATTTGTGCAATTGCAGCAATTGCTTACAAGGAAAATGACTTAGTTATGTATAAATGTGGTCAGCACCGTAAGTGTCTTGAGAAATTATTAATCATAATGGACCAGGCCTTCAGATGAATCGAGTTAATATTTGTCTGAGAAAAGTGTACAGCATGAGGTGACATAAGCTAACATTTTGGCTAGCTAACCCTCACCATGCAGAAAGATTAAAATGGATCCAAAGAGAATGTTATTAAAAGAAGTTTAGAGTTTGTGCTATCTGTGCCACAGGTCTATGGCCCTTGGAGACCTGTGCCACAGGTCTATGTCCCTGCTATAGTGGCCAGAGATTTAGATGTGCTCTCCCCTATTTGTTCCTAAATAATAGCAAGAGAAGCAAGAATCCAGTAAAGCTGGATGTTTCATGTCAGTGCTTAGGAACTTGTCCAAAGACCACGGTTGCTTGATAAGACATTAAGATTTTCTACAAAATTCTGTAAAAATACCCATTGAAAGAAAATACACACCTACATTTCTGCTTGCAAGCAACAACAAAAAGGAGAGGGAGAAAGAAAATGCTATTTAATTTATATAAACAGAAGGAGGAAAAGACAAAGACATATACAAAATTTTTGTCTAATTTTTAGTTGATTATAAAGGAAAAGCGTTGACCTATGTCTTCTTTTTTTTTTTTTTTCCACAAAGATTGAGCTGCTAAGAAACATGGCTACACTCTGCCTCAGCACAATCCTTTTGATCAGCTTTCTGCCTGCTTTGTACCACAGACTCTCTGACAAAGCTGGTGCCATGGATCTATCCCACTCTCTCCCTGTTCTCTCCATCCCCTCTCCCAGCTGAGGAGCTCACACACTGTGGTGGAGACTTGAGGGCTCAGATCTCACTGTCTCCACTACTGTGCCTCAGTCTTACCCCCCGGAGAGTTATCACTTTCTTTATTGGCAAGATAATTAAAGGGAAGCTCACTTCATACATCAGCTACTACTTTGCAAAGCTTCAGGCAAAGCTTTCTGCTTTGTTCAGGAGGATTCTTCTTCTTCCCCATTAGCCAAATGACTGGTGTGGGCTTATCCCCTTTTATCTGAGGCTTCACGTTGTGATAACAGCAAGAGATTCTAACCTTGTGGTCCAGTGGTCAAAAGCGGTAATCCCGTGACGTCATCCTCTCTTCCCTGCATGTGTATTCCTGCTTGGCTTCTTTCATCAGGGCCCCTAGCTGACACATCCCCTTCTGTCGGTGAGTTCCAGCTGCCCGTTTCCTGCTACCCCTTCTCTGACCTGTGATTAAAGTAGCTGTGGGAGTTCACTGGCTCTGGGGACTGTCATCACAGGCTTTAATGAGTACTTGGTGATGTGGCAATGCATCACCTTACAGTGTGGGGACACAGCCTAAGAAAGAGGAAGGGAACAAGTAGTGAACTAAACACAAGCAAAGGTCATGTCTGCTCGAGGATGCAGCGGTAGGCAGCTGCAATATCTGTATGTGTTGGTCTATAGTTCCATATGGCTCCTCTCTTTTGCTCTTCTACACTGCTTTCCACCAGGTGGGAGAATCTGCAAGGATAAAAGCTAATCTCAGTGGGGAGACCCCAGGATTTCTCTCTGTCAATTACAAAACATACCCAGCTCATCTGTCACCAGCTTTTTGCTTGTAGCTTTGATTGCAATTGCTGATCTGTTCCTAAAACTGGGGGCAGATATGAGTAAGACAGTAATAATACCTTTACTCCTCATCCCCCTCTAGGAAGGAAAAATGGTCACAAACTTGGGAGATCTGACTGGGCAAGAGCTGAGTGGGGCTCTCTGTTGAAGAAGGATTGTCTTGCTTGGTGACTGCTCCTGCTCTCCCACTGTCAGAAAATGTCCTGAGCTCAGGAACATTCCTACAGACAGACACTAGTTAGAATCATATAATCATTTAGGATGGAAAAGACCTTCAGCATCATCGAGTCCAACCATTAACCTAGCACTGCCAAGTCCACCGCTAGACCATGTCCCTAAGTGCCACATCTATACATTTTTTAAACACCTCCAGGGATGGTGACTCAACCACTTCCACTGCTTGACAGCCCTTTCTGTGAAGAAATTTTTCCTAATATCCCATCTAAACTTCCCCTGGTGCAACTTGAGGCCATTTCATCTTGTCCTATTGCTTGTTACTTGGGAGAAGAGACTGACGCCCACCTCACTACAACCTGCTTTCAGGTATTTGTAGAGCGTGATAAGGTCTCCCCTCAGCCTCCTCCAGGCTAAACAACCCCAGTTCCTTCAGCTGCTCCTCTAGGCCCTTCACCAGCTTTGTTGCCCTTCTCTGGACACACTCCAGCACCTCAGTGTCTTTCTTGTAGTGAGGGGCCCAAAACTGAACAGAGTCTTCAAGGTGTGGCCTCACCAGTGCCAAGTACATGGGGAGAATCACTGCCCTAGTCCTGCTGGCCACACTCTTTCTGATACAGGCCAAGATGTCCTTCTTGGCCATCTGGGCACACTGCCGGCTCATATTCAGCCAGCTGTTGACCAACACCCCCAGGTCCTTTTCTGCCAGGCAGCTTTCCAGGCCACTCTTCCCCAAGCCAGTAGTTCCTGCTATTTCTTCTGTTGCACAGCCTCTGCCTGGGACCTGGTAGGAGTATGAAGTGAAACTTGTGTTACAGTAGAAGTGTAGATCATGAAACTCAGTCTTGAATGGGCTGGTACCTCTCCTTATGCAGAAAAAAGCTTTGTTTGAAGACATTTAAGAAACGGTTCACAGGACCACATGGAGGAACAGGGGAAGCTCTCTCTGCTTGTTCAGCTTTTCTGTCTGAAGCCAGGAACTCCCCCAAGGTTTCAAAGGTTTTGGAGATGGAATGTATGATGTAACTGGAAGTTTGTACTTTCTAGCTGACAGAACCTCATAAAACGGTCTAGATGGCACTGAAGTGCATGGCAGTACCGTACATCCACCATGCTGAGACTATGAGCAAAACCAGTACCTGCAGGCTTACAAGCACAGCAGACCTCCACAGCCAAACCCACACTACAGTGAAGTCTTTCTCTGTCTTGGATTTCAGTAGAGACAGGATTTTGCCCACACATTTACTTTCATCAGAGTAGCTTTTTAAATTTCTCCACACCACCCCTTAGCCAGTATGCATCCCAAACCATCTACCTGACCATTGCCTTCTTCCCAGTTAAATCCCTGACTGTCTTCTGCAAAGAATTGCTAAATATGAGTTACAGCTTTTTCATTAAGCAGTTATTTTGGATATCTGTAAGGCCTTCCATAATCTGTCTGGCTATGTTATACCAGCCTAAACTGGGTCACCGTGTTTGTTGCAATTTCTCTCCCATATTGTGCCCCACTGATTTCCTTACCCATTCATTCTCCCTGAAGTGAGATTCCAGGTTTCTCAGGGAAACCCATCTAGAGGCACTAAACCCAGCAGGATTATGCCTACCAGAAAGCTTGGCCTCACATCTGCCTCTCAAGGGTGAATGTCCCCCATCCCTTGATGTCCCACCGCTGTGCATGCCCATGGAGGCATCCCACATAGGCATCCCATCCAACCCTTTACATTCTTTCCAGAAAATCTGGCTGGATCACAGCACTGCAATGGGCACAAGGAAAGCTGCCCTGAAGGTTGCCTTTAAAGCCACGAACTGATGACGTTGTCAGCACATACTGTTCATTCCCAAGTCATGAAGTTTATTCTGGGACCACTTGAGGGCTTCAAAGGTTCATCCCCTTGCCAGGAAAATATCTGTGCTGTTGAGCTCTCCTTCAGATTATCTCCACATGCCATAAAGGAAATGTTCAGAAACATAATCTGAGGAGGATCGGGCTGCAAATTCTCCCTGTCTCTGTCAACTTCATGAGGCATGAAGTCTGAGGGTGCTGTAGGAATCAGGCAGCCTTTCTAATGCACACCAGCTGTGTCATGTGCCTGCAGCAGGGAGGCAAGCTCTCATGTCTCTATTACTTCATTCTCTGCTCTTGCTGGTACTCTACTCACTTAGAAGGACCCTACTGCCTGTAGATAGAACTGCTGCTAGGTAGGCAAATACGAATGACATGTTCTTCCCTTGGGGTAAGAGTGAGAGATGAAGGATGGTCTTGTGACTGAGGCACTGAGCTGTGACTCAAAAAAATAGAAATTTCTGTTCTCATCTCTGTTGCTCAATTCTTGAGTGACCTTGACAAGTCACAGTTATGTTTCAGTTCCCATCTTTGATCTGAGGAAGATAACGCTTTCTTTCTACCCCGTGTCAGTCCTCAGTTTTTTGTGCCACAAACTGTCCTCAATGGTATATTTGTGTGTCATCTAGCACAGTTAGTCCTTCACTCTGGGTGAGCCTTTAGGTCCTATCATGATATCCCTAAGCAGGAACAGGAGTGGAACTTAGGGCATGTGTGGGCTCTGCGCTGATCCTGACAGCTTCTTGCTGGCCCTGTTCTCTTGGTGCATTTGAGTCAGCAAAGGCTCTCACAGTCTCTTGCGCATGAACCCTTTGGTCTGAGCTACAAATAACTACCACAGCCTCAAAGGGATAAACACCAGATGCTAAACATTCACTGTCAGATGCTGCATTGTAAGTGAAGGCAAGTAGTTAACCTACTTTGGGTACCTCATCCAGAATGTCAAGATGTGCTCTCATTTCTGCTGACACAGGCTTCAGGAGATAAGCTAAATCAAGCTACATAACCCTCGTGACAGAGGGCTTATGTACCATCATTTGGAAGGCCACAAAAGAGCCAAATGCCTGACAATATTTGGAAAGGAAAGCAAAGCAATGGCTGTTTTGGAAATGATTTGTAAAATGCCTGCAATTGTATAGAGGGATGTCTAAAAAATGGAAGGCACTTCTGCAAGAGTGCATAAAACCAGGTGGGAGATGAAGGGAGAATATGTGCCCATGCAGAAGTGGCATTTCCCCAGTAGAACATATCTGTTGGTAGGCTCTTTTCTTGGGCCGTATGATCCCAAGTGAAATCAGCTATTGAGAAATCAACAGCAGGGTAAAGCCCTGTATAAATGGATGCCAGAAAAAAAAACTAGTTAAGTATGTGATCCTGTCAGATCCTGCTTCAGAATCCAAACCTGGGTCAACTCTACACCCTGAGCAGAACAAGAGCTATGGGGTGGGACAAGATGAATTGTGAGGGAAAAATTGAAAGGAGGACAAGGGAGAAGGAACTTGTGAAGAAAAAAGGAGTAGGGATGAGGCAGTTTGAGAGAACGAGGTGAATAAAATGGGATAGTTAGTGAGTGGTTGGGAAAGAAAAAGAAAAGATGAAAGAAAATTGAGGGGAGATGAAAGGACAGATTTTTAGTGGATGTGTGGTGATGCATTTGTTGAGCTGGGGGTATGCTGGAGCACACCTTGAATGATGTATCTGTGGTCCTCCTGGTAGGCCTTGGAGAGGAGTGTCTTATACTTTCCTCTTACCTTTTGATCTGAATGGGGAGAAGGATCTTACTAAGGTTTAGACCTTTTCTGTAGGATCCCCAAGGATCAGAGCAAGCTAAAACCAAACTGTTTTCCTGAACATGCTTATAAAGAGTGACATTTTTTCATTGCCTAGAATTCCTTAAACTCCTGTCTCTGATTTGAATAATCCCTCCAAAGCTGTGATTTCAGGTATATCTTGCTGACAGCAAAGGCAGATTTAGGGAGTGAGACTGTTTTACAGAGATATCCTAGGCCCTGAAGGACAAGGTTGTCTTTTATAGGAAATAGCTTTACAGGCTCTTCCTGTTATTTTTGTAGGCCAGTTTGAGACTCAGTGCTGGCTTAGACCTAGTAGGAAGCTATATCTTTCCTTCAGCCTTTCTCCCAGACCAGCCAGTCACTGATTCCTCAAGAGCTCCCTATGGCAGTTACTGCAGCTTTCCTTATTTTAGTGGGGGCTTCTCAGCAGTCAGAGGTTTTGTGTCAGAATTACTGGCTTAAGCAAGGGTCAGCTTTCTTTTTATTTAGTTAGAGCATCTTTCACTGGTGGGTGATAAGAAAAACTTTAAAATGTGAAAGTCAAGTGGTTTAAAAACTCGGAAAAAAATTAAAAGAATTCTCGATTTTGGAAAAAATATTTTTTACATGAATCTCATTATTACTACTTTCCTCATTTTTGCTTTTTTAACAGATTGAGTTTTTCAGAGATTCTGAAAAGGGAAAATGAGATGGTAGCCAGTGTATTTGTGTAATAAATTTTCTGCAGGATTTTAAGATAGCTTAGGCAAGAAATGTGCGATACAAACTGTCAGGCTAATTTTTTTCAGTGTATTTTCTTCCCAGAAGTTGTTCTCTTTGAAACAGAATGGCTAAAATGAGTGCAAAACTTGACAAAATTAAATTGCTAATGGAAGTGAAGCTGCGGGCTTCTTAGCATTAGTCAATCTGCCTAGATAAAAACTACATTACAAAGTTGTCAGAATGCATCACATTGGGATTGCACATGTGTTCTGGCATTTCCATTGGCGCACCTCCCACTTTTAAACAATGCTTAAATGTTGTGGTAGGCTGTGACAGTGTGTCAGAAACTGTGCTGCCCAGACCCGGGAGTCACCTTTGCCTCTGATTTCTGCAGAGTCCCCTGGTAAGACCCAACAACATTGCTTGACATATCCAGGCATTTTGGTTGACTTTCCAAACAAGCAACAATGCCCAGCCCCAATTCCATAATTTAATCTTTGACCGTGGTAACAAAACCAATCAGACCCTAAAATTACTTTCTTGACTAAATTAGCAACTTCTATTTACTGTTGCTTTTACAACAACATAATTCATTAATAACCCTTAAGAGCTTTCTCTGTTAAAGCACCCCACTGGCTGGTACAGGCTGCACCAGAGACAGATTATGGAAATACAAGTTCAGAACACCAATCTAGCACATTACTCGAGTCCTGGATCTATCCGCCGTGCCTAATATATCCAGTGCTCAGATCTCAACAACACCTGGGAACTCCCACGGTCTCACCCCACAGACACTTCAGCAGTCCCACCGAGCCCCCAGGAGTGGTCAGCCTTGGCTCTTCACCTGCCTGCAACCTGCCAGCAGCCCAGTGGCAGTTCTGTTGATGCTACAGTGCTCGGCTGGGAGCCCTGGGGCAGGAGTGAGGTGGTGTTGGCCAGGGGGTTGCTCAGTGTGGGAGTGTGAAGCTGGGGCATTGCAGTGCTGGGGCACTTGGCCCAGCAGAGTCTGTCTTATTTTGCTAACACAGTCAGAAAAGGTTAGCTGTCCTTAATGCAAGGGCACGTTGACTGCTGTGTTACTATTTCCTCTGCAGGTAGGTTCTCAAAGGCTCCTCTTCTACTTCCAGCTGGTTCCTGATAGAAACATACCAGCTTCTGAACACAAGGCTGAAGGAACCTGGTGCTTTCTCCTTCCCTGTATCCTGAAGTGTATGGTCACATAAACAACAGAAGGGACTGCCCAGAACAGGAGGGGTGCAAAAACAATCTGTCCTGTGTGTCTGTTTTCCCTGTGACCCTCTCCTGTTCCACAGTACAATCACAACAGTGGTCTCTCTTGTTTCACTGCTTGTGCAGAGGTCACTGTGGGTGGTCAGGCACCATGTCAAATACTGCTACCAAGAACCCATGGCCTGTGGCTCCTGTCAGTCTGCAAAAACTAAACCCACTGGGCAGCAAACAGATACAGTTGCTCAGCTAGAAGACTAGACCCCTTAGCAAGGAAGGACTGAAAGATTATTGAAAGTAAGAGCATTTATCTTCAAAGTCATGTCCGTATGTCAAAACCTTATACATGTAAGCCATGTGCAACTGTGTGTCCCACAGCACACAATCACATGTTCCCTTGTGAGTAGACAGACACATAAACACAGCTGTTGTGAAGTGGCATGCTGTTGTGGGCAAAAACAGTCTTGTGTTGGGGAATTTAATAACAAATACTGTCAATTAACATAAACTTTTAATTACTGTTTCTGGAATTGAGAAATAAAGAAGACAAACAAACAAGTGCTTAAGGAACATATCCCAGCTTCCCTCCTGCTACCCCCTCCTCCTCCTTGCTGGTCTCCAGTCCTCAACCACATGCTACTCTCAGTCCCCTCAGTGAGGTGAGGGGTGGCACAGGAGGTTGGAGTTGGTGTATCGTGGCTCCTTTGCTTTTGCTGCTCCTTGTTTCTTACTCAACTGCTCCAGCATGGGTTTCTCCATGGGCTGCAGTGCCCTCAGAGGCATGTATCCTCTTGTGCTTCCTTTTGCTCTGGCTTGTCTCTTGATCTACCCCTGCTCAGGTTCTTGTTCATGGGTGTCTCCTGGTACACCTTCACTTGTGCCTCCTCTCCTTCTCTCTCTGATAATCTCCTGCTCCAGGAACAGCTACTGCCCTTTCTTAAATATGTTTTTGCAGAGGCTCCATATCCTCTCCTGACTGGCTGCAGCACTGGGACATGGTGGGTGGGTGTCCCCTGTTGCTGAGTTGGCTGGACCTAGCTGGGACTGGCACTGATCTAGTCCCGCGCAGGGCAGCCTGCAGCTTCCACCCCACCAACCCTGCCCAATACATATGCACTCAAACAAGTATTCATACCATGCTCAAATATATGCAGGTCAACAAAGAAGTTTCATGGAAGTATTTCTGCTTCAAGTACTCTTCCAAAGAAACTCAAGTCCCCCAGCTTCCTATTGCCCTGTTCAGCTTATTGAGGACGTGGTTGACTGGTGACCTCTTAGGCAGAGCAGTCCCTTGTGACAAAGCGCATGGAAACTCCACTTTGCCAGCCTTAAGTTTGAGGGTTTCGCCCTTTGGACACTATTCCCTAGTCTAGCTGGCACCATGTGCAGTCTCCATCACAACAGCATCCAGACAAGCTGTAGGCAGGACCAAGAGGTCATACTGGTGGCTTCTTTCCACATCTTGCAGGCTGCAGCTCAGTAACAACAGCATCTCTTTCATTCACGTTGTCTCCAGCCTTACTAAAAGGATCATCAGCAGAGAACAAAATGATAAAAAAAGGCTCTACCAGTGAGACAAAGCTGATTTACAGCCTAAAGGGAATATGAGGATAGATCTAAATGGTCATCTTGGTATGTGCTTGACTCAAGCCCTACAGCCATCCACACTACTTCCCTGTTGGTCCCTATCTGGGCCTATTCTGGTGTTTCTCTGGCTCTTCTCAGTGCACTTGGGGGCTGCTGAAGGAGAAGTGCAGCCATGCAAGCTTGGAGAGAGGGAGACAGCAACAGCACCTGGTGGGAATACAGAAGGCTTAGTAAAGACAGTGAAGGCTGTGACAACCCGCCAGTCGTGTGGGGGATCTGCTCCCTCTACAATACCAGTGATGATACCACCATCAGCGTCCCTTTTTTGATCGATACTGGAGCGGACGTCACAGTCGTTTCTGAGATGAATTGGCCCCCACACTGGAAACTGGAAGACACCCCCATGGTGGGTGGAGTTGGAGGTTTAACTCAAGCCCGGAAGAGCGCCCAACTGGTAGTAATCACGCTTTGCACTGAAAAGGGTCCGGAAAAATCCGTCGCCCTCTTTCCATATATCATGACAGGGGTCCCACCTCTACTGGGAAGGGACGCTCTGACCTTGTTGAAGGCCAGGGTGACAAATTTACTTTAAGGGCCACTGCTGCTCACCCACTCCCACCAATTAAATTGATGTGGAAATCCTCCAATCCAGTGTGGGTTGAGCAGTGGCCCCTCTCAAAGCCTCGAATGGACGCTCTTCTCGAACTTCTTGACCGCGAACTGAGACAAGGTCACATAGAGCCTTCCACTAGCCCATGGAATACCCCAGTATTTGTAATACCCAAACAATCTGGCGAAGGTTTTCGCCTCCTGCATGACTTACGGGAAGTGAATAAAAGAATTCAGCCCATGGGCCCGGTCCAAACTCTACTGCCCATGAACTTGACGATACCCAAAGGACAGACCTGTGCGGTGCTTGATATCAAAGACTGTTTCTTTTCCATACCCTTACATGATGACAACAAGGAGCGTTTTGCCTTTTCCATTATTTTCCCGAATAGCCAGCAACCCAACATGCGCTTCCAGTGGACAGTTTTGCCTCAAGGGATGGTCAACTCCCCTACCATCTGCCAGATCGCTGTGGACCAAGCGCTAGCACCAGTTTGACATAGTGACCCGACCGTGACCATTGTCCAGTACATGGACGACATTCTAATCACTGCGCCATCAGGGAGCCAGGTGGACCACCTGGTATCAACAGTCTCGGAGACCCTGAAAACAAATGGTTTTGAAATCGCTAATGCAAAAATAAAAAGGGGACCATGTGTAACCTTTCTGGGAGTAAGGATTGCAAACTCCTACGTAACCCCCCCCCCCCAAATAAAAATTCGTCGTGACATCAAGACCCTCCACGATGTGCAGCAGTTGGTGGGATCTCTACAGTGGCTCCGCAACATTGTCCTGATTCCCCCAGAGATCATGGACCCCTTAAATGACCTCCTGAAAGGGAAAAACTCATGGGAACAAAAACCCCTAACACCAGAAGCAACAAGTTCGGTCGACTTTATTGAACAACAAATATCTGTGAGCACGCTCGCCAGGTGGGACCCAGACACACCACTCGATCTATATGTTCACTTCACAAATAAAGGAGGTGTAGGAGCATTAGCCTAAGGACCCCCCGAAAAGGCCAGACCTATACAATGGGTGATACTGGGAAAACCTTTACGTGCCTTCTCCCCGGGGGTCGAATGTCTTGGCGACCTTATCATGAAAGGCAGGAAGCTTGCCCTAAGGCACTTGGGCACCGAACCCGCCAAGATCTATCTGCCCTTCTGTAAGCAGCTCCCCTTGCAATCTACGACAATATCTGAACACCTAGCCTTAGCTCTCGCCGGTTTTGGGGGAGAGATCCGTTACGCCATGAAACCCCCTTGAACTCAGTTGCTCACGACCATCGAGATCGATCTCCCACCAAAAGTCATTGATCGGCCGCAACCTGGACCAACGATCTTCACAGATGCATCCTCAACTACCTCAACCGCAGCAGCGGTATGGCAATCAGGAGAACGGTGGCAATGTATCAAAACAACCGATCCTACGTTGTCGGTCCAGCAACTTGAAGCAGCAGCAGTCACACTGGCGTGTGGCCTATTCCCAGAAGAACACATCAACATCGTAACCGACTCTATATTTGTAACCAAGCTCTGCTTGGCAATGACAGGGCCCGGCGTCTCAGTATCCTCAATGGCCACGATGCTCAAGGACATACTCTTCTCACGTAAAGGCACCATTTCCGTTGTCCATGTTAACAGTCATACCCCGACCAAAGGGTACTTTCAAATCGGCAACGACAAGGCAGATGCCGCAGCTGAAGGACTATGGACGCTGAAGGATGCCCGTCAGCTACACGAGTCTCTCCATATCGGAGCCAAAGCGCGGGCGAAACGGTGTGGGATTTCCATTGCAGATGCAAAACACATTGTAGCTACGTGCCCCCACTGTCAGAAATCACCACTGTGGTCCAGCAGAGTCAACCCCAGAGGTCTTAAAGCCTCAGAGATATGGCAAACGGATTTCACAGTGTCAACTACTAAAACCCCAAGCATGGCTTGCAGTGACTGTAGACACGTACAGTGGAGTGATTGTAGCCACACAACATCTAACAGCTAACACTAAAGTGACCATTCAGCATTGGCTAACAGCCATGGCTTGGCTCGGTATTCCCAAACAAATCAAGATGGATAGTGGCCCGAATTTTGTCTCGAAATTGAGCCAAGCTTTTGTTTCAAAATGGGGCATCACTTTAGTGCACGGTATCCCATACAGTAGCACTGGGCAGGCCATAGTTGAGTGAGCAAACCAAACTCTAAAATCCAAATTAGAAGTGTTAGCGAAAACGGAAGTTTTTTTCCAATTCCATCCCTCCAGGAGACCAAGCGCGTATGCTGGCAAACGCTCTGCTAGCACTGAACCAATTCCCGAGGGGAGATGAAACAAATAGCCCTACCCAGAAACACTAGGCCACTAAAGCTCTAGAAGAAGGCCCAAGGGTCAGTATTAGGAATGAACTAGGGGAATGGGAACAAGGCTGGAGTCTGGTGCTGACAGGGCGAGGGTACGCGGCTGTTAGAAAGGATGGTAGAGTCAAATGGTGCCCGCTTAGGTCAGTCAAGCCAGACCTTCAGAATGCCACTAATGAGAACTGTAAGGCTCTATTTTCAGGACTGGATCTTTGGGCGTCCCCGTAACCCCTATGCCCCGGTCCTGGAGGAAAGCCCTAGACCATCGAGCAGCCCGGCGAGCGGCCTGGCGCCCCTGAAAACCACACGTCGTCGAAGCCCGGTCAGCAACGACATCTCTGCGTGATTCTACTCTTAGGATTCGTTGCCGGTGGGCGGGCCGATGTAGGACATTGCCCTCAGCTGTTCAGGTGGGTCCCACACCATCCCTCTAGCGACAAGATCATCAAAGAAACCATCACGCCAGGTACCCCGTCTTTTGGTTTTAAGCAGAATGAAATATTTCCCTCTTACTTGGGATTTCCCAGATTGGCTGACTCTACGGTATGGCAGACTTACTGGTGTCCCACCTCTAACCCAGGCAAAAGTTATTGCAACTATCTGGGGTATGGATACTGCGGATACTGGGGGTGTGAAACTACAGTTACCAGCAATAGGTGGCAGCCAGAGCTGCCTGACGAGTTCCTACAAGTAAAATATGCTCCTTAGTGGCTGTCGTGAGACAGTATTCGCTTGGGATAAGCAGCTAGACCTGTCCCCAGATGGAAGAAGGACTACTTGCCAGAGCTATACCATGACAATTCCGCAACCAACCCATAATGGTTGGGCCACAGGCAGTCTGGTCCTTCGACGGTTCTATGACCTTTATGTAAATATACAAATTCTCAGACTCCCATTGTCATCATCCCTTTCAGTTGGGCCCAATATGCTCCTTGCAGCGGACAAATCTCAAAAGAAGACCACCACCAGTGCCAACCCTGGCTCCAAGGTGCCCTTGTTAGCTTTTACCCCCTCCCCATCCAACCTTTTCCCTAAATCGGCCCTTTATGACCCATTTTTTAGCGTGTTGAATGCCACCTTTTTGTCGCTGAACCTCTCGAGCCCAAATCTTACAAAATCATGTTATGTTATGACTCAGAACCCCCCTTTTATGAGGGCATTGCCCTTGACGTTTCTTTTACCTATTCAACTGGGTCCAACCCACGACAATGCAGATGGAACACCCCTCGGAGAGGAATTACTCTGAGTCAGGTCACAGGCCGGGGTAAGTGCATTGGCAGCACTACCTTGGCGAGACAGAAAGGCGATATCTGTACGGAAATTGTTAGGCCCAATAGAATGGGCAATGAGTGGGTGGTTCCATCCGCATCGGCGATGTGGGTCTGTCACCAGTCCGGAGTAAGCCTCTGTGTCTATCTTAACAAATTCAGTGATTCTGATGGCTTTTGTATTCAAGTTTTAATTGTTCCTAGAGTTCTGTATCACCTAGACGAAGAAATGTACCGCCTTTGGGAAGAGCCCGGCTGGCTCCACAAAAGAGCAGTACTATCAGGCGTCACTATTGCAACACTGTTTGGTCTTTGAGCCGCAGGCACAGCAACAGGCACTTCGGCCCTTGCCACCCAACGTCAAGGACTCTCCCAGCTTCAGATGACCATTGACGAAGACTTGTTATGAATCGAAAAATCCATTTCCTTTTTAGAGAAATCTGTTTCCTCGCTGTCAGAAGTTGTCCTACAGAACAGGCGTGGACCGGACCTTTTACTAATGTCTCAAGGAGGACTCTGTGCCGCCTTAAGAGAGGAATGTTGTTTCTATGCGGATCATACTGGAGTCGTACGAGACTCCTGGCTGAATTAAGAGAAAGTCTAGCCCAGTGAAAAAGAGAAAGGGAAGCCCAACAGGGGTGGTTTAAGTCTTGGTTTAACCAGTCTCCATAGCTGACTGCCCTCGTTTCCCACTTGCCATGATACTCTTGACGCTGATTTTTGGGCCTTGTGTGTTAAACAGACTAGTGTTGTTTGTTAAAAGCCATTTAGAGAAAGTTAATGTTTTGCCTGTTGACCAACAACAGTTGCTTTAGGGTATATCTTCTTTTTGACCTTAGTATGTAGGGTTTATTACCTATGCCTTTTTTATTACTCTACTCATTTATCATAATCACCTAGACAAGACTTACATTTTATTCATTTATCCCCAGCGATTACCCCTTTTTGCTTACCCTTTATTTTTTCCCTGATTATTGTGCATTATATTTTAGTTAGGTTTATAATATATATATATATTTTTAATAGAGAGTAATAATAAGAATAGAGTTTTTGTATTTTATCTAGTTTGTTTATGCAGGGGGGTGGGGGGAGATGTGGTAGATAGGGGTGGGGTTGTTAGGGTCTGGCGGCTGGAAGATATCGCACTGTACAGAAAGCTGTAAGAGAAGATAGAACCACTCCCCTGTTAGGCAATAACGCTTAGCTTATGTCGCAAGCAGACGGAAGTGATGCTGTGAACCAAAAACTATATAATCCTGTGCTACATGTGAATAAACGCCATTTTGCCATCCACCACATTGGTGTCCGTGTGCTAATGGTCTGAGAAATCCAGGTCGCCTTACCCGAGGGCAACAGAATGCGTGAAGAAGTTGACAGTCCTGCAGTGCAGGGCTGAAACTCTTGGAACCCAGAATTTATGATGTCCAGCCAGTTATGAGAAGGGTGGACTCTTTTCCTCATTTCGTTGCTCCTGCATAGACTGTATATTATGACAAGACTCTCTTGGCAGTGGATTTGCATGAATAATGTGGCTATGCTGTACCCAAGTAAATCATATTTTGTTCTCAAGCTTTCCCAAGTGGTGTTTGTGCAGTCCTGGAGTCTTAAAATGCTACCTGTCTGGAAAAAGTTTTACTCTGGGACAGGAAACCCTCTTCAGGACTGCAAGAATGTGGAAATTCCAGGACTGCACAAAATAAATTTCACCCACTGTGGAGCTGTAGCTGCTTCTGGGTTGAACAGCAGCTCTTGGGTACTGCATGACACCATGACGTTCAGTTCTGGAAATGAAAAACTGTCAAGCAGATGCTGCTAGGATGTTCATGGTGGGAGGAAGTACTAGGAATCATGACTGAGATACACTATTTCCAGTAGTGACCCTCTAGAAAAGGCATCTTTATAGAGTTGGTCTGTTGTTGCTTTTACAGTGTATCAGAGAACATCTTCAGAAGTGTAAGACTGCATGATGCCACGTGAAGGTATTGCATCAACCCTTAAGCAGGGTTCTCTTTAAGGTCTTCCATCCAAGTACCCACAAGTGCAACTCAATAAGAATGAACAAGCAAGACCACAAAGAAGTGGAATAAGTATTATTTCAAGTCAGTGAGTGAATAACTGAACAGAACATGCCAAGCTCTTTATTTCTAAAAACTTAGTCAGAGAAACCAGTCACCAGGCAGCAAACACCTCATAAGCTGAGGATCTCTAGAAAGGGAAACGTGATGTAAAAGTGGTTTGTAACTAATTAAATTGGAAAAAAATTTTTTTTTTTCGGTTTAAGGTTCTCTCATTACTAACAGGAAAAAACAGAGAGGATGCTCTGGTAGCTTCAAGCTGTTGGTGTGACTAAGGTAATTAAAGCGGCCCATATGGATTTCAGACCACCCACCTACCCACCCCAGCCCTTAGTCAAGTCAAAACAAAGCATTACATTTTGAAGAGTTGCAGCTATGGAAAAATATAGGCCTCTAAAATGCTTGTTATTAGACACTGCCAAAATAGGGTTTTGATGAGCATTTCTGTTAATTTGGCAACATAAATAAAACACCAGAGATTTTTATTATGGTACGTAATGTGAGGTGGAGGCTCTGTGGCAGGTATTCCCCTTCAGGGCTTGTCTCTCAGGCGTAGGAGATGCAGGTGGCAGAGCATGGTGGCATCTTCTTAGGGTTGCCAGTTTTCACACATTCATCTCAGTGAGCCAGATTCTCCTCTCTACAGTGTGGTAAACCAGGAATAATTCCATAGAAATCACTGGTATAGAGCCAGCATGAGGTCATCACTGGAACATGAGGTCACAAACAGCTTCTCCCAATAGTCTAGCAAGGGACACCCTGCTCCCAGACAGGTGAGCAAAACCATCTGAGGCTTAGGACTACTGCTCCTGCACATTACAGGTGGTTCACTGTGAATTTTTCCAACCTGAGTGGTCCATTTACATGCAAGGTCAGTGTCCTAAGCAATTTGCGCCATGCCTACAGTCAGGAGCTTGTACAGCTGTTAGATTTCTGGGTTTGTGAGCAGTGCCTTTATCATATCAGCAAAGATGGTGCTTACCTGCCCAAATGTGGCTTGTTGGCAGAAGTGGCCAGTGGAGGGTCTCAATAAACTCGGGGTCTGTTGTATCAAATTCCTATGGCTCTATCTTCCAACCTCTTCTAATATTTTAGCCTCTGTAAATCTTTACTGTTTCTTCTGCCTCTCCTCAGGATGTTCTTGGTTCTGGTGTACAAATGAATCATGCAGCCTGAGGAGACTAGACATGGATTTCAGGAAAATGCCACTGCCCAGTGATTGCCTCTCAAGAGGAGGAGGAGGCCTTTGAGGTGTTGCTTCATTATGGCAGGCAGCACCTGTGTTTATCTGCTTCTGAAGGTCTTGGGGTTCCAGTGCACCTCCATCCTCACACTTCTGCTGGGGCAGGTCATCCTTTTATCCTCTGCCCATATGGGATTCTTCTTTCCTGAGCCAGAAATTTTTGGATAGGATGAGCTCTAAGACAGTCTACATCACACTGGGGGTTTTTTCCAGGTCCAGGTCTGGCAAGACAAGGTGAGGAGATGAAGCATTTCAAGGAAACACTGATAGGAGAGACTAGTTTAAAAAAAAATAAATAAAAGAAAGAAGATAAAAAGAAACAATAGGAACATTGTTAGATTTATACCAGTTTTCAGGAGAAGTTATTGTTTTGATTCCTAAATCTTTTTTGTAACTTTCCACGGAGATGCACAGAAGTGTTTTCCTGTCCTTGGAATTGCTCAGCTTCAAGTTGTCCTTGTGGTCCCAGCTGTCAGCTTGTAGCAATAAGGCCGGGAAGATTGATAAGTTGAGTCTCAGCAGAAAAGTGAAGGAACGTGGCAGTAACTGTTGCTCTGGCTGCTGTGGAGAGAGGTGGCTGTGGCTCACTCATCTCCCCCATGGCTAACAAAGAACTGGCGGGAGCAGATGCTTCTGAGCTCATCCCAGCTCATTTACTGCCCACCTGCTTTCAGCGTTCGTCCCAGCCGAGCGCCTCCCTGAGACTGTGGAATGGCCTCAGCAGACAGAGGCAGCAGAAAGGCCATTGTTAGGGTCAGGGTTAAAGGATCAGGGCATGTGGAAGCAGTTTTGAGCCATTGGGAATGGATTCACCGACTGTCTTTTCCACAATAATTAATCACACTGCAAATCTGTAATTCTGCCATTGCTGAGAGGAGATTTTAGCATCCTCCACAAGTAGTCAGGGCTTTGAAACCTGCTGCAATGCATTCCAGCTTTTCAGGACACAGAACACAAAAGTCCATGAGAGGGTCATGGCAGGGCACAGTTTTGGAACCTTTTGCTAAGAAGTGTTGAGTGGAACTTTTTATTTCTGTCATTTAACTTGCACATGAGACACTCAGAGATGGATATTAAGACGCAGATAATGACTCAGGAACGTCAGGCAGAGCAGAGTAAGCTCTTCAGTGCAAGAGTAGGGGGAGAGAAAGAATAACTGCAGCAAGTACATTCCAAGGTCAGCTTTGTGGAAGAGAAACAAAAGGTTGTGGACCCTGAAGGTCAGCGGTTCCTGGATGTAATTTCTGCCTGCTTTTATGAAGGGGGACTGCAGGGAAGGATCCTGCATATTGTGACAATATTTCAGGACGGGGAGTTTTGGGAAGCTCTCCAATACTGTGACAAGCCAAATCTCAAGAACTGTGAGAGATGAATCTCCAAGTGTTGGAAATTATGAGGTTTGTCTACACAGAGAAATTGCAGTGGCTTTAAATATCCTGATGGAGTTAAAGCTCTGTGATCTTTCCTTTACTGTGAATGAACATTATATTTGTATAAAGGTGTATGATGCCAATACAACCATTTCTGTATGTGAAAAAAAAAAAAAAAGAAAAAGAAAAACACTCTTCCAACTGAAATAGTTACGCCTGTAGAAAAAAATGGCTTGGAACTACTTAAGCAGAATATGTGGATCATACCAGACAGCTCCAAAAGGCTGCATTATAGTCATTAGGAGATGTTTATATCCTTGACTAAGACTAGATTTGAAATGAATAAACTGATTCTGCCCCTTCCCCTGGCTTCTGCTACAGCTGCTAGTCCTAAGGGGCTGGAGTAAACTGGCCTGAAAGAGGGATCATTTCCTAATTTTTCCAGCCCCTCAGCAGCCATGGCTGTGGAATTTATTGGCAACTAGATATCTAGCAGCTTTTATAATTTGCATGGGAGTGGATTTCAGGTTGAAAGTTACCCAGATAAACTCAGCATTTTTGCTCAAGTTCCCTGGCTTCTTATGAAAACACAAGCTGATTCTGGATTTCCGTAGATCTTCTGAATGGAAACAACTTTTATAGGGATAGATGGGGTGACTTTCTGGAGGTATATACCTTTCCTGTACATACATATCTGACTTGAGCTTGGGCTCCACTTCAGTGGAGTATCAGCAGATCCCTGGTTTAGCCTCAATTGACTTCATTTGCCTCATTCCAAATATAATTCAGAAAACATTATTCTAGGCAGCAGTGACAGTGAGGGACTTCCTCATGCCATCATCTAGGGGTGCAGGGGAGGATATGTCCTACAAATAGATGTCACAGAGTGAGCTGCCCTGGAATAGTGTCCCCCAAGAGCCTAGCAGAAGAGGGGGAAAAAAATCAGATAAGTGACTGGCTGAGTGACTGAATTCTGCTTTATGAGTAGATGGGGTAGAGGTCTCCAAACAGATAATTCAGCTGGGGCAGTTGCTGGTATTCTGAAAGGGAAGCTTTGAGCGCCTGACTGCCAGTTTCCTTGTCTGTTTAACAGATGAACAAAGAGTTTCAGTGTTGCTTCTCCATGATGTTTCTTTACCTGCCTAAAACCTACAATTACATGAACTCACTAAATAAATAGTCACTAAATTTTATCTCCCTTGATTTTATCTCCCTGTATTACTTTAGAAAAGATACAACTGGTTTAAAGTAATGGTACTAAGTTTATCCAGCTCTTTCCTCTAGCCTGTGTAACTTAAAAAGATGTTAGGTATTAGTCTGAGCGCAGAAGCCAATAACTATACAATATTCTAGCTTTATATTGAATAACAAAGATCTGTGTAGCTCAGTAACCTACATGCAGGAAAAGGAATATAGCTCAACTCTCCCACAGAGAATTGCTATGTTTGATTGTAGCATCTGAACCTCAGTTTGTTCCCTGTAAGGAGACCAGACCTGCTCCCATCAAGGGCTTACAGCTTTTTGAATGACAGACAGATGCTATAATTGTTGAGGTTAAGAGCAGCTCGCTTGCACTAGAAAAATTGAAGTCCACAAAATAAGCAGCTCATCCTCTGAAATATTGATGTATTCATACCTATAAAAGCACCTATCCTCTCTGCAAAATTACAGCGAAGCAAAATACACTTACACAGCTTAGAGAGGCTATCAAGGGCTTCCTAATTGGTTAATGTGAATTTCAACTTTTCTTCTTTACTTTTCTTTGCTGCATCTTCCTTCTTTAGAGAGCAGGTCAGCCCTCCTGGAGTACTGAATACAAAACCTCATTGTGTGCAATGCATAAAAACAGGGTCAATTGAAGAAAATGAATTCCTGTGTCAGAGATCTCACATGAAAATTGCCTATCCCGTGGCCTCTGCTTACTCAAGCTTACTCCGATGTTTGATGAATTTAGGAGAGTAGAACATCAGAAGAAGTACACAGATCAAATCTTAATGCATTTCTTGGGCTACTCAGTGTCACAATGGATGCTTCACAACCGTAATGATGGATTATGGAAGAAAGATACGATAATTTAAGCATTAATCCAGGATTCAAAGACCTGCATTCAGTTCTCAGCTGTCATGCGATCTCAGTCATTCCATTCCCCATCTGTAAAGTGCTTTTAATAGCTGTAGCCTTTCTCTTTGGGAAGTCTTTTGAAAGGGGATGGATCAGCATCAAGCAAATGTTTGGGTACCATACAGCTGTGTAAGCCTCTAATGTAGGCAGTGTATTGAACAAACCATTTTTTTCATATGCCCTATTTAAAACTATGAGTCTTAGAAATGATGAAGTAGTGTGATTTCCCCTTCCATTGATTCCCAGTATTTTAGCAATTTCTGTAGCCTTCTGTAGTCCTCTCAGGTTGCTTCCCAAGCCAGAAGGTGACTTGGGTGTGCCTTCTGTGCCTTGCACATGAGATACACGGCATCAGGATGTGGTGAAGAGACAGTGAGAAAGCACTGTGCAGACCCATAGGGGACAGAAATTTCCCCCTTATATCTCTGCCCACCCAGTCTGCTGTAGGAAGTCCAAAGCATTGGAGTTATAGTTATGTTTCTCACTTTGAGCTTTTAGGAACTTGATGAAATTTAAGAAACCTTGTCTCCTCTGTCCTGAAGCCTCTCTCTAGCCTTAGCTGAGATAGCAAAGAATGCTTTCTTCACTGGGAGGGAAGATAAAAAGGGAAGGCAAAAAGTGGAAAAATAAACTTATCTTTAAAATGTAGTTGGAGCCAGTGATGCAGTAAATTCAGCTACTCAGTTGCTGCTTTGCAGTTGTTCCTGCCATCACCACTAACGTAGCTGAAAGGCTAACTATGAAGTCATTGAATGCCTTCTGATTTATTCTTTCCTCTGTTTTATATGCAGTATATATTTTCATAATTTGGGCTGTCATTACAGTGAAGGTAAAATTTCTGTCCTTTTTCTAGAGACTAAATGTATCAGAAAATAAAACCACAAAATATTTATAGTATCCCTTGCAGTGTATCTGAGTATACCTAGGGTCTAAAAATACCTGTTTTAATTAGTGACCTCTTGGGGGTGAGCTGAGAGCTCCATTTTTAGTTCCAAGATACTGGAGGAGGTGAAACTGCAGGACAGTTCCAGGGCAATAATGTAGCACAGATTTCAGTAGCATAGCTGCTAGCTCAGCAGAGGAGTGGGGAAGGTTTGTGACTGTGCTGTTCAGCATCACAGTGTGCTAGCACTGTAACTACAATGTGACTGAGACATCTTTAAAGTCACAATGTTCTCTATTAAAAATCCCGGTGATGGCTAAATGATTAAAACATGGGGGAGTAAGAACTGCTGAAGCCCACTGTTAGGGGAAAGCAATTACAGACTAAATACCTAAATGCAGATATATTTGATGAAGGTATTGGTGGATGGGATACTACCTGCATGGAACTGGGCTTGTAAATTATAAGTTAATCAATCAGTGGTATAATACATTTTTTTAGAACATTTACATTAGAGAATTCTCCTTTGAGTTCTGCTTTTGTGTTCCCATTAGCATAAATGTGAGTGTACTCCTAAAGTGAAAGGCAAAATAACAGTACTGTGTTAAATTGTTTGCCAGATTTATAGTCTGTCACATCCTGCTGTCTGACTAGCCCTGTTGGGCAGGGTTAATATTGCTGTGAAAAATTGAGTTTAAGATTGTCTGATGTACTAAATCTCAATCTTAATCGTCACAAGTATTATATTAGGTAAGTGGGAGGAGGGAGAGCACAATGCTATAAAACAGTAATTGTGATTGAAAAGCAGTTGTGTCTTGTTATATTTACTTTTATTGTTCTGAAATAGTAATGATAGTAGACTGTTTCCTTGCTTGTCTCTAGACACATGCAGATGTTTTTGCAGGGTAGCTGGGGAAGGAGCTCATTTGCTACCAGGAGTACCAGCCTGTGTGCATGCTCTGACCCTGCAGTAATTTTCAGCCAGCTTGCTTCCTTTTCACTTAAGTGTAAGCTACTTCACGCTTTTATTAATTGCTTCGTAAGAGCATTTAAGTAAGAAAACAGATAATACTAACTTATTCCTGTGCTTGTGCAATAATAACACTGCACTGACTTCAAAAGAGCAATGCCTGGTCCTTAGAGTAAAGGAAGTCAGACTAAGATCCACAGGCTGGAGTTTTCAGGAGGGCATGGAGGTGTGGGGATGGTACCCACTAGCTCGGGCATCTCTCTTAGACCCTTGTGATAGTACCATGTGCTCTGCTTATCTCTGCATTCCTAGTTATTAGCTCCAGAGTAGTTTAATAACAGTCAAGTTACTGCTCCATACTATGGTCAGGATGATGTACTGTTCATGTGCTATCAGTGTGGGACATCTGGGCCATTTAGGGACACACATAACTATCAGCAGTAGGTTAAGTTAGATGGAGGGCTTGAGCTAACTCTGCTGAAGCCAATGGGAGTCTTTCCCATGACTCTGATTTGAAGCTAGATAGAGCCGTATTTTGGCATGAAATTTATGCATACTTCTTAGAAAGTGTCCCTGCAGGACAGCGTTGAAATGCAATGTTGGAGGAGGTCTTAAAGAGAAGCTTGTGCAGCTGTGGTCAGTGTTACACTTGTCTGTTCTCTCAGACATACAAGCTGGCCTGTTCCAACTCCATTTACAGTGGGACCTCTTTTTTTACCTAAGGGAGGTGGCATTTTTGGTGGTTTGTCCTTTCAGATGCTCTTGCTCCTCCAGCTGTTGTCAAATACACTGAATTGTTACACGGCTACGTCATATGTTTTGCTGTTATATGACTGCATTTACAGGGACAAAAAGCCTAGTAGGTCTGAAATGATCTCTTTCTCAATGGCAGGAGCAGTAGTGGCAGCAGCAGATATTTACTAAGAATACCTCTGGAAGAGAGAGGAAGAGCAAATATGCCGGTATGTATCACTTTGCACATGCTACTCTTTCCAAGGGAACTGAGGAAATAAGCCAATTAAGCTAGAAAATGAGTGTCAGCTGAAGATCCTTCTGTCTGATCTTGCAGAGGTTTAACCAGACCTCTCAGTATGGCAAGAGATTCATTTTAAGAAACAAGCACTTAAAGAATTTTTTGAATATTTGCCTGCTGTCAGTCAGTCTCAGTTTGCTGCCCCAGTGGTAAAACATTCACCTCCATGCTCTGAGTGTGTGTCTCTGGGTCCCCAGCTCTTTTCAGCCAGTGGGATCTAACACTGAGTCAGCACATCTTTATTACTGGGAAGTTACACTACCTGTGTGCAGATGTTGCTGCTGTTAACTTGAAAATCTGGCTGTGTAGTGCCGAGAGCATGAAACATTCATAAAACTGAGGCTCTCATCATTCTGAAGGCTGATTATTTGGCTGTAGTTGGTGAAGGCATCACGGAATATACACCAGCAAGACTGGTACAAATATTACTCTCAAAAGATGTAGTTCCTCAGGTAACCAGAAGGAGCTGTTCAGATGGATTTATTGTGGGTTAGAATGTGCCCTTGAAGGTAAAATCTTCTAACTAGTCACACACTAGTTGCCGCAGTGGTAACAATTTCTACCGTGTGTTCAAGCACTGACCATAATTAGACTCTGTGTCATGGTATTGGTCCCTGAAGTCATACCTACAGGTGGTAGCGATGTGGCTTTATATGGGTAACTCTCCACCAGGAACCAGATGAGGTTGTTAATTTGCTCTGTACTGACTTCTAATTAAATTGCTGAAATTAAAATAAGTTTGGACCACAGTACCTTGGGCTGATTTTTAGTTAGGTGAAAGCATGGTAGGTTCCATTTGTATACATTAGAAGAGCTAGGAAGAGGGATGGGTAATGTTTGCAGATAATTAGTTTGTTTAGGCTAGATAAGTCTTCAAAGAGTGAGAAGCTTCACAGGGTTATAGCCAAAGGTATGTGAATGGGCAGCAGGCCAATCTGTGCAAGTATGCATGTGTATTAGTAACGATGACAGAGGGGGGGCTAAAGGCAGATAGGGACTATTAATACATTGCACGTGAGTTAATGCAGTCCCAGAGCCAAGGCACTTACTACCACTAACTGTCTAAAGGTGCTTCAGCAGCACCATGCTTTTGAAATAAGTTCTATCTATTATGAAATACAGGACAAATTTATACCATTTCTTGTATTTTACCTCTCGTAAAGGACCATGGGCTGGATGATCTTGTGTGAACTGATCTGTTACAAAAGACTTTAAAAGATAAAGGGCTCTGTAGTCCACTACCATTCTTCTGAATCCTTCACATTATTAAATTCATCTCATTTATAATGCCTCTTTTCAACAGGAAGCTATCAAATGGATCCTAAGAATGTGGTCATTCTGACCCAGCTCATTCAGGTTCACTTATCTCATGATAAAAAGCATAGCCGGAATATACCAGCTGTACAGAAGATAAATAGTTCAGATGTCTATTTGGAACCACTGTAAGTAGATCTTTTCTCTCCAGTAATGTAATTTTATCTTGTTGTATCTAATTGCAGGTAGTTGCTGAATCTAATGATGGGGTTGCTCTGTTTTCTGTCTTAATAATGTCTCTAAAGCCTGAAGCAATGAGAAAGATCAAGGTTATTTAAAACTGTCCTGAGTGATTCCACTCTTGCACAGAAAGAAAGTTTATTGGGCTTTCTTGGATTTCAGTAGTTCAAAACTATTGTCTTCTTTTATGGAAAAGAAGTTTTAAAACCTCCTGTAAGATGAGAAGGTTCATGAATTGGTTCAGTAGTCAACCGCTGACATGTGAGACAGAGACTGAAATAACGGAGTCTTCTCTTAAACACATCACTCCCAGAAGCCATTTCCAAAATGTCTAAAATGTAAAATTATGATGTGATGCTTCTGTTTTGGTGGTACTTTACTGATTTACCTCTGGTTTGCATGAGAATTTCTGACTATGGCAGCAGAAGGGATAACTGGTTGCTCTTCCACTGTTAAAGCAGATCAGTGGCCTCATATTCATGGCCAGTATATCACCTGGAATAGAACTTGGGAGTCTCCTTTCCAGCCATAGACCTCTGATACTTGAGCGAGAGCTGGTTTACCATTCAGCTGTAGGTGCCTGTTCCATTTGTAGCTATCCCCATCTTTTAAATTATTCAGCAAGTTTGATCCCTGCACTAGAGGGCAGTCAGAGTCAGCTGCACCCGCTGGTAGGTATGTCACACTAGCCCCAGAAAAAGTGGGAAAATCTGTGAGCAGAGAGGGCTGCCAAGTCTCAGGACTTGTCTTGTAGTCCTTCATCCCCTTAGTATTAGTCCTTTGCCAGGGCCAGCAATGAGCAGCACAGGCACTGCCATCACTCATCATGAAGTGCAGTGGCTGCTGGATCCCTCTTCATAAGCCATTTATGCAAGTTAATCCCTCTTCCTTCGCTGTTCTTAACCCCAACTTTGTATGTATTGGGTATTTTATGGGCCCGCCTCATAAATTTTAATGTGGATAAATCAAAAAGATAGGAATGAAATGCTGAAAAAAATTGCTGAATTACATGATTCCAGTAGGATAGCATGTGGACAGCTATCACTGATTTCAGTAAACATTTAAGTGCCTGGGTTTGTCTGGAAAATCAAGTGTGATATGTTTACATAGTCACTTATGCCACTGTACAAGCCATCAAAGCATTTCTATCTCCTGCAAAGCTTTGTGCTAGTCACAAGTCCAGCCAACTTGCTCCACATCACCTTCATGAAGGGCTACATTCACTTATTTGGGAGGTCCTGCAACACTGCAAATCCTGTTTGGATTGTAAAACGGTAGGATTATCCATTCCCTCCCCTGCTTTCTCCCCAGGGTGGCTGAACATGCCTGGCTTCTGGCTGCAGTTTGGTATGGACTGTTGGTGCTGTGCCCTGTGGTGTAGGGCATGCCAAGGGCAAGGGGTTTGGTAAATCCTTTTAGAAGCAGTGTGGGCTCCCATGAGGCAGAGTTCACCCAAGATTTGCAAAAGGAAAGCTGTCATGTGATTGGGGAAGTGTATGTGAAGCAGAAAGCAGAAGAGAAAATGGAGTTTGATGGCAATAGGTCTGGGACACTGGGTAGTTGATTTGTTTAGGAGAAAGGAATCTTTCTCCCTCATAGCCAGCGTTGCACTGTCTATGGCATTCTGAATTTGTCTCTTGAGAAGCAGGCATTGCCTGATGCCTCAGACAAGATACTAGACTTGGTGGTTGTTAATGTGACCTGGCCTAGCAGATCCTGTGGTGTGTTGAAGGGAGAACCCTGGCAACCATCTGTTTGGAAATTCCTGCCCTCATATGCAGCCAGATTTACAGCACCACAAGCATGAGGAAAGCATATCGAAACAGGAGCCTCACATAAATACCATGCTGTTGAGTGAATGTCAGCTTTTCCTAAAGAGTGGTTGACTTTGCAGACCAGCCACAAATAGATTTTGGGCAAGAGCTGTTCTTTTTCCATCAAAAATCTGACGAAAGGCAGAGAAACAGACGGCTCTTTTATCAGCTCTGGTTGAGGGCCTGTGCCACCAAGTCATCTTGCTGAATCCTCCTCCTCCCTTTGCACCTCACATGCACTGCTCAGGGCTGTCCATAGCCTACTAGCTGCCAAGCCTGGTTTTCCACCATCTGCACTAGGCAACCTTTTCTTTTGGCTTGCTGCTGCTGTTCATGGCTCTGTCAGTTTGAATGGCAAACACGGATACATGCATTACCGAAAACAAAGGCCCATGTGGAGGTAACTGTGCATCTGGAATTGGTCCAAATTGAGTAAGTCTTCCTTCTTCCTTCACATGCTTAAGCAGGAACCAAGAAATATCTTTAAGGTTTGCTTTTGTTGTTTTGGTTTGTTTTTGGTTTTTTTTTTTTTCCTAATTCCTGCTTATTCTTTTCATAAAGGGCTGGCAATTTGTAAACTTCCCCAAAGCATAAGGTGTGCTCTGAGCTTTTGCTTTCTCAGGTTTCATGACTGTTTACACTACAATAAGGCTAAATAAATGAAGGGTAATTGTAGCATCTCTTTGATTTGTTTTCTGGCTGGCATTTCTAGTCTGGTCTGGAACAGCTGAACCCAGGAAGGGATTCCCACTGTTGTCAAAGGGCTCTACATAAATATGTCCAGGGCCAGTCTTACATTTCTTTTATTTTGCATGCTCTAACCTCCCACCAGTTTCACTGGGTGCTGACACTTTTTGCCAAAGGCAGCATCAGATCCTCCAGCAGGGATCTCTTGTGTTGAGACTAGAGGAGCTTTATGCTGTGTGTAATCGTTTTGCTGCAGCATAATGGCATAGGGAGTACAAGGTCCTGCCATTGTGATTTCATAGTATTTCACAACACCTTTGTACTCTTCATTTCTGTAGGGGGTTGCGTGTAATGCAGGACAGTGAGGAGAAGGATTGCTAGGGCCTTGGGAAGGGCTTGTCCTGATCACGATCACTGAGACTTACTAGTTCTTGGGCATGTACAAATTAATCCGAAGAAAATAAACCAAATCCTTCTTTAAAATGTCAAGCTCTTTCCCTTTCCCTTTCCCTTTCCCTTTCCCTTTCCCTTTCCCTTTTCCTTTCCCTTTCCCTGCAGGAGAGCTGAGCACGCACACGACCAATGTGATCAAGCAATGCCTGTTGATTACAACTAAGAAAGCCCTTTTATAACGTTCTCCCGCACACGTGAGTAACATGCAGTACAAGTCCTCAAGACTGGACAGTTAACTTAGCCCGCGCTTTAAACCTTCTTATGATTGTATAGAAAGTGCCACATCAGCCTTGCCAGGCTTCCTGCCTTGTGGAACTTCCTATTCTGTCCCAACCCCTTCCGGGGGTTGTTTGTCTCATCGAGTTTCTCCCCCCTCATTCAGGGTCACATCCTTATTGCATTCTTGCTCAGCTGAGGTTCTTATTAGTCTTGTTCTCACGCAGGATTGCTCACATGGCCATTCTCTCACAAAAAGTCCTCTAGATTCCCAACATTTCCCTTTCCCTCTTTCCCTCTTTCCCTCTTTCCCTCTTTCCCTCTTTCCCTCTTTCCCTCTTTCCCTTTCTTCCTTTTTTCACTTTTCTCCTTTCTCCTTTCTCCTTTTTCAATCTCTTCTCCTATGAGCACCAAAATTTCTTTTAACCTTCTCTTCAAAATTTTCAGGCAGCTAGCTCTGGCCTCAAACAGGAGCTGATGTATCAAAACCCCATGAGAGCGGTCTATTCTTACTGTATTTCTGGCCTATTTTTGCTACAAAGAGAGATGGATGCCCTCTGAAGCTCAAAATGGTATCTAGAGTTTTGGATGCTTCTCCTGACCACTGTGGGACTTGTCTAGAACACGTACCCTGTTGTTTGTAAAGTACTTGTCCGTTTACAAAGGAAAGAAAAAGTCAGTACAGAGGCAAACTGCTGTCAGTTTGGAGAGTGGAAGGGTGGGAAATGTCACTCTATCTTTCTCTTTTGTGGGGAAAAATGTGGGAAAGCATATCATAAAATGAGTGCTTGAAAGGCAGTAAGAGACAAAAGGGCAGAACTGACTTTTCAGGTCAGCTAGGTGCCAGGTTTTCCCCCATCCAAAGTAGATTACTTGTTTCAAGCATTTTTATTCACAGTGATGTTAGTAGACAAGGTATTTGATTTATGAGTAAGAAACTGAAAGACAGCGAGATAAAGGGGAACATTTGCTCCACAACACAAAGGTGAGGCTATTCCCAAGGAGAAAATGCTAGTCACAGAGATGGATGGAGGCTTTCAGGTGAGGCAGCAGGGTACTCAGCAGTACAGTTCCATCAGCCTCATGCTTACTCCGGCACCGACAATAAGTCCTTGGGTAGCTGTGCCTTTTTCTGTAGCTTTGTTGGCCAGTTTAAAACTATCTTGTTCGTGTCTGTGCAAACTGAGGTTAAAGACATGACTTGGTTCATGAAGGAAATGGCAGACCAGAGGCTGAACAATGCTCCTGGGTGCTCCACACCATCTCCCTTCCCTGTGTGACCCAGTGCTGCATCCTGCAGGGCAGGAAGAAAGGAGGAGCCCCTTCGCACTGCACAGCTGAGCAGAGCTTTCCTCTTTGCCAGAGCTCTCAGTCTGTCACCTGGTGCCGAAAGTAACATCATGTCAGACTGATTTCTGGGATATCATTTTGGGAGCACAGCTGCATTGACCTCTGTCGCTGGAGTTTATATAAAAACAAAAAGTATCTTAAAAATAAAATAATTATGGCCCTGCAGTCCTCTAAAACCCTTAGTGGATCTGATTCACCTCCCACATAAACCTTCTTAAAGGCTCTGCGAGTCAAATCCTGCCTCCTTGATGCTTCTTGCCCTAGGTTTTGGTGGGCCTCAGACAGTATGGCTAATCTGGAAGGTAAATACCACAGTGATGATGCCCAGGGAGGGACGTCCATTATATTGCCTTCATGGTGCAGAATAAATGCAGGCAAGGGCAGAAGGGATGTGGGAGCGACAAACCCTACTGTTTCACTGCAGTGAGAAGAGTTGCTGGAGAACCATTTCCATGGCAGCAGTTCTGGTGAGTTAGTAGTATTTTTGCATAACAGTTTATCAGACTAGAACTGCAATTCCAAAAAAACCCAAACCTTATTATTAATTCTTGGGTTTAAAATAAGATATTTTTCACCTTTATTGTCTCATTTTCTTTTCCTTTTCCTTTGTAAAAATGTCTAATGGGTAGTACGTAAAATGAGAAAACTTTTCAGAAATTTTTCTCCTCTTGATTTAGAAGTCAGTGCAGGCCTGTAAACAGATGCATTCTTCACTGCATTAGCAGGTTATTCAATTTTTAATCAGCCACGTGATGCTATCCAAATATCATTTAACCTATAATCGTCTTTTGTCCAGAAGCCCAAATGTTTGTATCACTAGTAAGAACTCATTAAGGTGGCACTCAGATTTTTTTTTGTCCTCTGAAAGCTGCCAAGTAGTTAAGTTAGAATATATTCAGAGATTTGAAAGGCTGCAGTCTGAGTACTGTCCCTAGTTATAAAATTGCTATTCTGGGAACTAACTATCCAGTTAGTACAATTATAGTTGCTGTTTCCAGTAAGAGCAGGTCCAGCCTGGTTCAAAGGTAATATACCTGGTGGTGTATAATACCGTAGTCTATGTGGAAGTTCTTCTCTGAGGACAACTATGATCACCTTGAAGTAATTACATTAAAAATCCTTGAAGATCTCTACTGTACATGGTGGTGCTAGAAATGCTGCTTTCCCTAAATTCTGATCTCTTATTTAAGCAAAAAGTTCGTAGGCTTTTTTCTTCACTAATAGATCATGGCAATGTGTGGGGCAAAGCAGGGTGACAGAGAATTCTAAAATGCCTGACTTAGCAGAGCTGAAGGGAAAGCCAGGAAGAACACGTGCCATGTATGGTAATCTGGAATTGTGCACATTAGCAAATATTCTGGTACTGTGGACATTTCAGATCTGAAATATATGTGCAGCCTTTGGATCAAAGGGTCCCTAAGTGTTTTATTATGCTGATCTATCTAGTAATATTGTGCAAACTCCAAAGTACCAGTATTTGGTAAACATTCACTTAACCCACCTCTGATATGGAGCAATTGCAGGAATCAATTGTAGTTACTGTCTAACAGCATGCACCAAAGTAAGTCAGATTTGTGGCAAGAGGAGGGGAAGCTCTTATTCATATGAAACGACAGGACAAAGTCTTGTAGCTGATGCCCTTGCTGTGGTTTTATGGGTACATACCTCAATCTTTCCAAAGGAGAAGAGACTGAATGCCAGGTCAGGGGCAAGTCCTGCTCAGCTGTGGGGGGTGCCCTGGGGGTTCTCATGGGGAGGGTGCACAAGCACTGACCCAGCACAGGGAGTCCAGAAGCAACTGAGATCTCCTTGAAGGTATACCAAGCTGATGAAGAGTGACTGGGGGAGTGAGCTGGGGAAATGGACCATCAGTGGTGGGTGGGTGGGTTTGGGGAAGGGGTGAAGGACTCCAAGTGTTTGCAATGTCTCTTTGCCCCAATTCTGTCTGGAGTTGCACAGGTGGCCAAGCAGGCAGCAGTGGGGACTTAAGCACTTCTGTCAGGTTTCTGTGAGTTTTGGCTACAGAGGGTACACCCAAGTGGCTGGCACTGAGTGTGTACATGGTGCCAGTTGTTCAGGCTGAGAAGTGGTATCAGTGGCATCAGATGGAGCTGGTCCAGAAGTGTCACTGCTGGGTTAACCACTACTGACAATATTAACACACAAGGTGGTGCAGTAAGTGGCTATACACTTGTGATTGTAGAAGACTAGGAAGGGCAACAGGCTCACTAAAGGGCAGGGCAGCTTGATCTTAAGGTAGAGAATGACATGAAACTGGTAGAGGAAGAGAAGGAAATGCCCATCCCATACTCCTTGAAATTTCACTGGCTCTTCCTCATTCATAAGGCTTAATGGCAGTGCCATGCTTTCCTGGCATTTGAATTGTGAAGGGTTCAAATGATGTTCTCCTGTGATCAGCTGGAATACTGCAAATCAGTCAGAATCACCTGTTTTTTTTATCTGCCAGTGGGACAGAGAAGAATCACAATTTTTCTTATAGAAAAAAATCAGTTAAACTGTTAGAGCTAGGGTGATCTTTTTTCTAGGTGCGGTTGGGTTTTTGGATGGTTGTTTTTTCCTCCTTCTTTTTCAGGTCTATATTATTTTAGTTAGAGCATGTTACTATTTTAAACTCTCATCAGCCCAAATCATTGACCTAATACGCCTTCTGAGATAAAATGCATTATTTGATACAGAAAAATTTGTGTCAGTTTAAAAAATAAGTTGCATGCTCACCAACGAAAGGGAGCCCTTATAGATCAGGTCTCAGGTTCTGATTTGCAAGTGAGTGCTGGTTCAGGTAATCCAGTTTTTGACAAGCTACTCAACACCCTACAATGTCACATTGAGGCCCAAAATATATTTAAAGCAGCTGTTTGCTAAGATCATGCATGTGTCCACCCATTTGTTTACAGAACTATTCTAAATACAAGGTCAAAACTTCACTGTAGTTCAGCTAAGATTCTGAAAAGAAAGAAAATCCAGTATGCTTTCCTTCTCGATTTAAGTATACTGTGTTACTGTGTGTTAATTTAAAACGTTTCTACTGCTGTGAAGAGCAAAAAGTGAACCTGGCTAGAGGCAAGTGGTGAAGATAAAGACTCTGAATTGTTCTGACTCTGTGAAGAGAAAATCCCAAGCACACGGATCAACTCTACTAACAGAAAAATAAATTGGGTCCTTAACATTCTCACAGCTATATCTGAGTCATGGCATTTTAATAACACCACTAAGAATGCTATTGCAAATTAACTAATTATTCAGGGAAGAAATTCCCTAGCCTAGGCTTTCTACCAAATCTCTTCTCACCATTGCTGGAGAATTGCTCTGAAAAGGGATGGCCTTACGATGGCAGAACCCTTGTGGAAGTCTGTGGGAGTTTGCTTTCACTGTGAGCTGCAGGAAACAGTTGGTGAAAAGCTAAGTCTGATGGTAAGCGCTGTCAGGCAATTGGCCAAGTCCAAGAAGGAATACAGGCACCTAAACTCTTACTGATCTCCATGACGGGCTGTGGCTTACATTTCTTCGGGTCACTGGTCCTGTATCTTGTTTTGTCTTTGAGGATTAACATACCAAAGTTCAAAAGCTTGCTTATTTTCACAAAGAATAGGGAAATGGTGTGTTTTCAAGAGCTGTGGGCAAACTGGACAGCAGTGCAGGAAGGAGTATCCTGGTGAGGATGGTTAAAAAGCCAGAGGCACTCTTAGATTGTCCAGCATGTAGATGGGTTGTGCTAAATGCAGAGTCCTTTGGCAATGCTTGTGTCTGGATGGAGGATGACAATGAATGCTGGAGGATATGCAGTGATGCTTCTCAGCTTGCTGATGGCAGCTGTGCTAGACATGTACCCAAGAGATAAACTAGTCCCAGGGCAAAAGGTATGGTGCACTGGTGTTTCTAAGTGCCCTATACAAGCATTATAGGTGTTCCAGGTTTCCTGAACAAAACCAGGGCATGGAAGGAATGAAATACCAGAGAGGGTTGCACCCTCCCATTACTTTGCATCCTTGCAGAAGTCCTCAGAGACCACTAAACCAACTGCACATCCCTCACAGTCCTTGAGGAAAGAAAATATAATCTGACTGAAAAAGCTTTCCCTTTACAGAGATCTATGGGTGGTCTACTACATTGCAGCACATAAAGCTTTGATTTAGGACTTGACAAGCCAAGTTTCCATCAGTATCCACCACACATGCAGAGTTCTGCAAGAGCTGTGTGGCCTTCACAGGCCATACCTTTTCAAGGTAGCACCACTGTCCTCTTAGAGTCACTGCAGCTTATTGCTGGGGACACACATAGCACACAAGAAAAATCCTCGTAGAGCACCTTCTTTCCTGTGCTGTTGCTTCTCTGCTCTATGTGGAAGGTCTTTTAGACCAACACTCAGGTACAGAAAAACATTGCACAAGAAACTAAGCTTTCCCTGGGCGGGCACAGAGCAAAGAGGATGTGTTGCACCCCTCTTCAGATATCTAGAAGGTTAGTCTTCGTGGTGATGTAACCCGAGAGCTGCTCTTTCCTGAATCCCACCTTTCGTGATCCACAGTGGACCTTTGTGTTGCTTTGATACACAGTCTTGAGGGTTGGGCCGGCAACCAGCCCTCCCAGTTCACAGGAGCACAGCCCACAATAAAGTCAACAATTTTGCCTCCTGACTTGACACAGACCTTCGCTTCAGTTGTGGCTCCTGTGAAACAACCTGGCTGTAAACCTAGCTAGGCAGGTTGAACAGAAGTTTTGCTGAAGTAAGATTAGCAAGTTCAAGCCTTGATTAGCATCTAACTTCCAGAAGCGGATGTGCTCTAAGGAGACACATAAATGTTTGTTTTCTTTGTGAGAGGGTACAATATTATTTAATTAATTGTAAAATGTCAGGGTTTCTATTAGAACAAGAAGCTTGAAGAGCAGTACATGCCTTTTTGAGAGAGGGAGACAAAAAACAGAAATACAAAGAACGATCACATGTATAGCTACTGAGGAAAAAAAAAAAAAGAAAAATACAAACCCTGCTGCACACACACAACAAAGATTATATGATTTTAAACGTTTTAAGTGCAGCACTCATGTCTGGGGTTAGCAATTATCCATCTATTTTATGTCTTAGGGAAAAGTATTATAATAATAGCAGGCCTTGATCAATGGTAGATGAGTCATTTAATGACAAAACTGTAGCAAAGAGTCCAAACCTTTTAATTCAAGTACATTTTAATCTCCAATCCTGTTTAATTATCGAGTTATGGCAGCTTGGATGGAGAGTGATAGACTGTGCGTATCAAGTGACTTCAACTCCAGATTTTATCTGTAAACTATCAGTGAAGATGATGGTAAGTAGGACTAGATCCTGACCTCTCCAGATTAGTATGGCGCTTATTTAACCCAGATGAAGAGCATGCCCAGGGAGTTAAAGAGTTCAGTAAAACTTCAGTGAAACTGGGGAGTCATCACCCTTTGAAAGGCAGAAAGAGGAATATATGACAGCTTGCATTACAACCTAGAAACTCAAGTCACTCCATTTTTATAACCCTTCTGCACTAAAACCAGAAACACAGCCCTGCCCTTCAGCAGAAATGATAACATTCAGTCATACCATTTGTATGAAAAATAAAAATGTTCTCTGAACTTACTGTAGGTCTTAGTTTTGTTTTGCCTTCTACCTCTTTTTTCCTAGTCTTTGATCTTCTGTGTTTGCTAAAGCTATTCAAGAATGCAGTGCCAAACAATGCCCTATTACTGCTCTGCAGCTTTTATAAGAGAAGGCAGTCTCTCAAATGTACTCATCCTAGGCAGCAATAGCTACCTTCACCCACAGTTAAGGTTGCACAATCATTTCCATTACAAGAGTCTTTTTTCCCCCCCTTTTTTTTTCCGAAGTTGCTTGCAACTTTGCTAAACTATCATTCAGGCTGAAATTTTCCATGCTGGGTGTCTACCTCAGGCCTCTTTTGCTTAATTTAAAACAAAACAACTTAAATATCACCATTTCTGAGAATGAGATGATGCAAAACGTGTACATCTTCCCCCCTTAGAAATCTTACTGTCGATTGAAAAGCTCTGGTGCATTTCCTCCTTCGCCTTGTTTGGAGGTCAATAGAAAGTTGCCCTGCTTTTTAGAAGTGCCTTTGTCATTATTGTGGTATTTCTTGAAATCTGAAAAAAGTGTAGGCCTGAAGCACTGAGGCCAAGCCTGGTTAGAGGGGACCCAGCGTTTGGAAACAAAATTCTGTAAAAATGTGTCAGCCCTTGCCATGGAAACCAGTGTAGCCTGAAGTGTCACAGCGGTGGCAGCACCTGCCTGGCCTCAGGCAAAGGGCACAGACACCAGAGAGAAGAAGGTTGGCCACAGGCAGAGGGTTTTGCTCTCCACATCCAGAACTTAGGCCTGGGCCTGTTGTTCAGCACATAATTTTGAAATCCTCAGGCAAACTAGGTATTTGGGGGTTCTTCTTAGGGTAAGCCTATTGGTATGAGTTTTCCACCAGAAGTAGTTTCTTTGTTATCTCAGGTGAGGAAAGGCGGATGAGGAGTTGATGTTCCAGCTGCATATGATAAAACTTGTGAGAACTAAGGTGAAATCTTGATGCTGTTGTTGTTTAGTTTTCTTTTAATACCTCGGAAGCATCATGGAATGTAATTCAAATGCCACCATTAACGCTGCAGCCATTCAGAAGCCAGGACTGTCCTTGCAACCATATTCAGCCCCGCTCTATGGCATGAGAATGGTGTGGGGAAATTACGATATCAAGTGGACCAACTGGAGAGCTGCATCTACGTCTAGACTCTGCTCATTAAACTGTTCCGTCTGGGACTTAGAACTCTCTCTTAGGAAACTTTAACGTATTGCCATTTTCTTTATGTCAGGATTCTTCCTCTCATCCCTCTGGCTTTTGTTAATGAAAGTATTACTAAATTGTGAATCAAGAGCACATATGTGACTAAAAGCGAGGGTTATGACAAGATACCAGACCTTTCATCATAATAACTAGGTGTCAGAAAGAAAAGGCAAAAGTGTTTTTTTTGAGGTGTATATACTGTTTTATTTATATTTTTCCTCCTCTGGCAGAATCTGTAGGAGCAGGTTTGTGATACTGCCACAAGTCTGGAGCAGCAGACAGGTCTACTGCAAGCACAGACAATGCAGGTCTGCCCAGGCAGCAGAGTGGTGATTGCCACAGTGCCTGCTTGGCCAGTACAGAAGTTGTGGCTACAATTGGAGCTGTTGCTGTTGCAAAAGGGCCAGGGTCCTTCCCTGGCAGTTGTCGTAGGCCCCAGTGCATGAGGACAGGGTCTCAGCAGGTTCGGACCCTATTATCTTGGTTTTCCTTCCTTCCTTCTGCCCTGACACCTTCCTCTCCTCTCCAAGCAGCAACAATAGCTTTGCCTGTGCTGCTCCGTTAATTTGTCCTGTAAGGGAAGATAGAGTTAATGCTGAAGAAATACTAGAATAAGATTCTTGAAAAAAACCCACTTATTTAAAAATATTTAAGAGTTTTTCCTCTAAAATGCAAACCACTGAGTTCTAGGAATGAACTACATACCTGACTGAGGCTTTGCCACTCCTAAGTAATGTAGTCATACCAACCTCAAGCCATCTCACGAGTCTTACACCATCGTACATGCTCTTTAATCCTCTCCCCAACACAGTTACGTAAAAAATTAGTAAATACTCTGAGAGAAAAGCGATGCCAAGAAATAATATACATCCAACTTTGGAAAAGTATGTGAACAAAAGCAGCAAGACAGTTTTCCATATTTTCTGGTCAAGTTTGCTTTTGGGGTAATTATTAAAGGATGGATAACCCCAGCAGCTTCAAATCTGCCTTGTGTTGTAGACTACATCAGGATTGATCACAAGGCAGATCTTCAGCTGCCCTCAACTCAAAAGCTTGCAATGGGTTCACGAAGCTGGAAGTGTGTGTGTTTGAGAAGGCTGCAGCGCTAGAGTGGCTGTAGTATAGGATCTCTTATACCCTGTTGATGTTGCTTAACTCTTAGTAATGAGTTTTAAGTGGCTTAGTTATCTTAAACTGCTCTAAAGGTTTAGACTGATTTAAGCAGTTTACCTTATAGTTGTGCTGGTCATGGTTCAGAAGGTTGAAGGATCCTGATTAAAGCCATGTATGGTCAGGAAGTGTCAGCTCTGATGAGTGTTCAACATTTTGAAAAGGTCATAATTTTCAGGCTTTTTTCCTGATTTTTCTTTTAAATAAAGGACTATCACACATTAAAATAGAGGCTTTGTAGCATCGAGGTTTAGGGCAGACAGGAACTTCCTAACAGTAAGGATGCTCCCAAATACTAACTCTGGAACTAAGAGTTGATCTGAAAATCTAAAATGATATTTCAGTGCTCTCTGGCATCAGTAAATTGACCTGTTACTTGGTTTTGATTTTTCACTGGTGTTTTAGGATTTTTCCCTAGGAGTAGATCATTGAAATAATGCCTAGCTCTGAAGTGATGCTTCTCATCTGCTCATTGAAATAGCTATTTGCATTGCCTGCTCCAATCTGGAGAAAAGCAGTTGACAAAAGTTTTAGAGGTTTGCAACAGCTACTTTGTTTTCACCCTGTTTTGCTGATCACGGATGCCAATTAAACTCAGACACCAGAGTGAAAAGAGTAGGCTTATTTTACTGTGAATAATTAAAGAATATAACCAAGCAATACAGAGAATAAGCAATAAGAAAAATACAGAATAGTAAGCTTAATTATTATTACATACAGATAATTATAGAAAATGAGAAGAAGCAAGGAAATGCACCTAATCATTACTACACGATGGGGAGAACAGTGATTAAGAAAGATCCATCACCATTTGCATACATTACCAACACCCAGATCTGCAGTCGCTGGGGAGCCCGGGTTGCAGTGAGGATTTGCAGAACCTGTCCCAGAAAGTGAGAAGTCCTGTGCAATGCATCCATCTGTAGGTGAGGCTTCCAAAGTTGCAGCAAGAGGGTCCAGCCTTATATACCAAAAATCAGCATTTCAGAATGACTTGCACTTTTTCTTTGAGTGGAAACATCTGGTTTTATCCTCCTATTGGATTCTACCCAGAGCCTGGCCAGGGCTCGGCGGGGGAAAACCAAAGGAGTTTCTAACAGGGCCAAACACTTGGGTTCTCAGCCTTGAACAAGGCTAAATGAGGGAAGTTGGATACATTCTCATGACATTTCGTCCTCACTACTGATTATATTCTAAGCTACATCTTTCACTAGTGAGCATACATATTTTGTTCATGATCGGATACTACTAATAAATGCTAATAGTAATACAGACTTTACTAATTAACAGGTACTAATAACGGATAACGTTTGATTGTGAGGTTTATCTAGAGGTCAACTGTGTTTCAAGGCTATCATTCAGGCCCTAGCACTACACACCCTGACATAATAAGAAGTAAGAACACACCAGTGCCACTCCTTTCCCCTTGGGGAAGCAACGCACTGTTCCCATAAACCAAGGCTGAACCAAGGCCTGAATCTAGAAACCTGGCAGACTAGCAGTTTGCCTGGAAGTGTTTGTGTAAGAGGCAAAGGTAGGTGACCACTCTTTGCCACAGGAAGAGGCTCAGGGCGCATGGAAGAGAAAGGGCAGCGAGGACCTGGGTTGGGCAGGGAACACAGAGGGCCCTGAAGTTGGTGACCCTGAGCACAAGCCCTGTGGGCTCTGTGTTGGAACATGTTAGCTTTGCTAATCTTCATCTATGTAGCCTAGTTTTTTCCAGCACCAATTGCTTATATTCTGCATTATCTCTGTTTTGCTGAAAGGCTTTCTGGAGCTCAACCTACAAAGGAGGGTTGCAGCCCTGTTTCTTGTCTAGTGTTGAAGGGTCCACAGCCAGGTGATTGGCCTCATCTTCCCATCACAGCTCCTGCTGAGAGTTTGTTTATTCACTGGCAGTGAGCTCCTCCAAGGAGGGATTGCTCTGCCATTGATTCTGTTGGAAGTGTAAGAATGGACCTTGCTGAGTGAATATTTATGTCTGGAAGATACTTAACATGCTTGGCACACTACTCAGAATACTTCACTAATAATAACAGTAATACTGTCTCTCTAGTAAAGATCTTTACAAACACAGGAGAGAAAAAAAGCAAGAGAAGTAAAACACTACAGCAGTCCATTCATCCTGGGGCAGTTTCAGGAAAATCCTTCACCAGGGACAACTTTGAGTTAAAAAATCCTTTTTGCTAGTGCCACAAGCTCTAACTGGTGAAAAGAAAGGGTCTGTTTTCATTTGTGCTGAAGAGATAATGTTTATGTGCTCCTAATTTTTAGATAATACTGCAGAAACACTTAGGAATATGAGAAATACAGCTGAATAACAAAGAATAAGACAATGCCAGTTGCGTTCCTGTGGCCTTTAATTTAGTTTTTAGAGCATATCAGGCAGAGATACAGTAGTCATAGGCACACATGATGTGTCCTTTGGGCTCTGCCTCAGTTCTGTCATTTTAGGATGAACCTGGGAACATACCCCTGCTCCTTTTCATCAGTCATTCTAGGTCCTTCAGCACCATCATCACTTCACCACTTCACATTAGAAACACCTTACCAACTGCCTTGTGAGGAGAAAGACAATTATACCTGTGTGACTCATGGGAGACTGTATGATGAGTATTGAATGGTTTATCCAAGGATACGCTGAAAATCTGGGTAAGTCAGGGACCTGTATCTCCCAAGTTCCAGCCTTTCTTTAAGGTCACTGGACTTCAGTGGAGGATGCCTGAACTTTCCTAACAAGCTTGTCAACACACCTAGTTAAAATGTCTGGAATGAAAGCACACACAGAAATCTGATCCTTTGTGTTAGAACAGAATTCAGAAGAAAAAGCATTAACTCTTTAAAATTTCAAACTTTAATTGTTGTCTTTAGATAGCCACACTTTATTGCCAGAAGCTTTAGGTTGTATATCCAATTTTACCTGACATAAAGGTGCAGTCAGTTCTGGAACACAATGCAGTAGCAACCTTATTGCATCCATTAATTTTGTAAGAAATCACCGAGCAGCTTATAAAAAGGACAGAGAGGAGATAATTTGTGTATTTGTAGCCTGGCTCAAGCTTTTCTAAAGAGCTAATGGGTGAGAGGGACCAGAAATTCAAACTACCTACCCTGTTCTGCTGGTTCCTGATAGTCCCAGCAAGATCACTATTTATGCAAATTTTTTCAGGAACCAAACAAAGGCACACAAAAAACCATATCTGGAATTGCGGAACAAAAATGGAAAGCACACTGAGAATGCAGAGGAAAATATCTGTGCAGTTAATGTGAAAGAAGAAAATGTAAAGCTCAGAGAAGGTTTTTCTGCTCTGCTGTTTGAGATGATTTAGTAGAGAATTAGTCTCCATCAAAAGGTGAAGGAGTAAGACTGCTGTCAAAGAAGAAAAACATGTCAGAGCCAGAATCTTCACTTGGTCTGTGATGTCAGCCTGTCTTTATAAAGCTGTGAAGTCAGGGATGAGGTCAGTACAGTGCCTGAGTGACAGGCAAGGCTTGGTTTTCTTTCACATCCTGGAGGAAGTGGGAGAAGCAAAGGTGGTTGTGCAAAGGTGGTGGTCTCCTGAACTACCTCTCTTGCCACCAAGAGGAAAGACAGAGGAAAAGAGGCAATCTAAGAGGCAGTGCTGGAAGGAAGAAGTAAGAGAAGTCAAAACTAGGTCCAGAAGACAGAGGAGCCCAGGAGGAGATGTGAGGATTTATTCCAGTGCTGGACCAAATGCTTGTGAAGATAAATACATAGTAATTATTCTTGTGCTGAAAATATGGATCCTGGAATAATTATCCAAGGCAAAGAAAGTGATCTCAGAATCAAAAGGGTTTTATAATTGAAACTTGGGCTAAGACAAAACAAAAGTAAAGATGTTCTTAGTTTGACCTCAGTTTGGGATTAAGGAGGAGATTCAAAAGACTGAAGGTATTTTTAAAGGGTTATTCTAGTTCAAAGAATGAGTGGAGCTTGAAATACCTTGCTAAATATAAATACAGGAGACTTATAGGTCAGGAGGGTACTTTTTATCCATGTCTGCAGCCAAGACTATAGGATCTCTCTTGTTAAACCTCTGCTTCTTATTTGCAAAGACTGGGGGATACCCCTTAACTCTTAAAACTGAAGGAAAGCATCTTCCAGAGTTGAGATGTATTCTGCCTTCACTATTGGCCTTGCAGTCCTTTTAAGTCTGATGTGAGAATTGCAAGAGAGAGACTGGCTGTGATTTCCATGAAGTATCTCCTTTCAAGCAAGGATACTTACTAATTCTGAAAACATCCCGTGATTTTTTTATTTTTCTCCCTGCAGACATCAGGCAGGATTTCTCTCTGAGCCTCATGCCTGAATTTTGAAGATAGATTTATCCTCTGTTATTTGCAGGTACATGTCAGCATGTTAATGGGGAGGTATGGAGAAGAAGGGACACACTAATGGAGAGATAAATGCCAGGGACTAGTCTGACAGTCAGTTGTGAAAGATCTATGCCACAAATCATGTCAAAAGAAGCAAAAGCTAGTGTTTACCTTCCCTTCAATTTAATGCTCTCAGCTGTAGAGAAACAAAGCAGAAGAGAAATCAGGAATAAAATCTAATCAGCCACCTGCTGTCAAATGGTTTCACCTGCTCCTGGGAGCACAGGTTGGCACAGCTGTGAGACACAGCCCCCATCAATATCCCAGTCTGAAAAAAGAATTGCCTCAGAGTGACAAGCATTGCTGGTAGAAGTTTTGTGCTAGCTAAGTAAGTAAGTGAAGCTATGGGGTTTTTTTCTTAAAGAATTCCAGTTTGTGGAAGATTGCAAATTGTATTGATTGACCAGTTTTATTGAATGGGAAGACTTTGACAAAAAAAAATTATTTAGATCTTAAACTGTCCAGCCAGGAGTTAGAGCTTGTGATTTCTAAGACTAAATTCTCATGTGCAAAACAGCACAAAGTATTCTTTTCCCACAATCTCTCAGAGTTGGTCTGAGGATATGTCTGTTAAGTGGTAACAGAGAAAAAAATGTGGTTTTGTGGCCCAGCGTAAGGCTACTGAGCTGGGTATAACATGGCTATAGGACACACGTGTTGTTCAGAACTGGCCCTGGTCCATTCACCTCATGCTTCGCTGTGCTGTGAAGACCTGCAGTGTGATGCTGTGCTGAGAGTTCTGGGAGAAATACGTACAGGGAAAATACCAGTTGTGCATTTAGTGCAGGATTCAGCCTGTGGGCAGGATGCAAGGTATGGAGATTCATGTGGAATGAGGATAGTAAGGATGAGCATGTTTGTTTTATTGATCCATGACTGTATGAGATGCTAAGTCCAATTCTAGGACCAGAGCAAGCGTACCAGGCCTGCATGATGCACAGCACTGAAACAGTACATACTTACTCTGCTGTGTCAAATGCTTTTTAAAGAAGTGAAGGGACACTCTGTTCTGGCAGATTGTATATCATGCACAGTCTGTGCTTCACTGACTTCATGATGAGTCAAGTATGGTTTGTCCTTCCACAGCTGGTGTAAGTCCCCTATATGAATATAAAGTTTCCTAAATGCTATCTTGTGAGCTTTGGCTGAAAAAATTATTAAAATGTGGTTATATGCTTGCATCTGGTCCAGATGAAATTTGTAGTGCAGTGACCCAGTAGTGCACAGACTCTACATCAGTGTTTGTAGAGTCGCTGTTCAGGTTCATCAGTTCCCTGTGCAGTCTGGTGCAGGTTCCTCAGACAAAACATCTTGTGATCCTGCAATTGGGGATTATATCACTGTGATTTTCCTCCAACGAGGAGCAAAGGTTTCATAGGCAGTTCTAATCCTGGCATTTCCTACCTGTGAGTGCGTGATTTTTCTGCCCTTGGTGATGTTCTTTTTGTGTGTCATATGATCATAAGTCTACGCTTGTGAGCATTTTCCATGCGCCACTTGGATATTTTGTCTATAAATCTTTAACAGTGTGCTTTTGTGTCTGTCTTTGCAGAACTTGTGCTACTGATCTCTTTGTGATCTTTAGTGATCAATTCTGCTATGAAACAAAGCAGCCTAAGACATGGATTGCTTAAGCATCTACAATAATGAGACTAAATGTTTTGGCATTGAGGAGCTGCTGTAAAGAGAGCTTCTTTTGTGATGGGTTCCTACTGGAAGTTATTGAAATCTCGTATCAGTATTTTCTGTTAAGTTTTAAAACATACTGCTTCCTTTATTACCTGCATCCTTAGCAATTCTCTCTGTCATTCAACGAATTAATAATGCAGCTGTATTAGAAGCCAGTTTTGCGTCTGAACTCGAGAATTACTTTCACCAGGATGCAATTCCGCTATGTACTGTGCCAGATGCCAGGTGCTGGGGCCAACCTGGAATGAATACTGAGCTGGTTTGTTACAGGGCTCTTGGAAGGGAGGCTGCTTTCATGCCTCTGTCAGGAAGGGGTGAGCAGCATTCCTTGCTGTGAGGCTGCTCCCTACATCTCTGACCAGAGGCTGCTGGTGGCCATTGTCCCATTAGAGCTTCAGCAGCTAACTAAATGGGAGCTTGCCCTTGGTAAGATTAAAAACCTTCATGCTGCAAATTGAGCGCACTTTTAAATCAATGCAGCACCTCTCCAGAGCAGCGTCAGGTTTTTCAGCAGCACAGCAAAAGTGAATTTAGCTGCTGTAAGTGTGAGGAACAGATACTGAGATCTACTCCTATGACAGAAAAAGGAAGGAAGGGATAGAGTATGGAGGGGAGGAGCAGTGGTGATCACCTTGCCTAGAGATCAGAGGAGTGAGTTCGTGATGCTAGCTCTGATGCTGGATATAGAAACACTCCACACACTCTGAATCCAGTTAACCAGAGGTGGTGGCAGAAGAGAATCTGGCCCTCCAGTACCCTGGAATAGGCAAAAGAAGCAGCTGGGCCATAGCTGGTTTGCGTGCTTTGGTCTCCTGTTCTGCAAGGTTAAATGCCCTGCACCTGTCTCAAAGGCCTCAGTTATTCCCCTTTATGTTTGCATTGCACTACTTTTTCCCTCTCTCTGCTAAAACACTGTCCATTCTTCTGTGCGGTCCACTGAGGGGCAAGGACCTTACCAGCACTCTTTTGTAACAGGGATGCTCTTTTAATTCAGGTGGTAACACTCCGTGTGGTTGTACTGAACGTCTTTGTTACCATCTCCTGCTGCCTACCTCTGCAGGGTGGGCTACTGCACACAGGTCCATCAGTAACGTGATGGATTATCTCACAGCGGACATGGCTGAAACATAAAGGTCAATAAGTGTTCCCCCAAATTGCCAATAAGGGTAAATCTTAGTCTCATTAGCAGGGACTTCTTTCTTTTTCATGCCAGCACATCAGCATCTTTAGTTCTTGTCTGCTAACTGCTGAGGCCATGATGACTGGAAAACTACCCATGTGCCTGAATCCAGGAGAGCAAGGGGAGCGTTTTCCCCTGTGTTGCAGCTAAACCCACTTTCTTCCAGCACAGCACAAGCCTGCCACACAAGCTTCATACTAGAAGTGTTGGGGGGGGAGTGTGCAGACTAGGAAAAGATGGAAGCATGGCCAGAAGGCTGGTGCCCTGGATGCCCCTGGTGTGGAGGCTGCAGCTGTGTTTCAATGGCAGCAGCAAAGCACAAGAAAAGTGAGCAGCATCTCTTTTGTCTGAGCAGCAGACCAGCACCAACTCTAATCCAGACAATGCAATAGGGGGCAGCCACAGATAGAAAGGTTAGAAAGAATATTAGGCTTAGCAAGTGCAGCAATAAAGCAGTGAAGCCAAGCCAGCTCACAGAGTAAAACCCAAGACACAGTTTAACTATATCATAGCCTTGCACAGAATTGCTTACTAAGTTGCTAGGCTTTGCTGTTGAATATGAGTTGCAAAGCTTTAAAATGCAGCTTCCTAATCTCTTCCTATTTTCTGATACAAAATGCATATTCGTCAGGCTTGTTTGGATCTCATAAAAGGCTGGAGGGACGTTTCTGTTCCTCTGGAAGAACAACAGGGAGAAGTTTCCCGCAGTGAGTTGTGGGCAGGCTGGATTGGAGCAGTGCCCCTGCTGTTCCCATGCTCCCTGCTGTCCAAGCAGCCTCCCACACAGCGGGTACCGTGTGCTCGCAGGTGAGCGTGGATTAGCTTGGGTACTGCAAATGATTCCCTCCATCTTCATACATAGAGTCTTTCATCACAGAAAGCTGAGCATCCATGCAGGCATTTTCACTGGTTCCACTGTACCAGTTTACTTCCACATATGAGATTGTGCACTACTGAGTTTCCCTAAACTGAAAGACCCTCTGAAACCCAGCCCTTTGCACCGGTTTAAAACAAATCCTTAAAAAATGCTTTAAAATGGATTTTAAGAATCAATTTTTAACTTGCCACAAAAAAATTTCACTAGTTAACAGAGGCAAAGAAAAGAAAGGAAGGGAAGAGGGCAGAGGTGGGCCACCTGCGTGTGTATGTGCATGCTGCCTTTTAAGACAAGGCCTGGCTCAGGCATTTGGATGTTGCTGTTTATTTTCTCTTTAGGAACCAGCCTAGAAACTTTTATGAGCTGCCAGCTATTGATAGCGTACCTGGGTGGGGACAGCCTCGGTTTGCATTTGTACTCGTTACCTTCTTATTGTGATTTCATAAAAGACCATCTGGGCAGAAGTGTGCCTGGAGTTGAGAGGGGATAAGCAGGTGTCAGCATCTCTTAAAATTACGCTCTCTGCTAAAAACCTGCTCTTTTCCTATGGTCAAGGCATCTAGTTTCTCTGTGCCTGGGATGGTGGCTTGATGACACAGAGTCTTCTTTGGGAATACAGGCTTCAGGTATTGCTACTTCACTTCCCAACATCATCATCCTCTCCTTCACTTTCTCCTTCCTCCACAGTTCATTCCTGCTCCTGTGCCACTGCATGTTATTACTGTGTTCATCATCAGGCAGCATTTTCTCATCAGTATTATCAGACTAGTAACTGCTGCAACCATAAAATACAACAACAACAAAGCTTTGTTAGGTTTGTTTGGTTTTCAGTTGGAATAGTTACACCATCTGGTTTATGGAGTTGAGGGTCGGCCTGTTGGGAGGTGGCGATGGCACAAGGAAGGAGTGAGGAAGAGGCAGGAGCAGCAGTTGCTGAAGACCTTGCTGCCACCACATTCTGCATATTGACAAACTACAGCCTCCATTTCAGCATTAAACAGCAACAAGAGAAGGTGCTGTGAGTCATCACTAAAGGATGTTTGCAAAGCGTTTTGAGATCCTTACAGATACCTTGCAGAGAAATGTCCCTGAAGAACAGACATCTCTCTTCTTACCCTACAAAATTTTCTAGGCAAACAAGAATCGATGCAGGTCATGGCTAACCTTAGAGCATGAACTCCTGCTTGGGAATAAGGTGCCTGAATTGTGTAGGAATCGCATGTTTTGAGAAAAAAGAGGGAGAATGGGCTGTTAAGTTGCAGATACTTTTCTGTTGTCTAATTGTGAGAAGGTGGAGAGAAGACTCACATATACGGGTCAAGCTTTTGACCCTGTTCAGTATGCAGTGGGCTGAGCAACTTTTCTCTAGCAGGCTGCAACTGTTGAGAGCAGTAAGGCTGTAATTTTCAGTCAGCAGCTCAAATGTTATAATTCTTCCTTTCCACCATAGTCGTTTGTTGTCATTCCTATCCCCCCAACTCAGTTGTCCTGTCTGTGGTGCTGGCATGAGCATTTACGTCACACTGCTGTGAACCAGATAGCCATTTTGAGGGGAAAGTTATTTTTCATCCTGAGCTAATTCAGGAGCCAGGTGCACAAACACTGGGGTCAGCTCGAGCAAGAGTGAGGTGCAGGAGAATGAATGAATTAATGATTAAAGGTGAAGAACGCCAAAGCTTTTTAACCCAAGTTAAGCATCAGTGGTGTCTCAGTCCAACCAGAGTGAAAAGGGGAAATGAGCTCTTGCCTATCTCATGGAAGTCTTAGCTTTTGCCTTTTTAAAGGCAGATGAACAGAAAATATGTACCAAGACTTGACAGCTAATTACAACCAGGAGAGAAAAGGAGGAAGGGAAAACATAAACAAGCAGAGGAGTAAGATCTTACAAAGGCATATTCTGTTACAGAAATCTGTTTATAAAGGAATACACAGAGGCAGCCCTCTTTCAGGGGGTCCCCTGATTTGGGTGCAAGTTCAACTGCTCTCATAAGGTTCCTTATTCCCCACTTGAAGCACTGGAAGGATTCACTATCTCACCCGTGCACCAACCACTGCACAGCCCAGCTGCCACTTTGGGTCACCCAGCAAGCTGGATCACCTTCCTGATCTGGCTGAAAACTTGCTCAGCAGAAATCATTAGATTTAGCACAAAAAGAGGGTTTGAATCGTGCATCAGCCCAGGGTTTGAGGAGTTTAAATCAGCTGTGAAATGGCCAGGGGCAGATCAAAGACCTACATTTCCCCATCCCATAGAATACCTAATGTGGGAGCAAGAAGGCAGTGCTTAGTGAAGACAGTTGGCCATGTAGTGCACTATTATTTGGCACACGGTTACAACCAAGCAAGAGAAACATTGATTTCAGGGTATTGTTGCATTAAATGTTTTGTACATAAGATTGAAGTAGAGTGTCTCTGCTCTGAAAAGCCTCCAAAGACAGCTCTGATGTGGTGGGAAAGGTTGTCATCTGCAAAGGACCATTCAGCATCCAGCAGGTAAGAGCTCCTCTGCAGTGACATTGGTGCTGGTTTTGGAGGGATTTGAGATGGGACCTCAGTGAGGAGGGAGTTGCTTTTATAAGTAGAAGGAGTGGGGGAAGAATAAGAAGAAAAGAGGGAAGAGAAGCAAGAATCAGTTGTGGAGGTGTAGGGGGAGGCGCTCGGAAGATCTCGCGATGTACGGGAAAAACAGGAGGCACATGAAAAGATCTCGTGATGCACGGAAAGTACAGGGAACTAAAGATCTCGCGATGTACAGAAAGGGGTATATAAAGCAATTGTGCAGTTAATAAATCGAACAGATAGCATCCACCATATTGGTGTTTGTGCTTTCTTTCCCGCGGAGGTTAACCTCCTGCAAGGGTTAGCTGTGATCTGAACGCCGCATTCCTGTGGCTTAGCAGATGGAAAAAGACAGCTAATGCCTTACCACAACATGGAGGGAGGCTGGTCTGAGGGGATCAGAAAGGAGGATGTAGGAACAAACTGCTATTCAAGAAGAAATGCCTAATTTAAAATTGTAGAGAATGTGGATGACATTGTGAGTACAGCTTTGAGCTTGCTATTGTGATTCTGTGTCTGTTCCTGCCAGCTTCCAATACAATGACCTGTGCACCTGACTCTTTGCAATATGTATTTTTTCTTTTTTCCACACAAGGCTTTATAGCTCTGGGGTAGGAGACTCCCCATGGCTCCCCAAAGGGAGTCAGTCTTCTATAATTACTGGTGGGAGTAAGGAATATTTATTTTTAGGGGAGCTTTTAGAAGTAAGGGGACAAAAGAAGGAAGGACCCATGCAACAGCAAAAATATCTTTTTTTCTTTTTCCCCCTCTACTTGTATGCTGCTGCTATACACTGCTAACCTGTTACCCCAAATATGGCTGTGTTTTGGGAGAGGGAAAAGTCCTTGTAACACCCTGTGGGATTCCATGGGATGGGATGCTCTAGGCCAGTGTGAAAATTGTGCAACACTTGTCCTTTAATTGCCTTCTCTGTCCTTGCACATGGAGTCAGTATGCTCTTCTGACTGGACTCCCCATAGGTTTTTTGCCAGCCCAGTTCTGTAGAAATTCTGCATCATTTTGTATGGTGGTGGTTTTGCATGGCACAGCTTTAAACATTGCAGACTGGTTCTCCTTTTTTTATTTTTTTCCCTTTATTGCTTGCTTGCTTTTATTTCACTCTTTGTTTTTTCCACCGTATTGTTCATTTATTTGCACTGCCTTTGTGCCTTGTCTCAAGGCTGTGAGCGACATCTCAGTGAAGGGAATTCATTGCACTACCACGTCATAGTGGAAAGAGCTCCCATTCAGAGACAAGGGAGTATTTTTTTTAAAGGGGAAACCATGTTATCCACAGCTTCATTTTTGAACAGCATGTTGTACAAAGACTGTCCCCTTTGGCACGACTTTATCTCCTACTGTTTGTGACAAAGTAAAAACTGAGGAAGAGTGAAATTATGACAAAGGAGCAAGTTGGAGCCTGTTGAAGGGGAGAGAGCACAAGCAAGGCAAATGTCCAAAGCCACAGGCCATGGAGGGCCCCCATGGAGTGCAGCTATGATTTGGTGCAAGGCAACTAACAAGTGGGTGGGAGCAGAGAGCGGGGTCTACACCACTGCATGAGATACCACCCTCTGCTCCTTAGGTGCTGCAGTTTACAGACAAATGCATTTGGTCGGACTTGATGATCTTAAGGGTCTTTTCCATCCTAAAAGATTCTACGATTCTGTGATTACCTTGAGCTCATCTCAGTTTAAACCTGCACTCAGATGTTCACCTCTGAAATGCAGCAGGTACATACCCCTGCTTCTGAATGGTGGGAGTGGACAGTGAAGTCGTGTAACTGCCAGACAGCCCTGCGAAATCTGTCCCTGAATATTAGTTAGTGCCTGGGGTTCCCATGTGAAGTTCAAGACAGTGGGGCCATCAGAGGAGCAAGCTGCCGTGTCAGCAGTGAGAAGATTAACTCCAGTGGATGTGATAACACAAGAGCTAAATGAAAGAAAAGCTCACCGCTGTCAAGAGTTAAAAATATGAACAGGGATGCTTGGGAGAAAAAATAAAGATGCTTTGGTAACTCCGCTGCAAGACATTGCAAACACCGTACATCCTTGAGCCCGGACTGCCAGGTGGGTAATGCAAGTCCCACTGGTGCTCACTGTAGTAGCTTAGGCTTGCACTGAGTTTGGCCTACTAGGATTCCGTGAAGAAATAGGAAATTATGGTGGAAAAGGCAATGGAGACAGCTGGTGCCTGTGGGCAAGAATGGGGAAGGAAACTGAAGAAAAGGTCCTGAAACTGAGCAGAGCCATAGCATAAAAAACTTTATAAGCAAGGATCCAGATTCTGTGTTGCCTTCTGTAGGTACTTCTGCTGCTACTGGTGTGCAGTCTGGCTGAGGTAGCCCTTACTCAGCCAGCAGCACATGTCACAAGACAGGAAGGGAGGGTGGTTTGAGCTGATGCCCTGTAGTGAAAGGAGAACTCAGAGTTGCTTAATACAAGTACAGTTTCATGAAAACAAAGCTTCCTATCTGCGCTCCCCCTGTACAAGGACTCAGCAGTAACTGGCTGGTGCTGTGGCTTGGTGTTGGTCTTTGGCGAGACTGGGGCCCTAGAGGTGCACTGCTGACATTCGTACCTGAACACTTAGATTTGGTTTCTGAGCCCTGGTGCTGAAATGTGTAACAAACGGAAAGAAGCTGCATGCAAATACCAATTCCTTGTACCTGAATGAGCTTTTCATGTTCTTCAAGTGGTGGATATTTCTTTGCATATTATGAGATTCATAGCCTCTGTTTCAGAGATCAGTGTGACTTCTAATAAGCAATTAAGTCCATGGCAAGTCAATCGCTCTATAATTAATTCCCATCTGTGTTCCCATTAGCTGCAACATCCTTTACCTGCCATTGAGCAGCCAGCAGTAAAAGGTGCAAAAATCCCTGTGACCTTGGAAATGCATCCAAAAAACTGAAGCAATCCCCTCTGGCCAGATAATTGCAGACTACTGAGAACACATAGCAGGAGCTGTCTGTTGGAGAAAACAGTGCTGAGGAAATCTTCCACTGTGGTATTTAGTAAAGCTTAGTTCTTTTTATTAGTCTTGAGAAACTATGACAGATAATTTAACTGGTGGGAAAGTAAGAATAAACAGTCCCCGTTAAGGCACTTTTTGTCTGGATGTGTATCAGTTTTGAAATAGCTCTGGCTTTACAGGCAGGACCAGATTTTTTAAAAACCATATAATGATGTAAAGACACAGGCACTTAATAGAATTTTAAACTGCTACCAGGCACTGCAGGGGAAATAGATACCTTACTCCCACTAAATCCTTAGTTAGCTATTGCATAAACCAGCTTGCAGCTTGGGTTTGGTTCTCTCACTGTTGTGTCTTTATGTACAAGTTGCTTTGAATGGATCCTATCTAGTGTTTCTTTAATATGCCACAATGCAGAGACAAAGTTGGAAGCTCATCCCAGTTGGAATTCATCCCAGTAGTATTCTCTTGCTCTTTTTTATCATCTGAAGGTATTTTTCATCAGCTACAAAAGACTACTAAATGTGCATTGCCACAGAGAAAATAGCTCTCCTGTGTTCCAGTTAACAGGTACCTCCTAGAGTGTGAGCAAAACTGCAGGATTTATAAGGAAGGGTGCTCCTCATCAGTGCTTCTCCCCACATGCTTTTAATGGCAAGAATTGCTACTCACAGAAGGATATTAACAGTGAATAGTGTGGACAGCCCATCAAAACCATTCAGGAGGTCTATACAGAGCACGGCTATCTATTATCAGCTCATTTTTAACTCTGCGACTTCAATAACTGTGTGCTGAGAGCACCATTATCCTAATAAGAGAAAAGCTGATCCTCTGCAGAGCTCCCTGGCTTCCTAAGTCCTCCTGTGCAGCCAGCTATCTGCCCTGCTGGAAGCCAGGTACCTCACTGTTGTTTGTGTGCTTCTGTCTCTGAGGCAACACAGACTGGTTGTGCCAGAGCAAAGGGCCATCATGAAAAGGGACAGAGGATATATGTGCGTGGGAGAAGCCTTTCAGGTGTGGCAGGAAAATTTGTATGTAAAAGGTGCTGAGTGACCATCCAGCACTATACCAAAGAGCAGAATACTTGCAAAGGAAAGAACAAAAAAAAAAAAAAGCCAAGTTAGGGGGCTTATCCCACAAAGATTTTTAGAGTAGTAACCTGTTACTAAAGCTGGGGCAAGAAAAGTAAAAAAAATTTTTTTATTCCGCAACATTTTTATTTTTGTGTGTGTTTTTATTAAACAGAACCATAATGTTTTTCCTAAAGTATAATTTTTCAAATGTGTAATTTAGGTTCACCTGGAGCATTCAGAATGTCTCGGGATGCTTTTCCATCTCATACTCGACCTTTTGCTTCATAGAAAGTTTAAAATCGGGAAGTTATCTTTTTCCATTCCACTAGATACAATGTCATTGCTGTCAGTGTGTGCTTTTGTAGAGAAAGTGCAACTTCACCTTGTATTTTCCCAAGGAAAACATTTTGCTGACATACATTTGGGTGTTTGCTGTGAATGGTCATGCACAGCCTGTGAAATGCTTGGCTGCGTTATGGGGAGCTGGAAGTGTCAAGAGAAGCCAGCAGTAGTTCCCCCTGCAACGAGCAGTTTTCTGCGCTGGGGAGATCTCATGTGATTTCATATACTTCATTCTCCTTGAGAATTCTCTCCTCTAATTTACTGATTCTTCCTAGAGAAACTGATGTGTTATGGTCTAGACAAGTGGTCTGTGGGTGGGTGGGGAACTGGCTGACAGTCGGTACCCAGAGAGTGCTGGTAAATAGCTCCTTTTCACACTGGCAACCTGTCACCAGTGGGGTCCCCCAGGGATCAGTATTGGGCCCAACGCTGTTTCATCTTCATAAGTGACCTGGATGATGGGATCAAGTGTGCCCTGATGAAGTTTGCTGATGGTGCCAAAGTGAGTGGGGAAGTGGGCACTTGGGAAGGGAGAGCCACCCTGCAGGGAAACCTGGATAGGCTGGAAGCGTGGGCTAACAAGAACCTCATGAAGTTCAGCAAGGACAAATCTAAGGCCTTCCACCTGAGAGAACATAATCCAGGAGTCCAGCATAGGCTGGGATCTACCCGGCTGGGGAGCAGCTCCGTGGAAAGGGTCCTGGGGGTCCTGGTGGATGACAAGCTCGATAGGAATGGACAGTGAGCTGCAGAGGCACAGAAAGCCAACAGGGTGCTGGGCTGCATCACCAGCACAGCTAATGGCGTTGTTATCCCACTACCCATCACTTGTCAGGCCACACCTGGAATACTGTGTTCAGTTCTGGTCACCACTACAAAACAGATGTGGGCAGGCTGGAGAGGGTCCAGAGAAGGACCACAGAGATGATCAGAGGACTGGGAAGCCTGGCATGTGAAGAAAGGCTGGGAGAGCTGGGTTTGTTGACAAAAGACGACTTAGGGGAGACCTTATCACCATGTTCCAGTGTTTGAAGGGTGGCTGCAAAGAGGGTGGAGACTCCCTTTTTACAAGGAGTCACATGGAAAAGACGAGGGGTAATGGGTAAAGGTTACTCCTGGGGAGATTCTGACTTGACACAAGAGGAAAAATTTCCACAATGAGAGCAACTGGCCACTGGAATAATCTCCCCAGGGAAGTGGTGGATTCCCCAACACTGGACACTTCTAAGGTTCATCTGGACAGGGTGCTGGGCCAGCTTGTCTAGAGCGTGTGTTTGCCAGGAAAAGTTAGACCAGATGATCCTTGAGGTCCCTTCCAACTTGGTATTCTATGATTCTGGCACTGGCTTAAAGTGCCCCAAAGTAAAACTTGCCATTCATGGGGGGTGTCTCATCCAGGCATTAAGGAATAGCTGCTGTATACTCAGTGCACACCTAGCTATTTCACCAATGCTGCTTTTCATAGACAGGTGCTAACTAGGCATTGCAACTGTTACAACTTGTCAGAATTGCTCAGCAGTTCCCCAAAATCTTATGCCTGAGGCAACATACCATATCTCATTATACCAGACAAATGGTTTTCAACCTTCTTTCAATTTGTCAGCCACTAAAAATTGCAGCAGAGGTGTGGGCTCCTGTGGGGAGAGTAGGTTTGCTTTTCTTCGTCTTTATCCATGTACTTCTTAAAAATACTTCACAGACCCCTGGGATCTCACATACTGTGGGTTGAAAGCCACAGTACCGGATCAGTAAACAGATCCACTGGTGAAATGAGCAGATCTATTCCTGGCTGCAAGTAGTGCAGAAGTAGGGTGCGAACTGAGTTCTGTTTCATTTGTTTGTTGTTAGGCAATGTGTTCTTGTGGATAAAGCACTGGTCTGGCAGTCGGGAGACTGGGTAGCAAATGGGACCTGTAGTTGTGCAACATGCTCTGCAAAGCAGAAAGCATGGTCGATGCTTGTGGAGCAATGAGACAGGTGCTTAGCCCAGTATTTTAGAGCCATAGCAATATGGGATAGAAAACTGGCATCAGAAAAGGGCGAGTGATGGAGCACGGTCGTTGGATGGGAGACATTCTGAAAAAGACTTTTCCTGAGACACTGTTACTACAGACATTCTTCTGGGACATTAATAAAAGCAGATTTCCTAGAGTGATGACAGTAGTACTAGTGCTGAAGATTTTGTGTTTCCATGTCACAGTGCCACCAGAACAAATTTCCTCTTCAGTGTGTAGAAGACCTGTTTCTCCTGTATCACAGGAGGCAGTAGGAGCATAGTACTTCATGGAGAAGTTCAGTATGTCTCCAGTTAAAACTGCATGAGCCGTTCAGCCTACTCTTTAAAAATGCTTTTAACTTTGCCAACAGGCTTCGGAAGAGTATCACATTCAGCTAATGAAATACAAGGGCTAAATTTTTCCCTTCCCCTTCCAAATTGCTGTCTGAAAGCAGCCTGCTGGTATGACATCGTTACCACGTCTTACATCTCCTCAGTAAGCTCCTGAGCTGGTGAAGCTGTCTGTAAGAGGTCATGAAAGTTTTTGCAAGAATTCTGTGGAGAAGTGAATATCCTGGAGTAGGAGAAAGTCTCATCTTCCTATTAAACATACCTTCACCCTGATGGATAGAAATATAGGAACCATCTGGGTATTGCTTTTCTAAGCCAGGATAGGTAAATGGGGGCTGCTCTCTTGCTGTTTGGATGTGCCTCAAAATGCTGCACAGGTTCTGGCAAAGCTGCCACTAATTCTTCGTATCTCACAATGTCAGAATGCTTTAAGTGGTTCTTGCTGCTGTCCTAAAGAGCCAGTCCTTGTTGCTGGGTGTTTGGAAAGCAAAGTTTATTTTAGTGATCAGTTTTAACTGTGGACTAAACAAGGGTTTCTTCCCAGAAGGGGAGACAGTATAGGAAGATCTTAAACCATTTCCATGGTTGGAAATGAAAACTTCCAAACCTCTTCAGAAAGGACTTTGTGAAAGAGAAGGTACAAGGAGAAAAGGACTGTATCCTATCATTTCTCCGAGGAATCAGTCCTACTGTGGTGGATGAGGAGAACAACATGCTTGAGATTTAGTCCAGAAATAAGGGATGCAGAAGCATCACTTCTTTTGCAAGTACACTTAGTATTTCGAGCACTATGTCTGCATTCTGGCTGTCCTGCACCAGAATGAATCTGGATTCTTTCCACTGCAGACAGAGAGACAGAACAACGAGCAGTTTACAGCTGAATCTTCATGTTTGGAGGCAATCAGGGATGATCCCAAACAATCACCCATGACCCACTGCACTTGTATGCAGTTTTATTCTGCATCTGACCTCACAGACCCTCCATATACCTGCTAAGCACTGCAGATCGAGCCCTAGGACTTTAAGTGGAGAGTACTTGTCTAATAATCCTGTCACCCCTGGAAGGCTTCTCAGGAGCAGGATCTGCTGTTCAGGTCTAATATTGCCTTCAGCGTGTCTGGCCCCCACCTTTCTTTTATCGTGTGTACTCGTATGCATTACAGAACTGCCTCACAGCCACTTCTCTGCTGTCATTCCAGTGTAGGTCCCTACTTTTCGGTTTGGAGACCAAATACAGTGACACTTGGCATTTACAAAACCATGTAGCATATGCAGAGTATTGTCCAGATATGAAGCTGCTGCCCCACATGCCATCTCTATGAATTAGGTCACCCTGACTGTGTTTTGTTTTGTCTTCATAGTACAGATAAGGAAAATGACTTATCCTTCTGGAAAGTGGGCTGGAAGTCACTACAAGGATTTTAGTCCCAGCAGGGCTTGTGCTGCTTGATTTACCAGCCCTAAGTGGGGATAAGAAAAACAAAGGGGAGGAAAAAGTGTCATCAAATGTAAAGTGCATATTGTGCCCCAGCAAGAGGCTGTCGTGTGTATGAGCCAAGGCACTGCCTCCAAACAGAAGTCAGTATTATCATGATGATACTGGGAGATCCCAGCAAGAGGCAATCCTTATTTTACTGATTTGTAAGTAAATGCATAGCAACAGATCTTTTTTGCCCCACAGGCATTACAGTACATTTGCTGGGAGGGAAACAGGAAAAGGATTCTGCCCATGGAAAACTGAGAGGAGGTATGACTTTTCCCAAGTTGTATTAAAACTTGTGGCAGAGCCAAGACTTAAACCCCTTCCCCCTTTCAGTGCTTAACCATCCCCTCGCAAATGTCCCTCTGCGGCTGTGCCTGCAAAGCTGTCATTCTGAAGAGTGTTAGGATCTGCCTCTGAAGTGACTTCAGTGCAGCTTCTCTCTTCCTCACCCCCGCACCCCCTCTCATTAGCTTGAAAACTCCTATTTATAAACCTGCTCAAGCTTGCTTGTTCAGGGAGGAGGAGCCGAAACACTCAGCACACAGACTAGGAGACTCAGCAGAGATGCAGGCAGAGCTACTTCTCACTGAAAGGGTAATAACCAGATGGAACAAGTCAGCAGGAAGAGTGCCTGAAATGTCACAGAAATGAGATCAAGCAACAGCTAGAGCTTTGTGTCTGCAGGCAGAAGGGGGAGAATCACAGGATCTCAGGAAAGAGTAAGAAAGAAGGGCTGCCTGAGTGAAAGCGAAATATTTAAGTAGATAAGCACATTGGACTAAACAGCCTAATCCTCTACCCAGACCATCACACTTCCGCTATGCGCTTTTGACGCTCTCTGACAGCCACGAACAGGAGGCCCATAAAGCTGGCTTGCTGAGAAGTGTGCCAGGCTACTAACTGTGGAGTGACTTGTCACCTCTGTTAAACAGCTCGCTCACCTCCCTGAATCCCACTGAGATGCTGTTTGTAAGCACAGCACTTGTTAAACTGAGACTTGCCTGCAATTTCTGTAGCACCTGGTGATTTTGTGCTGGCAAGCTAGAAAACAGGCTGATGCCAGCTTGAACCCCTGTGAGGGGAAAAGTGGGTACCTAAATAGCTGTCCTACATTGTATAGCACTATATACAACAACCTGACTTCCCTTAGCTTTCCTCCTGACTATATTTGATGATAATGATCCAGACACGACCCAGCTATCTCTGCTTTTCTGGAGAACTGCAGGACAATTATGAAAGACCAGACAAGCTCATCTGCCACAGAGAAAGCGAGCAAGCCAGCTCCTAAGTTTTATGTAAAGAATAAACAAAACTGCAGTAACCCATAAGGAGTTACATTCATGGGGAGAAACAGAATCACATTGTTGAAAAAAACAAAGAGGTTCAATGAGAATCCCAAGACCAAAGCCATTTCTGCTAAGGGGCCTGCATCCGCGTGCTGGACATAACCTCACCTCTTCCCCTTCCGGCTTACCAAATGATTTCATGGAGCCCTTTGTGCTGGCATGCAGACACCTCCCTCAGCTGCTTCTCTTGCCTGGGCCTCCGAGCCAGTGGAGGGCAAAGGACCTGCTGTCCTGAGTTCTCTGCTCCACTCGTCTCTAGTCTGAATTCCTCCAGTTAGGGAGAGTTAATCTGGTATTAGTGAGACTGACATCTCTGCCCTTAGATGCTTTGCCATCTGATACAGTATTATATTACTTCAAAAAACCATTTTACTGCCCACAAGTCTTCCCAGGCTGAAGTCCTAATGTATTAAGTGGCAGTTTGCAGGTCTAGTAAAGAAAGGTCATTCCCACAAAATGCTCACAAGGTCTCAAAGATGAGACACAACTGGGGAATGAAACAGACTGAGGGGATGAGACCAAGAGTTAGGGTAACAACAGTAACATGATATGCACAATTGTGGCATTTTCATTCTGATATTTTAATGATGTTGTGTGGACATACCAGAGTTCTGGGAAACTCTTGATAATACCAAAAAAATCCTAAAAAAGGTTACTGAATTTGCCTATATGTAATTGCTCTCTTTGCTGAAGAAAATCTGATCCAGTTTGTGGTATCATCTGACACATCTTAGGTATTTAAGAAGCTCACTGTTAACACCAGAGGAAAAAACATCAGCCTATCTAGAACATGTCTTGTGTCAGACTGAAGTGGGTTTAGTAGTAAGCGATGAAAACTGTCACAGGTCTAGAAAACCTGGCCAAAGCAAAATGAAAGAATTGGGTTTTCTGGGTTTAGGAGAAAGAAGATTGAGGGAGAACATGGAAAACTGTCTTCTGATGGAGCTATAAAAGAACAGGGATTAATTGTTCTCTGCTTCCATGGTTGAAGGAGTATGCAACAAATAGTGGCCAGCTTTGTTTGCATAAACAAAGATTTTGGTTAAGTATCAGAAGTAGATTTATTCTGAGAATAGGAAGAGGAGCAGTGAAGCAGCCTTGAAGGCTGTGAAGTCCCTGTTTATGGAGTCCTTTAAGAACAAAGCTTTGTTAGCCAGTCATGGTCTAGGCATATTTACTTTGTTGTAAGGAAGAGACCTCTCAGGTCCTTCCAGCCCAATATTTCTATGATTTCTACTAAGTCTACGGTTCCAACAGCAAGGCTGCAAGCTATAATCTCATTATATAAATAAAGATAAATGGAAATCTCCATTGGGCTCCCAATGACCAACCCTAGAAAGGGAAACGGGAGTTTTGGGGAAAACAAATGCTCCAAGAACCTTTAAAGATTTATAGGTGTAATTTGACCCTGTAGTTTCAGGAGCATCTGTGAAAAGGGACCTGGGTTGAGTGGGCCAAAGAAGGAAAAATACCCAATTCCCTGTCCTTAGTTTTGTGAAGGGACGAACTGGAGTAGATGGACTTGTTCTGTGTTTAAACAGGCGGCTTCAGGGTTGGCAGTGAGAGCCAGCCTGCATCGCAGTGACTGCCCTCACAAAGGTAGAAATAACACAACTTAGAATACCAAAATGTTATCGATGGAAATACCCTTATATAGCTGAAGTGGTTCAGTATTTCAGATCTGGAATAGCAGAGAAAATTGTGAAATTAAGATGCCTATATTCCTTGTCCAAAGTCAGGGGGAAAGCTGAACAGCACACAAGTAAAATAGATGGATTTTAAATTACATTATCACTAACCTATGGTATAAGCACTACATATAAGGTGGTTCAGTATTTTTAAACAGCATCCACTGGGCTTGAGTTGAAACATTAGATTTACTCAAGTGTAAGTTTTCTTAGTTAATAAAAACTACATGAGGCACCACTGTATACATGAAAATCCAGTATGTTTGCTTTGAGATAGCTTCATTAAATTCCTTTTTTCATTCCGAGTCACTTGCTGATTGTTCATATTTCTGTGGTCTCAATATTTTTGGTTTTGCTTTTTTTTTAAAAAGGATTTTCCGTGTCAAATATAGGGGTTCCTAAACAGTGATAGACCACGACCGATAGTCCTACCTTAAGCTCTCAAGCATATGCATAAGACTTGAAACACTGCGAGCTTAACTCTGGAAGATAAGAACTGTGGCTCCAGTCCAACAGACCGTGTTTGTCCTGGGCATAGTCTGATTCAGCTGGACTACTTGCATGCTCCAATTACATGCACCAGGAAGGAGAGCAGTTAAATCAGGATCTGTTGGGATAAATAGAAGCAGTGCAGTTCTCTTCATAGCAATGAACTGCACCCCCTTGTCTTTGGTGTAGTTCCTCTGATGTATGCAAGGGTAAGTGAGGCTGGATCAGGGTCCATAAGTTCTGTTTTTCCTTTGGACTCCAGCCTTTAACATGATCTCCTTCACCTGGAATAACATCAGTTAATTGATAATAGATACTTATCACTGGCTTATGAAAGAAGTTGCTCAGGTTCTGTAAAAAATATTTCTCTTTGTGTTAACAGAGCCTAATTAACATATCTCCTCCAAGAAGATGAAGCTTGGAGTATCTAGAAGTCCTGTCTGAAGTCCACAGTGGTGAAAGGAGCAGGTTCTGTCATCCTCCCATTGTTAATGGCTTGCAAGTTTGGTTTGTTTAGACAGGTTGGTGTGAATTGATAAATCTGGGTCCAGCTCATGATAGACAATGGTCAGTCTCACAACTGCTCCATGTGAACATCCTGGCTGAGTGAGGGACTCATTCTGCAACCTTTCTCAAGCTGGGAGACTTAAAACTGAGGCTGTGTGCTGAGGCTGCTCGCCTACTAAGGATTGTAACTTCGATTCCAGACTCCCTGCATCCTGTGTTGTTATGTGATTAGACTGAGATATTTTTCTAGGAGTTCCCTGAGATACAGAAAGTTGATGTGACTTCTAAGCTGTAAAGGCATCATGAGGAAAGTACTTCGTAAGAGCCTTCATCAGATGTTCCTAGCCCAGGTGCAAATATTGTAAGGATAAACTGTGTTGCTATTTATCTTTAGATGACATTTATTGTTGCTCCCTGCTACCTGGTCTCTCTCCTGTTTTTTCCATGCCCCCTTCCCTAGACAACTCAGATCTGAAAGCAGTATGTTGTGGCCGAGAAGTGCTTAAGAGTAGCTGTACTGCATCTGCATTTAAACCGGGTGCCTCAGCGTAGCAGCATGGTGCAGGGGTCTGTGAAGGAGCCTTGGCTCAGCTTGGCCCTGCCATGAGCATCTCTGTCCTGTATTCCACTGCACTGTGCAGGGAAGCCCAGAACCTGATGGGAAATCCGCAGGCCAAACTTCCAGAGTTCGGATCCATTTTAGGGTCTAGGTGCTTGTCACCACTTCTCTGCCTATCAGAGCTTTGTTCAGCGTGGCCCAGAAATGAATAATGCAAAAGAGTATTTGAATCATGTGGCCTCCGCCTGCTCTCAAGTTTCTTGGATGAATGGTAGTTTACTGTAATTTGCTGCAGCCCCAGAAATGCATCTAGGACTATTATTTAATCCTTTCCTTGCTTCAGAGTAGCAGGGCTTGGACCACTGAAAAAGATAAATAAAAATGCAGAACACCATCAAGTCCAGAGCGCCTGGGTTAGAGAAATGGACACTTTTTGTTTCCTGCCCCTCCCATGGAAGCTGCATCCTGGATCTGACAGTTGGTTAGCCAGCCACACTGGCTAACCACTGCTCTTTGCAGTGAATCAATCCAAAAAGAACTAATGTGGTGCAGAGCTATAGGGCCCCATACAGATGGTTACTCAGTAGTGCCTATTGTATGGTGACAAAAGAAAAAAAAAAAAAGAAAACAACTAATGCAAGACTGTTACAAACTACAAAATAAGAAGGAAAACCACTATTTTTTCACATACACTTGCAGTTCTCTGCTATTTGCTCTCCTTGTTGTTCTCTGCTCCTTCCATAGTCTCTCGGTGTGTAAAATAATCATCTTTATATTGCATAACTTACAGTGTTGATCTCACTGTGGAATTTGGTGCTTGGCTGTTGGGTTTTTTTAGAATTAGATGTAGTGATTAGAATTGAAGCAGTGATCATAGCTTTAAAACTTCTATAAATATGTCCTTGTTTCCAGTGGGATTTTCTTTGTATTTGTTAAATATCTGTCTGATTCAGAACACTTATCATGACTTGGGAGAATACGTGTTATATAGAGAAGCATGGTGGGGGAGGTTTGGATTTTAAAAGCCTAGTCAGATGACATAAGGGCAGCAAATTTGTACTGTAGGGTAAGGTGCTTTATTTCTTAGGATACTGACAACTGGAAAATAGCCACTGGAAAACAAAGATATCAAAAATATTGGTAAGAATATATGATGTATCTTTTCATTGCATTGGTGAGCCAAAGGTAGCCCAAGGCTAGTGAGAAATTCTCCTGTTGAACTTGTTGGGAACTGTGGAAAAGGGGCTTAAATTCCAGTACCTGGGTGCCCAAATGCCAAGTCACCAGTGAAGGATCAGGAATCAGTGTCCACCTTTGCTTTACCTACATGAGATAAGGAGGGGTCCCAGGAAGAGGAACGAGGAAACTGCTCCAGTGAATCCATTTCTGTACATCTGATTCATCTGAGATGGAGATGAACTGGAGTATCCCACTGAGGACAGTAGGCTGGGTCACACGAGGAGGGAAGCCTGTCCTTCTGTATGTGTTTGATGTGTTTGATTTGTTCAGTTTGAGGGGGCTGTATTAAATCCATGTGCCACAGGAAGGACAGTCTTAAAAGACCTGATTTTTATCACCAGGCTAAAACCAGTGTTTTCCATGTTTCATTTTGGTGGTACCTTTCCTTGGCATGTCTGGCTAGTTATTCCAGGTAAGGAGTAACCAGCAATAGGAAAAAGAGGGAATGGCCTCAAGCTGCGTCAGGGCAGGGTCAGACTGGCTCTGAGGAAGTATTTCTTTGCAGAAGGGGTTGTTGGGCGCTGGAATGGGCTGCCCAGGGCAGGGAGGGAGTCCCCATCCCTGGAGGGGTTGAAGAGTCGGGTTGACCCAGCGCTAAGGGATCTGGTGGAGTTGGGAATGGTCAGGGTGAGGTTCATGGTTGGGCTGGAGGAGCTTCAAGGGCTTTTCCAACCCAGATGATGCTGGGATTTTGTGAGTGCCTTTCTCTGGTTTAAAATAAGCCACTTCTGTACGAGGTTATAGGTGCTACTCAGTGTTACCTTGACTGGTCTCTTCAATACTGTTCACTCTCCTTTCTTATGACCATCTTGTCTTCTCAGGTCTTGTCTCTTCAGGTTGACGGTTGTCTCTAGCTCTCTGCCTGTACAGTTCTTGAAAGAGCCTCTTATCCTTAGCAAAAGAAAAGATTTTTCTGGACGTTTTCCAGCATGTGTTCATGGGCACATGCAGTAAGTATGTCCATGGGAGCTATCAACTTGGAGTCTGTGTTTCAAAATTGGTTCTGGGACACATTGTTCATTCTGGAGACACCACCCATAGGTATTTCCAAGGCACCTACACCTCGTTTATCAGTTCAATGTCATTTGACATTTTCTCTCGTCCTTTCACCAGAAGAAAGAAACAAATGAGTGCACACAAAAGGGTCAATGTTTTTGAAAGGTCAGTAATTCCAGATGAAATGCAAACCTGAGGCTTTAAAAAAAAAAAAAAATCTCAATTGAGCAATAAAGCCCTTAGTTTGACTTTATTATGCAAGAGAGAAACTTTCCAGCTGGCTGGCAGCAGTTCTGAAGGGTGTCTGTGTGGTTATTGATTAATTAAATCTATTGTTACTCACTTCTTTCATTAATCCAAGTGTTTTCTCTTCACTTGTGTCCCTGCACAACCTTGTTTTAAAGATCTGGAATCTGTCAGAGGCAACCGCTTTGAATATCAGGTTGCTTATTTGAAATGCTAACTCTTCCTGTCTCAGAAATTTCTAGGTGTGGCATTTTAGATCTCAGAAAAATGAGAAATCTGCTTAAAGTTGAAGGTGTCTCCAGTCTCATGTGCAGACCTGGAACTCTGTGTCCATGCAAAATAGAGAGGAGGGTGCAAAAGGCTGGACCAGTGAGATGGCTCTGCTGCTTTCTGTAGGACTGTGCTCAGTTTCAGTGCTGAAACACAAACTTGGTAGGGGATTCCTTGCTGAGGTGAGGGGCAGATGCCTCCAGTGGGTTGACACTTTCTGTTCAGGATTATAAATCTCTGGTGGAGTTGTGTGGAGGATGGGATAGCAGCCTCAGCAAGCCAGCAGTACAATTTTGCTTCTCCCTATGCCCACCTCAACCCTAATAAAAAATTTTTAAATAGCCTTATACCCAGGAGTCACTTGCTTGTGATCCCAGTAAGCAGAATTCCCGAACAGCACTGCTGCCCTGGCAGTGGGAGGCTGTGTCTAAAAACCCCGAGAAGATCCCAGCTTTTGCTAAGACACCCAGTCCCTGACATCTCTGTTTGCTGTACTGAGGGTACTTTGTTCGCTGGTCCCTGGCCCCGCGCCACAGACTCATGTCACACAGGAAGCTGAACCCCTGCCAGCCGGGAACCGCTTCTGGTCGCTATCTCCAGCCATCGGTGCTCGATTGGAGGCTGTTAAACAGGCTCCTGACCTGCCAGCCTTACAGGTTCCAGGCATCTTTCCCTTTTGAGCCCTTGAGACAGCAGTCTGTTCTACTGGGACAAATGCGTTTAGGAACTGCCCAATAGAAGCTAAGCACTGCTGGGTACCGGGAATTTTTAGCTACAAGACTTCAATCCTAACTAGAATCATGTGCCAGAAACTAGGACAGACTGAGTTCAAGCCCAAGAGCAGGGCAGACCTCCTTGATAAAGCTTCCCCACAGCAGCGATGCTCATTAAGAGCTTCTTTATCGCAGCAGCCACAAGTCACTCCTGTTTCCTTCCTGCTGTATACCAGCATTATTTCCAGTGAAATACAGAGGTCATTTCAAGGGTAAAACTGCAGTCGTCAGTCAGGTCAAGAGAACACAATCTCCACCTTTCTGAAGCGGGGAACGGGAAGAGATGCTTCCAGTTTGTGGCTATTTGGCTGCTTTATAGTTTTGTTTGGTATAACAAAAAAGAGACTTGGAAATTTCAGAGGGCTGTTTTAGGAAATCCTTTGCAAGTTCCTTCAGGAGATGGGTTTTGCCTTAACTAATTACATTTAGTCACCTGATCCTGAAAGCAGAAGGAAGTTGTATCATGCATATATCTTACAGGATTTAATTAAGTATTCTGGTTTTTAGCTCTTTGGCACCTGCTGTTAGTCCTTTAGCCTGTTAATTTCAGCTGGCAATACCAATGCCTTTGTAAGAGAGAAGTGGGTTTCCTCTTCTGAAGAGCTTAACAATAGTGTCTGCTGGCAAGCCCAGTTCTTGTAAAAATCAGACACAAACAAAATATGCCTAGGTTGGTCTTCCAGTTCAGTCAGATACACAGAAAACGTTTGTTCCTGGGGGTGTCCATTTTCCCTCAGCTCTATCAGTAGGTCTCCAAAGATTCCCTTGCTGATAACATCAGATCACCCTGGTGATAGCAGTACTGCTAATAAACACGATGGTAAACCTGCACGCAACATACCACCAGGAAGGCCTCCTGCTTTCCCTAAAGCACTTAAAAATGGGAGTTCTTGACCATTTCCTAGCTGCAGCCACTGTGAGAGTCCCTCCAGGGGAGCTGAGACCTCGGAGTGGGGCTGGCACAGCAGATGGGGAGGAGCAGCTGGTGACTGCGTGCTTGCTTAGCAGTATAAATGTGTTGAGCACTGAGGAAAGTTGCAGTCAATTTGGTGTAAACAAAATAATATATTTCAGCATAATTGCAGTAATTATACGGGGATGCTGCTTTTAACTAAACAGCTGTTACCTTTTTCTGATTGAATTAAATAGTTATAAGCCTCTGAGGCTTGCTATTACTCTCTCTTTCCTCCTTGCTTCAATCTCTTTTCCTGTCGTCTGTTTTATCAATCAGTGATTACGTGTGAGGATTTTGCAGTGTCTCTCTTTGGTCAGATCAGAAACGTTTGTGGTGTCTTGCTTTCTAAAGCCTTGCACACACAGGGCCATTTTCCTGGAGAAGCTCCTTGGCAGCCTCAGAAGTGCCCTTGTGCTGGCAGCTGCCGGTGCGGCTCCGCTGCTGCCCCGACCTCTGTGGAAGGCACTGATCCTGGAAGTAAGTTGATCCTGATCTGAATAAGCCTGTCAGTAGAGGCTTTGCTACTCATAAAGCCGTCTCTAACATGTAGGAAAGAAGGCTCATTTCCCTGAGTTGGGGTGGTGCTTCACCTGCTCTTGCAGTTGTGTTGGAGCGGCAGCAGGTGTTATGACCAAAGCAAATTTAGGCAAAACCGTTTAACTCTGTACTAAAACAAAGAATTTGACCATTACCAGCTGCCACCTGAAAAGCCACCACAAGCAGTGGCACGGGTGGTAAAGTTTACAAAGTGCACTGCCTGATAGCAGGGCAATAGTAGGAGCAACTCTTACAGCCTTGCATCCCTTCAGATCACTTTCTGTCACATTCTCACCATCTTATCCTCACTCACCCTTGGTGTTTTCCTCATCGCACGCTTCAAATATTTCTTTGTTGGTGTTTCAGGCCACCTTAGTGAAGCTAAAAGAAAAACTACTCTTGAAAGAACAACAGTAATAGCTCAGCAGCACAACTCCTGTGCACCCAGCTCTAGTAGGTCCCTCAAACACAAGCACCTGGCCCTACCTGGGCTGGGGCCCCAAGCAATCCCGTCTTTGTATTGGCTCGAATTTGCTGCAGATAGGTCGCCCTATCTAAGAAAGGCTGTGAGAAAAGAATCCTAAACATTTTAATTCGCAGGCATTTCTGAACTGGCAATACTCTTGGACAGTGCATGGCAGAGCTTATAAATAGTGCTTTGAGTGCCTGTGATGTCACAAACCACAAGAGCGTCTGACTTGTGATTTACTACGTCAGATCCTGGCTTGTTCATAGGCTTCTAACTTGCAGCTTATTTGTTAGTACACCCACTATTATTCCTAAACCATCCCAGTGTTGAGCAGATACATAAATGCTGCCTGGAACTGAAAGAGTAAACAACCAATTAAAAGTTTAACCTCTTCCTTTCCAGTATCTTCCTAGAATATTAACTGAGGATACTGTTGCTTAAATTAAGGTTGTGTGAGATTGTGACAAATAGGCGTTCTTTCATTTGCCTGTGTATTACATTTGTGCAAACAATAGTTGCAGATTTTTTTAGTAAAAATAATTTCTCATTAAAACCGCATTTACTTGAAGACACGTTCTTTCCTTTTCTTCAGTGTGAGAGTGTTGTTTTACAAGATTTCCTGGAATAAAATAGTGAAAGCTCATTTCTAGAATTTAGTAAAAGAAGAATTTTAATTCTTTTTATAGTTTTTGACACTGCAGACATACACATATAAATTGGTTTACCTCAACAGCACTTTGCAAAACCAGAATTAGACAATGTAATTAGAAAGGGAGAAGCTTGGTATTCAGATTAATTAAGCTAAGTAACATTCAAATTGTATGTCACATCTTTTTGGTGCAGGGGGGAGGGATCTCATTCACGTTGGTCATGTTTTGGAAGAGGTCACAGTTAAGATTTAAATGCAGGCCAGTGTAAACCTCAGGCATTAATGAATCCTGAGTGTAATGATTTTAAGATTGGAAAATTCTTTTGTCCCTTTCATGTCCCCTAGTATTTCTGAGTTGTAGGGATGACTTGATTTCCAGTAGCCCAGTCACAGAGAAAGGCACCCAGCTAGGAATCTACTGAACGAACTAAGACATTTCAACTGCTGTTTGTCCAGCTAGATGCTTTTTAAAATTAAAAAAATCCCAAAACCCTGAGAAAAATGTGTGATTATATTCAGGTGTCTAAAAACTGGTATATCCTGGTATCTAAGAGGAGGCAGGGAGTAACTGCATAATTCAGAAATGGCAAAATGGGAAATAATTTACATAGCTACTCTCAACTAAATATCTGAATCTCACAGGTACATTAACGTGTTTTTTATCAAAGGTAAAGCATGCCTAAATGTATCATTGTGATTTAGTCCCTCTCTTAAAAAAAAGCCTCAGGTAAGTCTAAGGCTATAGAAGAAAAGTAACTAGCAGTACAAATGTCCTGATGTCCTGTAAAATACCTCAGTCTATGCCTTGCAGTTTCATAGTCTGTGATCTTAAAAGCATAGCCTGTGTGTCCTGAGATCAGAAACTTCTTTTGTCTTCTCACGGGACAAAGTACTCTAAACCAGCTAGTCAAACAAGATCAAACATGTCAGTGTGATTTTTTTTTTTTAAGAGGGACACGAAGGAAACTTTTCTGAGGCCAGCTGGTTCTTTCTAAATGTTCATTTGTATTAATTAAAGACTTACAATGTTAGCAGCCCTTTTTGGAGTTGGGACAGAATGCAGATAAGATGGTTCAAGGTGCATGAGAAATCTGGTTTATTGCAGTATTCTCTGTACAGATTTTGCATTTTATATCTAACCCTGTTTAGTAAATAGTGAGCTGGCTAGTTAAGGTGTCCTGGTGGCCATGAAAGAAAAATCCACTACACAGCATGCCAGCAATATTTCTTCTAGCTGGATTTACATACATCTGTAGGTGGCCTCAAAACTGGGTTTTATTTATTTTTTTACTGGACCTGCTTTTGAACATGAGTGTTTTCAGACTCTTGCTGAGGTAGGCAGAGGGCTTAGTGGAGATGTTGGGAGGGCCGTGTGCTTGTTGTCTCTGAAAAGAAGAGCCGAGGTGCCTTGAATGTCAAGAAAAATGCTTATCTCTGTGCAAAGAAAAAGTGTTTATGTGCACTGTTACTAATCTCAGGTGTTTAGTCATCAAGGAAGAGGCCTTCAAAATTTAGAAATCAAAGGATTATTAGATAAATAGAAAAAAAAATCCTTTTTTATGCCCTCTGGATATGGGTGCCATTGGTGTATAAGAGCAGTTCTGTTTTCAGGCTTTTCTACGCAGTCATGACAGCTCGAATCCTGTTTCCCTTTGATCAAAGCATCTATGCAACCCCTTGATACCAGGAACTGTAGCTTTAAAGAAAATATTACAAAACTTTCCTGTATAGAAGTATGTAGATTTTTTGTAACATTTATCATCCAGTTACTGGTACACTGCCACTGGCATAGGGTGGTGCTGGAGGCTGACTGGGTGCCTTCAACACTTACCAGTGTGTATTTTCTGATGTCTTGCCATCTGACATTGTAGAGAGGCTGGTGCTGGTCTCTTCTCACAGGTGATTAGTGACAGAACAAGGGGGAACAGCTTTAAACTGCAACAGGGGAGGGTCAGACTGGACATGAGGAAAAAATTTTTCTCAGAGAAAGAGTGGTCAGAGAGTGGAACAGGCTGCCCAGGGAGGGGGTGGAGTCACCATCCCTGGGTGTGTTTAAGGGTCGTTTGGATGAGCTGTGGGGGGATGTGGGGTAGGGGAGAACTTTGTAGAGTTGGGCTGAGGGATGGACTCGATGATCCCAAGGGGCTTTTCCAACCTGAATGACTGTGGGATTCTGTTGATTCTGTGATCTCACTGGACATGTGGTAGCAGCCACTGTCAGAGCCAGGGCAATGGCTAGATAAGCCTTTGCTCTGCTCTGCCAAGGCCTTTCTTATGTCTTATTTTGAATTTAGAAGAGTTAATAAATACACAGATTCATTTTTCCTCCTCCCTAATTAGATCCCAGAGGAAAAAATGCCACAAGTCTTAACTACGTCCTTAATCTCCTGAACAATAGAAACCATATTAAAAAAACCCTGTCTTCCTGAGAGGGGTGGATGCTAGTCAGAGACCTACAGCTGGGTTTCTGGTGTGAGCCTTGCAGGGGCCAGCCAGGGGCAGCGAGGGGGCTGCCCACAGCTGTGAGGGCACCTCCTGGGTTGAGTTCCTGCCAGGCAGGTGTGTGTGGCCCCAAAACTTTGCAGTGGTGTGGAGAAGCGTTGGAGAAGGGGGAGCCTGGGAAGGTGGGTGGGCAGCTTGATCACCTCTGACAGAAGCAGCTTCCATCTGGGTTGGAAGCGCTTTGGGAGAGGGATGGGGTAGATGGATGCCCTGTGCTCGCCCAACTCGACTTCTGGAGCCTTCCCTCTCCAGGTCTGCTGTGCAGAGAGCCCCAGCTGAGCTGGCAGAAAGCAGTCTCCTGGTGTTTTCTGTGTAGTTCAGGAAGGGTGGAATCAGCTGCCTGGGACCATTATCAAAAGAATTGGGACAGAGAACTGCACGCCTTAACCCAGCCTCTCCTCTCTCCCTCCTCCCTCTGACTCAACGAGTGGTGTAAGCTGCAAACAGCGTCCTTATCCAACAAGCGTGTGTTTTATTTCCATAACAAATTGAGGTATTAGGAATTTTAAACTCCAGATATTTCTCAGAGTTATGTAAACCAAGAGGCACCCAGATACCTACATAAGAGCAGAGGGAAAATCCCTTTGAGAGCACGTGCCTGGCCCATGGCTGCACTGGGCTGCCAAGCAGCACTATTCAAACTGTGAAGTGCAACAGTCTGAGATAGCAGAAGCACAGGGAAGAATGAAGTGGAGGTGTAAAATGACACACTGGGGTTTTTTTGTTTGTTTGTTGTTTGTTTGTTTGTTTTTTTCCCCAGGCAGACCTTGGAAAAACTAGAATATACCACAGTCATGGCTCACAAATCAAGAGTCAAGTTCACATGAACTCAGGCAGAAAGCTAGCCAGCACAAAGAGGCCTAAATGCTGAAGAGTGCCAAAAGAAAAAAGATGTAACAAGACAGGTAAATATTATGTTCAGTGTTTCCCAGTGTACTGTATTTAATTTTTCTCTCCTTATTTCATTCCCCTTTTGAGACAGAGTATTGTCATCTGGAAACAAGGAGAAATTTTCTCTTGTTTTGTGACATTAGGGCATACAGGGGAAGTTTAAAAATGTTGGGTTTTGGAAATTACTTTCTATCTTTAGAACTGTCACAAACACTGAGTCTGTTTCTTGGAAGTCTTTCTTGGTGGACTCAAGATGTTGACTGGGAGGTCTCTGAATTCTAAAGTAGCTGGGACTTTATTTCCTTTCAACAGTTTATTTTGTTGTTTCAGTCTAAGAGATGTTAATGACTACACACACAGAGCTAGTTCTGCCTCTTAACAGAGCTTATCCCCACCATAGCAGCTCTGCTGAAAAGAGGAAAGCAGTCTGGTGTGGAGTCAGTGTAAGGTTTTGCTCTACTTCCTTCTGCAAGTCTCTCTCCCTCACCCAGAACAGGCAGCCTGCCTCTATCTATCTCCCATCTGCCCTGGGATGTCCTGTGTTACAGAGATCAACTACATGACCTAGCCTTACCTCGTACTAGGAAATTATAGAGCTATTAGGAATGTGGAAAATACCTTTTCTTTCCCTCTCCCTCCACCAGTCAACTGCAATCAGCACAAGCTTTAATATAAATGCAGTGATAGAGGCAAAAGCAGCAACAGGAGGCTTTTTACTGGTGTGACTTATTATTACTATCTGAGAAAATAAGCTGCAAACGCAATACTGAGGTTTTCTAGTTACAACATTGCCCCTATAGTGTACCTTGTTTGGTGGAGGCAAAGAACAAGATTTGAAACTGTGCAACCAGTGAGGTGGGAAAATCTTTTATTAAAAGCTGCAGCACCCTGAGGAGCAAAAGAACTAAGTTGTATGCACCTAAGAAAAGTGTTTGATAAGGGTTTGAGGATATCCACATGCACTTGGGGCCTTTCTAAGAGGAGACTCACAAAACTCTGTGTGTGACTTCTCATCTATCTCAGCTTGCCTCTGTTGGGATACCAAGAAATCCACGGTTGGGTTACCATTAGGCCTTTCTGGCTGAAAGATACTGACTGTAATAGTAAGTTGCTGACTCAGTTTCAGCGTAGAGGCCTCCTAAAATTCTCAGTATGTGCCAGATATAAGGAGCTCTTCATCACACAGGTATCTCCAAAGGGCCAAATTGAGGCCAGCATATCCTGGCATACAGAGTACTAATCAGTCCTCCAAGGCTGAGTCACCATCCACTCTCACCAGACCAGGTTCTGAATCAGGTCAAAGGATCAGTTGTTTATTGTCAAAATCCTTAAGCTCTCTATCCTTCCTTGCCAGTAAAGCTCTTTAGCTTTCTGCCACTGTTTCAAAGTGTTAGTCTTTCTAAGTGGCCTGTGCTTGACTTCTCCTTAATGCTACTTTCCGGACAGAAGCAAACACAGCATTACCCTTGGTCAGGACTGGGTGCCCTGTGTCCATGACCTTTACCATGCTAACCTGCCCTCATCTTGCCTGACAGCATTAATTGCCTCTTAGGACAGCTTTGTCACCCGCTCTGTGAGGTTAAGACAGACAGCTCATGCTTCCAATAGTTAGGAACTAGTAATAGCCAGTTTGGGTCCCGGTATGAGAGCAGGAGAGGCTGGTAATACCCCTGCTTCAATGCCCCATTAGAGAGAAGGAATCTTCAAAATGTGGGTTAGTTTCAGCTGAACCCCCTCCCTCACTGGCCCAGGCTCTTCCTCATCTTCTGTTTCAGCTCTGCACCACAACCCACGTGAGGAGGGCGTGATGCTATTTATTCTTGTTTCCTCCCTCTCTGGGATCCTATCAGAAACACCAGTCTGAGTCAGAGGCAGAGGCTGTGACTGAAATGAGAGAGAAGACTCAGAAATGTGCAGATTTTAGCCCAACGTGGCTACCTCAGCTCTGTGAAGGAAAACTGGGCCTCAAAAAATGCATGATATACTCAGCAAAATAAGAGCTAAAGAAAGACTATGTGAATTAGAAACTGCCTAGCAAGCAGCAAAAAAGGAGTGGCCAGCTTGTCATAGGTAACGAACAGGACTCGGAATTCTGAGTGTTGTAGCATGGGTGTTACATGACCTCCTACCCTCTTGCAATATCTGCTATTTTTGGACATTTGCTGAGAAGAATCCCTCCAAGATCTCTTGTCTGGTTTATTGGGTGGTGTTAGCTGGGTTTTCCAGCACAAACAGAACTGTGCTACAGTGAGAAGTTTCTAGTGCGGATACTTTTTTCACAGGCGTTTGCATGAGAAGTCATTTAAAAGCCTACTCTCTCTGCATTTGGCAGGTAGGGGCAGGGTACTACAAACCAATAACACATTTCCAAATATTCTAGTCCCAGACATGTAAATCTAGCTGCTTGCAGTGTGTTCCCATTGTATGTTAAGCAGCACGGATCTGGCAGTATCTGGAAATACTGTCCACATCCAGATCTCCCCAGCAAGAACCATGTCTTGGGCAGATTGCATTTTTATTGCCTTCATTGCCTTGCTCAGGTGATATCCCAGTGCTTAAGGTGAGCTGTGTGAGTAATGGGACTTCAGAATAATGGAGCCATTTGCTTCTGCTCAGGTGAACTGGTGCTTAATGGTCTGTACAGTTGTATGACCTCTGGTTGCAATCTGATCAGATATCACAAACTAAATGAAGTGGAGTCTTGCTGATAATGGGAGGAGAATGTTGAGTCTTAGGAGGGAGGGTCCAGATCTAGGGTATTGCCCAAAGTAAGGACGCTTGGTCAGTAGGTGGCAATCTTATATCTGCAGCAGGAAAGGCCCCCACAGTGCTAGAAAAATCGGTGCTACTGGCCGTGTCTTCAGTGAGATGTGTAATCATGAGGTCTGGACACTTTGTGTAGTGGTTCTAATCACATGGATTTATTTTTTCTTTGCAGTATGTTAACCTTGCACCCTTGCCAAGACTTAGCTTCCCTCCCCTCAATTCTTCCATGCCCTCTATTTGCATATCTGATAGGTTATACACAGCCTTCTCCTTCGCCAGACAGCAGTACAGGGGCAGATGTGTAGCCTTGCTATTTGCAGCTAGAAAGCTGCTATGGAATGGACTCACCGTGCAGATGCGAGTTGTGAATGATCTTCAACTGAATCTGCTCTCCAGATGTATGAGAGGAGGGCATCTTGGTCCTTGCAGAGATGAATAGGTCCCAGACTTTGCCGGCCTGGTTTGTCCGTGCAAAGTCAGACAACTGCAGCAGTTTGATTCATACCACCTTTAATTTGACACTTGCAGCTCAGGCATCTCTGCACATACAGTGCTGACTTGAGAAGTGCTTTCATTTGGGGCTTTTCATTATATACAGAAAAAAAGTTCTGCAAACCATTTCCAGAGCATTTGACCTCGTTTGCAACCTGTCAAGTGGGAGAGAGGCCGTGAAGCATAAGGAGAGTGGTTGGGACCAGGCAGAGAGTATGCAGCATTGGAAGCATTTATGGTACATGTTGTCCTAACAACAGCAGCCTTCTCTAACCCAAGATTTCCTGTGTTAACATCTAGAGGAATCCTTCGGTGTGGCCTGTTACCTGAAAGGCACTTGACGCACTTGGGGGGAGGGAGGAGGTGAGGAAAAAAACCTGATGCTGCTGCTTTTAAACCGAATTTAGCATTGATGAGAGTAGATAACTTGTTCACAGCCCTGGAGCCTGAAGCTTCGTCTTGCCCACAGGGTATGGAAAACAGGCAGGGCTGGAGCAAACATCCCTGTCCTGCATTGGCTCTGGGTGGACTGGGACTGTGTGCCTGTGAGAGTGCAGGTGAAGTCCTGCAGGGAAGGGGCGGGTATTAGTGCCAGCCTATTCTTTCTTGGGCCCCCTTCTGGGGTGCCTGTCGCCTATAATGGCCAAACTTCACACAGGCCTCAGAGTACCAGCCCCCAGTACCCTGCTGATTCAGATTTCAGGGAAGCAAGGTGAGGGGACTAAAAGCTAGGTGACTTGAACATGGTTCCGTGACAGGTCTGTGGCAAGGCAAGCAGTTCTGCCAGAGCCTCCCAAATCCTTGCTCTTCCTCTCGGGCTAGAGCTGGTTCTGTTGCCAGTTCAGACCTCGGCCTCATAACCAAACAGCTAATCTGGGCCCATTGCAAGTGAGATGTGAACTACTGAGGCCTAAAACTCATTTTGCTCAGCCTGCCAGCAGTCACCGATTGGAATTTGACAGCTAAGCACTGCTAGTCTGCGCTTGATTTACGCTGGCAGCCTTCTTGCTGAAGTCAAGGTCAACGGGAGTAGCCCAGGGAGGTGAAGAGGCTATTACAGTACACGGGAGCCACCCAGGCACTCACGTGGGGTTTGATTTCTCACCTTTCCACTGCCCGGTTTTCGCAATGTACAGCCACAGATTTAGGCTATAACCCCGAAAGCGTGGCTACAAGTCACAGCTCGAGGCACGTTTTGCCTGCAATGTCTGCATGGTCTGTGTCGCGAGCAGGCAGGGCCGTTCTGGCACGCCAGCAGTGCAGGCCGAGCTGGCTGGATGAAAACTCCCAAGTCGCTAGTGGGGCTTTAGCTCCCACCCCTCTGTAACCCGAATCCCATCAAGCGTAACCGAGACCTCTCCACGGAGGAGTGCGCTCCTTCCTCCTCGCCTGGCTGCCCGGGGCCTTCGCCCGGAGAGCCCGGGACGCCGCCTGGGAAGGAAGGGGCAAGCATCAGAGCCACGCTGGCTCGGGCAGCTGCTCACACCCTGCCCACCGCAGCACTGACCCGCCGTCAGAACCTGACCCGGTTTCGGCCCCTGATGGCTTCACAGGAAAAACACTGTGCGACTTGCAGGAGGCGCTTGCACAACAGCTGATACTAGGAGAGCTGCAGGCCCAGGCAGATGCATTGTCAAAGCAGTGTTGCCGCATGTGCTGCAAGGAGGAGCGAAGGGTATTGGCATTTTCTGTCATTCATACCCAGAAGGCGATTTTCTCTTTCTGAATACAGTCAAAATGGAGGGGTGGGGGGGGATAAGCATGGTTGTGACTTTAATATGCCAGTTATGAGTGGGAATGTGTGCCTGGCATAAAGTCAGTTCATTCAGTAATGCTTATGTTGCTTTTATGTTTGCAGAAAATTTGTAAGTGGATCACCACCTAGAAAAGGCTAGGGACTTTTGCTTTAAGAGAAGGGCTTTGACATGGTGCTGTGAAATTTCTGTGTTTTGGAAATTTTCCCTTCATGTCAGACATCTGCTCTACATCTACCCCGGAGCTCTGACCCAAGCAAGAGTCTTTCAGGAAAGACAACCTCTAATCACATGTAAACATCAGTGGAGGATAATATATTTTCTTTCACAAGGATGAGGAGGAAAAGCAGTGACAAACACAACTGATAGAAGTCCACTCCTTATTATAAGCCAGATGTCTTCCAGCCTGAGGAGCCTGGAGTGGCTCACAGTGGAGTGGAAGAGTGCTGGGATGTATGAGAGGGCTTGGAGACACACACCTGGCCTGGCCCAGTCGTGCATGCTCCTTCTCACCTTTGGTGAAACACTTGTGTCTCTCTGGAAGCCATTTGCTTTCCACCCACCCACTGTATCAGTCCTCAGAAAAGCTTGCCTTGAAAAAAATGCCTGATCATCAGCCTGGTAAGTAAGACTTCATGTCTCCTTTCTCTCTCTCGACCTTGCTCCCAACCAGAAGAATATTTGTCACAGCCCCACAGAGTCCACAGCAGAAACCTCTGCTTTGCTTTCCCTGGAACTGGTAAAAAGGAGAGCAGTAGAAGAGGGAAATGAGAGGAGATGATGGGCAGGGAGGTAGCAAAAGAAATGGACAAGAAAAATGAGATCATTGTGTGATCCCAGCCTTCAGGATAGGTATGTGAAGGAGAGGAAGGGACAGGGCTTTTGTCTGTGCTAAAGAAACTCAAAGGGAACTAGCTGGGAAATATGGGAAATTTTAGTGCAAAGGTCTCTAAGTCTGAAAAATGTCAAAAGGCTGTTACAAGCAGGGAGACAAAATAGTATTAATCTTGGAAAATTGGAGGCATAGGGCCAGCCCTCTGGAGAGCTTCACATTTGTTTTAGATGGCCCTTGCTTAATTATGCTGTGTACCAGTACTTATAGCATCGCCCTGCTTATGCTACAACTTTGACCTGTAACGTTAGCAAGTGGCTGTAATGGCTGGCCCCAAACCACGTGGGTCGAGGTGCCACGTGGCTTTCCTCCTTGGCTGGCACCCAAGAAGGAGCCGTAGCAGCAGGTCCCATCCCCAGCCCTGTCTGCCTGGAGGCCTTCCAGTGTGTGGGGAGGACAGTGGTGCTGGTGTAACTGGTTTAGTCTGCATACCAGAGCAGAGCCAGTGCCCCACCACACCGTTCCAGCACCCCAGCTGCTCCTCCGGTGCCTCCTCAGGGCCCAGCAGCAGCAGAGCACCAGCACCCTGCACCTCCCTGGGCTCTTTGCGGAGCCAGGCTGGGCCATGCAGGCGAGGGAGAAGGTTTCCCTGGATGAAGGGCCCTGTACTGGCAGGAGGGCAGTGGGAAGCCAGCGAGGCACGAGAGCGTACAAGAAAAAGAGTATGTACCAGCTCTGGGCCCAGTTGCGGGTCAGCCTGGGCAACTGGCTGAGGAGCAGCAGAGCTGTCGCGCATTAGGGGACTCCTCAAGGCCAAGTGGAAGGACAGAGGTGCTCTACATCAGCCTCCAGCCATGTGTGTACGGGGTCAGTGCACGGCACTGTCCAGAGCTGCAGTCTGTTTTGCAGGGGAGCAGTGTCCTTGCAGAAACATGACTCTCTCAGTCATTCTTTTTTGCTGGCCCAAGTTGCCCTTGAGGGTAGTGGAAAAACCTGAAGGGGAAGTCCTGTTCTGCAGCATTGTCTCCTTGGACTCCAGAAGGAAAGTTGGTGTTGCTGTAAATGCAGCAACATACCTCGCCACTGAGGCATTTCTGTGTGGCTGACAGGGATTTTGCTGAGATGTCAGGCGGGAGGTGAGAGAGATGTGGTCCTAACACATTTTAACAGCTTGTTCTGTTCCTCCTGCTCTGAGGACTGGCATGAAATGATGAAAAGGGCATCAGGCAAGGACAGCTAGCTCCTGTCTTCTACCAGTCAAGGTCTCAGCAGGAGATTCCTGCTCTGGAGGTCGTAAGTCAGGGAAGCTGCCTTGGAACAAGCAGAAATACCAAATCCTAAACCTTGAGCTGAGACTTGGTCTTCACCATTATCAGGCTGGAAGGGTGAAGCCAGACTGGATTATTTCATTTTCTTTTTTTAATTCCTTTTGTCTTGAGGCCCTGATGCTGTGGACAACAGTAACACACTTCACCTTGGGCCGCTCTTCTTTGGGCTTTTTTGCATGCTGCTTGTATTTCCAGTAGCAGGCAAACTTCCCACCCACCCCTCTTACCACGGATTGTATTTTTTTAACCCCTGTTTTCCGCAGTACATTCCAATGAGGGATGTGTCCTATAAGCTCATTGTCTCAGATCATCCTACCCTCCACAAGCTGGGACTTGTGGAAAGGAAATCTCTTTGAGCCAGGAATGTGTTAACTGTTTGCTGCTTGCTCTCCCATCAGGGGCTGTGTCCTGTGCTGGGGATTTTCCACCGGCTCTGCCTGTTCCAGCTTTTCATCTGGGTGTATTTTCCCAAAAAGACGGTCTCACAGATGATCACAGATCATCTTCACTGTTTAGCCACGCAGGTAAAGAAAATGGTTAGAGCACAGTTCTCATATTGTCTCCTTCCTACCAGGCACTTGACTTTATCTTGCATTATAACTGAGACTAAATCTTTTTTGAAAAACTATGTGTCAGCACTGAATTATTTATAGTCATGTCAAACATTCCTGAGTATATGGGTAAAACCCAGGATAAAGTATCCTGGTATGCCACTGATGACAAAGACATGTTTTGCCAGTCAGAGAGCTGACAAAGATGTGATGTAGACAAAGATGGGTTTTGCTAATCAGAGAGGGGGGTTTTATTGTAACAGTCAAATAATATGTCATATTTTATCATTACCTTAATAATCACATATAATATAGTTTTTTTCAGCAGCAGACTGCATCAGGAGATAAAAGCCTAGAACTACATTTGTGAATTTGACTGGAGGAGGTTGCAGTCTGTTCCCAGGCCATGTTTGTTCTCTTCACCAAAACGAAGTATTACTTAAATAGAAGGCTAGAGACACTATGCTGCAGCTGAAATATGACCTGTTAGAAATGCCCAAGAAACTGCAATTAAAAACTCAAGAAATTCTAAATAATTTCTCCCAAATAAAACCGGGGGGAGAGGAGGTAGTTGTATTGGTACGTCAGTTGTGAATCCAGATCTTGCTTTTCAGCTGCTCATTTTCTTTATACAGTATTTGCCCTTTTTAAAAGAATAACACAGGCCTTAGACATGTGCATATAAAGTATGCAATTATACATCATTATCCTGCTTGTCCTTTATTAATTTTCTATTTAAAAATCTTCCAGCACTTGGAGTGCTCACCCTCGTATTCAAAAACTGTTTGACTTTAGTGGCTGCTCTCTCCTGTTCTCAGAATAATGAAGACCTCCACATCTCTAAATTTTTAATCTCATTTTTGTCTATGTTCTGATGGGTATTGGCCAGCCCACTCTCACTGCCTTCCACTAGGGGAGACTGACTGATAAATCATGTTCTCAGAGAAGGTTTCTTGACCCTCTTGACACAGGCATTTAGGAATTCTTGCTCCTGGCTTTGCTGTTGAGTTCTTGGTGCATTGTCCATGTGAATGGGCTGGACAGTTGTCAAAGGAGTGGTTAAATCTCAGCCAGACCTGAGGGGGTTCAATTGGAGTCTCCAAGGGCAAGGAATGATAGCCTTTTGCCCATTCTGGTCTTCTCAGTCTTATCATAGCAATTTATGCTTACTTGGTCACTTCCGTTTGAAAAACGGTCATTCTGCTGAAAAACTAGATCCTGTGGTTTGTTCTACATTTAAGAATACCAATTGTGATTCCTGGACTAGAAATGCACACTTTTCTTTCCACCCTTCAGCTAAGGAAGAGGAGAGAATGAACATTGGAAGCAAATCCATCTGTAACAGTGTAATATTTTACATGTCTGTTTAATAGGCAACTCCAGCAGTGATCTGGGTCTTCATCTGGATTCCAACAAGCCTGTATCTCCTTGGGAATAAATTTATGCATTGCTGACAAGTCACTGCTGGGGAATCCAGGCACTTTGTGTTGGTTTGTGCTCAGCTTCTCCACTATCCTGCAGAGTTTGCAGATTGGATTGTGATTTCTTGGTGATTTTAGTTCATGGCTATAAATTTATTTTCTGGTAATGCTTAAACAGAGGTAGAAACTTCCGTACCATAAAGGAACCACTGGCATCCTCAAGGTCCTGAGGGGCTGAGGACAGACCACTGAATGAAAAAGTTAAATAAAGGGGGGGGGGGAAATCAAAGTTACTGCTGTTGGCTCTTCAGCAGAGCTATGTGACTTCTTACGCTGCAGTGAATGTTTTTCCCTGGTTTTGTTTTTCCCTTGCTAAAGGGTAATGGTGATATTAATAAAGTGCATATGGATTATTCTGCATTGAAAATTTTTGCTGTCTGGCTGGGGTATACTAGTTGGGAGTATAGGGGAGAATATCCATCAAACTCATATCAGTGCTGGCCCTAACATAATTTCAATCATGCTTTAAAAAAAAAAATAAATTATACAGCTTAGTCTATTTAGGTAGCTGAGAAAATAACTCCTTCAGTGGTATGAATGGCATCTCCATTACTGAAATATTTTTGTCATGGCTCAAGCAATTTATATATATATATATATATATATATATACACGCTGGAAAACTCCTTTTAGTGTAGACACACCCTAGAGGAACTGGGTATCTAGATTAGAGAAAGTCACCTAGGTACCTAACTCAGACAACATTTGAAATCACTATCTAAAACTTATTTTTTGTCTTTTGAAATGATGGTTTAACACATTTCTCCATGTTCCCCCCCCACCTCCATGAAGTCTCTATGAACAATATGGCATCACCTGCCCTCAATCCCAAAACCAGCCTAGCTGCTGGTCACCCTGCCTTCATTGCTTCCCCTCGGACATAGCCCAGGCAGCAAATCTGGGGGAGGAAGCCTGAGCAGGGCTGGGCTGGGCTGGGCTTGGCTGGAGAGAAAGTGGAAGGGTAGGACTGGGTTTGTCAACACCAGGCAGCAAAGCCTATGCTTTTAACTGGCAAATAGAGGGACATTTCCCTTTAGTGAACAGACCTGCCCCTGTGGTGCAAATGAAGTGGAAGATTTGCAGTGTTATACCAGTGGGTGTGGATTTCACTTGTTTTAAAATACACAAATCCTAAGCCTATTTTTCTCTTTCTTTTCTGCCTCTGGAGCTAATGCGTTTTAACTCTCAAAGAGGAGACAGCTGGTTGTTAGCTTCAGCTTCTCTTGATGTTCATTTTCTTTTTAAGCGAGCTTGCATATTATTCTAGCTTAATTAGATCTTTCTGCAGATAAAATCCTTGGAAGGGGTCCACCTCCCTCCCCCCATTCTGCTAGGTTTCTTGCTTGATTTCTTTCACATGTCCCTTCCCCAGTGAATATATCTGAATGTTACGTGGCGTTAATTAAGGCTCTCAATTGCATATTCGTCTTTGCAAAGCTTGCCAGTGTGTACAGGCAACCGTGATTGATTGACAGCACACGAAGAACAATGGAGAAACCTCAACAAAGCTTGGCAAAGCAATGCAATCAGTGGGGAGCATGCAGAGAGGAAGGGCTTCACACAAGGACTTCAGGAAAATCTGTGCTTAGTGACTTATTTCCTTAATCAATGGCCGGAAACAGTTCAGACCTGCTGCAGCTGGTGATAAAGTAGCTCCCCCAAAGCCCACCACTAGATGAAAAAAACACATGGCTTGAGGTAGAACAAGCTGTTCTGGAACATGCAGTTGTATGGTTATTCAGGGAAGTCTTAAGAAACTGTGATTCTTCCCAGCAATGTCGTGGAGCAGGGAGATTTTGGTGTTGGGCTCCGCAGCTGTGCCAGGACAAGGTCCTTGAGCTGCTGGCGCAGAGTCCCCTCCTAGTTGAAGTCCTGACTAGTTGACCCAAGGCTACACAGGTCAGGCATCTGTTCTGCTGCCATCCTAAGGCAAAGCTTGAGCAGGACAGAAGAGACAAAGTCTGGATTTGCTCCAACTCATGTCAGGAAGTCTTCCATAGGCAGGATGAGCTTCAGTTGCGGCCACCTGCCCTGCACATCATGGGAAAACCTGTCCGTCAGGCACCATCCGTGGGGCTTGCCTGTCTCATGTGCTGAGGTGGTCCCAGTACCACCAAATCTGAGCACCTCACAGCTTCCCTCCCATCTCTGCATTCTCCTCACGTTCCTAAGGCATTAGAAACTGCTGCCAGCCTTGCTTTACAGAGGAGAAGCAAAAGCACGGAGATGTCATCTCTTCAGCTTCCTAAGCAATGATGAGAAATCCTGGGCAGAACCAGCAGTTAAACCTGGGTTTCCCATTGGCACTCCTTGGGGAGTTACCTCAGGAGTTGCCTGCCCACAGCATCAAGCCTATGGCTGGCAGCAAATAGTAAGAGGCGCAGTGGTTCAGGCAAAACACTGAGGAACCACAGTGGTCTGGGGTCTGTTAGGTTTGGGAGCAGTAGCATAATGCAGCAGCATTAGAAACTCCTTTCCCTCCATCTGTCATGCCTGGAGTAGCATTTATGCAGGCAGATCTCTGTGCCAAGGGGTCAGGCTACAGCACAGTTCTCTGCCAACCAGGTTACTGCAGGTTTTTGCCTCACCTGTGTACACAAGTCCAATCCATGTTACAGCTCAGAGGACAAATTCCTTGGTAAAACAGAGTTTGACCTTATGCATACCAGCAGTAATAACCACTGTTGCAGCAAGGTTCCCAGGCATGTTCAGTTTTCTGTGCAGAGGGGACAGCTCACACCAGTGAAGAAGGGTGCCAGAGTGAGGTGTGCACTGTAAACTTCAGTGGGGGATGATGGGCCGACCCATAAAGCTTTGCAAAATCCTTTTAGCCAATTGCACAAGTATTATTTCTTGCCTCTTTTACCACCTCCTCCCTGACCTGCCCTGAGTTGAGAAGCGCAACAGATCAGGTTTTTGGGCACCAGCAAAGCACGTAGGAGATCAGGAATCAGTCTCTTTGCCTGCTGCAATCCTTTGAGTCTGAGCTGGGTGACTTACCCCTTAGGGTATGTCTGCACCAGGTGAACCTGAGAAGTTCTACCTTATTGTAGGCAACAGCTGGATAAATTAACCCAGGGATAACATGGCATGACTAGCTCTCCATCAATTTAGAGCTTGTCTCTTGAAGAGGTTGCCTGGGCTTCAGGGATGGCTCAGCTGCTTATGAAGCAGTTGGTGAACCACCGAGGTTAACAGCCCTCATTGTCAAAGTAAATTAGCACCAACATAGAAAGTTTTAAATTAAAAATGGTCGTATTGGATCACTCTAAACCTTTGTCTCATCTAGTATCCTCTCTTCTTTGGTGGTTGGCAGCAGATGTTTAGAGAAAACTGTATGAGAAAGGCAAGCATGGAGTGGTAATTCTCTGGTGTACTTGCCAGGCTGTGGGTTCTTGAAAGCTTCCTAAAATCTTGCTGTTTAATAGTGCTTAATAGATCTGTCCACAACTTTGTCAAATCATTTTTTGAAATCTATTTTTGGCCTCCACAGCACTGTTGGCAGCAAGCTCCAGAATTTAACTATGCATTTGATGAAGCGTTTCCTTTTGTTAGCTTCAAATCTGCCACCTCATAACTTCATTTTATGCCTTTCTTCTTCATAATCTTGCCATGTGACCAAACTGCATGGAAGTCTTTCTTCAGTCACCAAGAAACTTCTCAGGCTAGCATCTGATCTATAGTTGCATGCCTGGGCAACTGTTGTGGTTATGTGTATGTGTCAAGGGGAGGTTGTTTTTCACTTAACCAAGTCCATACTAGTATAACTCCCTGTTTTAACTGCCATTAGAGTAGCCTGAATAGGTCTGCCCTTGATTTATCTCTTCTCTCTTCATGGGAGTGAAAGCTTTGCCAATGCAGAGCGCCGGCATATGAGTGTGACCACACTCACTCAGTGAGCAGGTGTAGGCAAAAGGGCATGTCTTTCAGCCCCGGCTTTGTAATGAACCCCTTTCCAGCACTAGTGAGTTTTACTAGGGAGGTGTTTCTGCTGTGGAGATGGCGTGTTGTCAAGGCTGTGTTCCATACCAGCCTGTAACCCGCAGGGCTTTGCTGCAAGAGTGACACCCGCAAGGCAGCTCACCCCTTTGCTGTCCTGACCGGTACACAGGCCAATGGAAGTCTTCAGTAATCTAGGCTTCGGGGCTAAACCAGCCTGACGGGATGCAAAGCTGTCCCTCAAGTTATTTGAAAGAAAAAGCACAAATACCCTCATGAGTTCTCTTCCTATACTAAGGAGTCTGTACTAATGACACGATGTTCACTGAAGGCCTGTGCCTATGATTTGCATAAAAAGCTGTGGCCCTGAGACCTTATCTGACAGTCTGATAAAAGGCTTGATTTTTCAGGAACTCCTGAGTTTCTATTAAAACCAGTGAGAGAGATTGTGAGTTCTGCTTATTTGAAATTCAAGCCATTTACTCAGAAGTCTAAATGTGGAGCTGGACTTTTATTTTATTATATATTGGCCTTTGTCTTGGGCTGTCATAAAGCAAACATGATAAGCTAACAACTGGCATAAAATTTTCAGTTACTTTCTAAATGTTACAGCAGCAGAGAACAAAGTAGAGTTACCAAAGGGTCAAAGGCATAGATTAGAAACATGATTAAGAAATGGTAAGAATTACTGATAAGTTTTAGTGTCTTTGTTTTATTACTTCCCTGTCTCAGTCAGGTCTGCAAACACGCTGATTCACGTTTAATTGAACAACAGCTTCATTGTGAAACCTGCCATTCTTAGCTCCAATATAGAAAATATCTTTAAAAACACCACCCCCGCTTTCTAACATTGTACAGACAAAGAATTACAGCTCATCTGCCACAGGATATACACTACAAGTAGCATCATCTTCCTCAAGTCTCGTGGTGTGACAAACAGCAGCCTGGGGACTTGTGTGCTGTGTGTGCTTCTGTGTGGAAGGGCTGCCCTTGCTGACAGCCTGCAACAGGCCCTCTCCTTCTCCCACCCCTCTCCCACTTTTCCTGCACCTCGTGTGTGTGACTTGGTCATGACCAATGTCCTCCAAGCTGGTGTCCTGTCCTTGCAGACTGGTGATACTGTGTGGAGATGTGTAAGGGCGACCTTCACTTAAGTTCCCAAAGCCCTGCCCATGCTTCAAGTTGCACACAGGCAAACACACCTCCCACTTCCGTGAAAACAGCACAAAATCAAGAGTATTCTGCTTCCTTTGGCCATGGGCTATGGTATGCTGCAATGTTCGCTGTGTGTGATCAATCGTACATATTTGCTTGCTCTCATACAAGTAAAAAGGATTAGCTGGCTCGGAGCGTTTGGCCTACATTTCACCATTTTGCTCCTGAAGCTGAGCTGGATAGGAGTGTGAAAAAAATAGAGCTTGTGAAAGCCCTGGTGTTGACACAGTTATGTCAGCAAAACAAAAGTTTTGTCTGGATAACTGATTTCCTTTTGAGGGATGCCTTCCTTCTCTGCTCTTAGCTGTGGGTTCGTGGCAAGCACCAGCTCAAGTAGATCATGCAGCGTGTAGATGATGGGGTGCATGGTCCAGCTTGCCTGCCACTTAAACTGTATGGTGCTGGCATCTAGGTAGTAGTCTGATAACCTTGGTGCAACTCCTAGGAGTGGAATGCATCTATTGCAAAGTCTAGACTTGAGGAGAACGCGTGAGAGGCTTCTGACCTGCCTCTGATTTAGGATACCACAGCTGTGTGCTCAAGGGTGTGTTCACCTCAGCTTATTTCCATTCCAGTATACGGGGTACGGTGCCGTGGAAGATGCAGCGGTCTGGAGGAGAGTGGATGGTCCTTTAGGTCAGATGACAGATGCAAGCACCTGCACAGGATGCCCCGTGCTATGTAATACACCCCTATATCTACCTTAGACTATGTGATTTTTCACAGGTCCAGTGTGAACTGGAGTGATCTAAATTGACTTAACCGAGGCTAAAAGTGACAGTTCAGTACAGATAAGCCCTTCATTTTTAAGTTGGTTATTTACATTAGATCAGCCTGTGTGAGTCAGAGTGTCTGACTCGAACAGCCCATTCCGCTACCTGTGTAAGGATTTGTCTGACTCCGTCATTTTTTGCCATTTTTAAACTCCTTATGCAGTCAAGACTAGTAGAAGGAGGCTGGAAGCTTCTCTCTGGAATGGTGGCACCTTCCCCCTGCTCTCAGTTTTAACCTTTAGTCATTTTACTTTCAGCTAAAATTACTGAAAGCCCTTTCCTCCCAATCTGTGCACTAAAGATTATGAAAAGCTAACAAGAAAAGCTAAAACTCCTTTGCTCAGAAAGAATAATTCCAACTCTCTACTGTGGCAAATGAGAAAATTAGGAAAATGTAATGCATTTGTCATAGATGCAGTTGAATATGCTGTTTTATTCAGCTTCATGTCAGAGTACTGTAATAAAGGTCTGGGCATAAGTCCCTCACAGGTTAATGATGACTCCAGCGTTGTTTCTGCAGGGCTTGTCAGAGCAATGTGGCTTTCCAGAAAGAGAACTGGCAGTCTGAGGAAAGGTCTGGGCCCAAGGGAGCCTGGCAACAGAGAAGGTGGGATGGTTCAGTATCTAGTGAGTGTTGCAAAAGAGTATCATGTCTACAGATCTCTACCTAATGACTGCACTCAGCTCTGCTGTGAACCCCATGAGCTTTGGCCAGATGGGTCAATGAATCAGGGTGACAAACATTATAACTAATGTTTGATTTCTGGGGGTTGCCCCCAGTTGTCTAGTAAACATCTGTCTAATGTGACCAAGGTCAAGTCACTTTTCCCATCTCTTAACTTCTGCCTCAGGAAAAGGTATGAAATAGTGCTTCTTGTCCTTAGTATCATGTTAAGATCCATTGCTGGAAGACTTCTTAGGTACATGTTCTGGACATTATTGATGATCCCCGAATGCTGAGAGAGTGCAGCACGGTAAATCTAGTCTGGTAATACTAAAATATTTGTGAGTGAATTGCCTGCACTATAGTCTATTCTCCATTTTTCTGTCATGCTTTTTTTTATGCTTTATTGCAATGTGTATTTGACTCTCTCTGTACTGCTCAACCTCATGCTGCCATTTGGGTAAGGGAAGAGAAAAGGCTACATTCATGGCTCATGTAGCTGCCTTGAAGCTGCCACCAGGTTCTTCTTTAGGCTCCTGTAGAGCACCTGAGGTTGGGACCACCCTGTAAAGCTCACAGGCTTTGGTGTTCTGTTCCAGCTCCTTTGCTCACGTGGTGAGGTAGACAGAGCCACTGTATATCCTCAAGACCCTAGATATAGCAGTGACAATAAGAGAGAGGTATTTGAGGTTAGTAGAAATTTGCATTCATGCTGGTGTAATAATTACCCCTGGGAAAGAAAGGGGTTTTCCCCTCTTTTATTTTTAAGCTGCTGTAGACCAATGCTGCATCCCCAAGAAAGCAATGACTCTGGATTTGCACAGAAAGTCCTGTCTGTCAGAGGGGAAAAGATTATAAAAAATATTTGACTAAAAGGAAAATTGGTTTCAATGGAAAACATGCATCCAACAAAATGCCTGTAAGAATTTGACTACAGCAAATACCTGACTTTATGCTTCAGTCAAAGATAAGCTATCAGACTGACTGAAGAAGTAATGGAATGAAATTATACTGTCTGCATTATGCTGGAAGGGCAGAATAAATGATCCCCAGACTTTATGGTCTCGAAGTACTGTGGCATTTTCATGAATTTTCTACAGTGATGCTTGCAGCAAGACAAGACACCTGCTAGCTCGCTCTTCCTGTCTTGCCTCTGCTGTTTGGGTTTGTTGCAACATCTGATGTGGTAGGGGTAGAAAAAGAGTGCAGTAGGGATAGATCTGCAGAAAACATTCCCAGCAGTGATAGAAAGGTAGTGGAGAGGAAAACTGCTGCTCTGAATGCTTGTATATGTCTGAACTCCCCCATTTTCTGCTCCTGGCACTTCTTTTGGATGATCCTCAACAAGTCCCTTCTTCTCTCTCTTGAATAGCTTCTTTACAAAGGAGAATTGAGGAAAAAGTAATCTAAGTGAACTAAAAGCATGAATTTCAAATAGGTGCATCAACTGCATTGAAGTGGACATCTTTACTAAGAGTTAGAGTGGGCTAAATCAAATGTTCTTCAGTTTGCTTTGGAGGTGAAGCATACTGCAGAGCATAGATATACCCTGAAGATAAAAGTGCTCACAGGGAGCTTTAATGTGATTTAATGATGTTTTTAAAAGTTTCGTTAGCTTGCAAAGTTCACTCAAAGATCATTCAGGGAGGCTTCCAGCTGCACCCTTCTCCCAGATGCCTGCCAGCTAGCAGGGACGGTGCCGTCCAAGGTGGCAAAGCGCTGGTTCTGCTCTTTCTTCTGCCACCAGCTTCCCACGTACCACATGTACCTAGAAACGGGGCCATAACAGTGTATCTGCATTTCCTCTTGAATGTGCTCTGAAGCCAAGAGGAGAGGGAGGGATTTGCGGGCCTGCTGGGAGCGCCTGATGTGGGTGACTTTCCTGTGCCATTTCGTTATGGGAACTCAACTGCAGCAGATTCCTGGAAACCTGATCCCTGAGATAAACGTGGACGAACTGAAGCAGCAGTATCTGTCCAGTGCTTCAGACTTTCAGTTCAGAGGCAGGTCAGCGCCTCCCTGACCTGGAACAAGGCTGTCCATACAGAGATAGCTGCTCTCAGTTGTAGACACCCAATGGGCCTAGGTGGAGGCAAAAGTTACATTAAACAGCCACACTGCTTTCAGAGTCACATGAGACCTACTGACATGCATTTTCTAAGAGACTGATGACATTTAAAGCTCTTTGAGTAAACTATTTGCTTTCCATTTATAACAGGATATTCATCCCACTGCTTGTCATGGGAATGAAGCACACTGATCACCATCCCAATGACCAAACATTTACCACCTCAAAAAATATTCTCCTGGAGAATAAAATACACATCTTCATCAGTAAATTGTCTCATCAGTAATGCTGGGACAGATTCTCTTACAAAGGTATCAGGTTTAACAGAGCACCCATCTTACTAACCACACCAGCGTTTTTCCAGATGGCATTTTGAATACAATATAGACCAGGGGCTTTGCTAACCAACCCATTATTCAATTAGTTAGCACTTATAAATTAAGTATGTGCCTAGCAGAGTGTATCTTTCCATGTGGTAAGCCTCTTCTCGCGGTGCAGCGAGTCAGTGGGTCACCACAGGTGACATGCACGCCACCTCAAGTCAGTCATCTCAGCTGAAAAATGAGAGGCACTTCCCATGTGCTGCATCCAAAGAAGGAGCTCGGAGTGGAAGATTCAGAGCTCTTTGTATACTCATGTTATGGGCTAGTATGGCCCAATGGCAATGGCCTCAAGCTGTGCTAGGGCAGGGTCAGACTGGCTCTTCGGAAGTATTTCTTTGCAGAAGGGGCTGTTGGGCGTTGGAATGGGCTGCCCAGGGCAGGGGGGGAGTCCCCATCCCTGGAGGGGTTGAAGAGTCGGGCTGACCCAGTGCTGAGGGATCTGGTGGAGTTGGGAATGGTCAGGGTGAGGCTCATGGTTGGACTGGAGGAGCTTCAAGGGCTTTTCCAAACTGGATGATTCTGTGATTCTGTGAATCGTACCAGCACAAAGCCCATTGCAGGTTACAGCTGTTCAGGTGTGTGGCTGTGAGACCTGCCCTCACCTCTGTGCATTCGCTGGCCTCTGAAGCTCACTCGGGTGAACTTGCAGAGGCTGCAGCCACAGCGCTGAGCTGGAGGGTGAGGTGCAACGTGCCGGATACAAGCTGCTTCTCCAAGGTGAGACACAGATTAGGTTCAGGACTACGCCCAGTTTACTTAGCTGTCAGTGTACTCCCTGGCTTGGGAAATCCCAAGGCAGCAGGCTGCTGGCGCTGGGGAGGTCACATCGGTCACTCTGTACTCAGCCTGCTCTTTTTCTAAATATTTGCTACTGGCCACAGCTGGAGAAGTCATACTGGATTAAATGGACCTTTGATGTGTTCCAGGTGTAGCCAGTCTTACGTTCTTCCAGTCGACAAAACTAGCTAGTAATAAAACTGGTTAGCCAAGGCCATTTCAGTATTGAGTGTTCATTTGTGAAGTGCTTGGAACATCAGGCGGTAGTAGCTAATCTTTGATTACCAGTAGTGAGTGCTTTTTCAAAAGGAAATAGGGGTGGGGAAAAAAGGGAATTTCTGTACAGTTCCTGATCCTGGTTGCCTGGGGAATACTTTTAACATGCAGAAGAACAGATTTGCATGTTGGTATTTTGGGGATGTTTCCCAAGAGAAAAAAAGTGCAACTCAAAACTCTAACTGGCTTAGGGGGCTTATATCCTTCAAGGGTTTGTGTTATTCAGCTGATAGATAGGGTTTAAATGACTGAAAACCAAAGGTATTGCCTCATGTAAATAACAACAGCATCACCACATGTGCTGTCTTCCTCTACCTGTCCCATTGTTAGATCAGACATGACGGATTTGTGGTTTGCTTATGGTGTTCACTTCCCTCTGCCCGTAACTTGTGGTGCCTTGTTCGGCCAGAATTGATAGTTTCTGAGAAAAGCCTGATGGATCTGTGGACACCAGGGACACAAGCACCCGGCTCCCGTCATGCCTTTGCAGAATTGGATCTGCTTTGATGCGGGTCCACTACAAAGTCCATGTCAAATGTATCCTGGCTATCTGAGCAGAAAGGCTGAACTGTGGAAAGTCAAAGCAGATTTTCCAAGGCATACAAGCATCTAAAAATATAAACTGAGGCCCAACTAGCTTTTCAAATCATCCACACAGGTCAGATCCTTAACTCCTACTGATTGTAATGAACAAGACTTCGGTGCTTTTCAAACTCCTGTTAGATGTGTGTCTGCCTCCTTTGGCCTGTGTGCGAGTGCCTCTCAGGTTGTGTGACACGCTGTGCTCTGTACAGGACAGGTTAAAAAAGAAAGAGGAATTTCAGACTCCGGTGTGGTTACCACAGCACTGGATTTATGTCAGGGCAACGATGACAGACATTTCCTATCACAGCTGCAAGACGTCTTTTGTCACAATAACTGGATGTTGAGGACTGGAGAGAGATTCTCCAATCAAAACGTGTTTGGTTTTTACATGTGTTGTGTTGCTGTGTTGCAGGTGAGGGTGCAATATTGGCCATCGCAGGACATTGCAGTGGAACTGAACAGCTCAAACCAAAGAAAAGACCACCAAGAAGCCCACAGTGGACAGCAAACTTCCCAGTTTGCAGAGTCGTCTACCTTTAGTAAGAACTTTTAGCATGAATAATGCTGGAGTAATCTTTAAAATTATCACAGGCATCTATGAGTTGTTTTAGGGAAAGGACCTCCCATGAGGAGAAGGAGAAAGGCCTCTGGCAGGCGCTGTAAATCATGTAGCATCCCACTGTGGCCCTCTGACCGAACAACTAAAAGATGTTTAGGAACAAGTTGAACCCTTACTTACCATTCCCATTGCCATCTCCTGTGTGGTGCTGCTTAGATAAGTCTTGCTCCTGATGGCTAAAGATAGAAATGTTTTTCCACTCTGATTTTGTTTTTCTTTTTAAACTCTTATTAGAACAGGCCTCAGAATAGTTTTGGAGTTTATTTAGTTCTCATTCTTCAACTTGGGTTTTGTGCTGGACGTCCCAGGCTGGCTGGCCCTGGAGACAGCAGAGGTGGGGCAGCAGAGCAGGCTGGTGCCCAAATACAACCTGCCATCAGAAACCCCTTAGGAACCACGGTTAGGAGCACATGGAGAGTGAAGGCTTGTGAGCTGGCTGCCAAGACAGAAAACTAATGATGTCCTGTTTTAATGATGTGTAGTGTAGGAGCCAAATGGGGCCATTCTGTTTGGACCACCAGGGGTGAAGCCAATCAGACCCCTAGACTCCCCAAATCAGACTCCCCTGGCTTCATTGGGAGCTGACGCAGCTGCCTGAGCTCGATGGCTGTGTCCCAGGAAGCTGGCTGCCACCCCAGCAAGGGCTCCAGATGCCCGTTGTCACAAAACATGTGCTGTTCTTGCCAGCTTCATAGCTGGTTTCTGGGTAATGCTTCTTCCTTGTGTGGTGGTCGCTTCCAGATGTGCCAAGGACAACAGGGTGGATTTCATGCAAAGAATTACTTTTATATTATTTTTAGTGAGAAGATGAGAGTCATTTTTCCTGCATCAGCCAAAAAGAGTAATTCTGGCAATGTGGTTTGACTTCTGCTGCCTTCACAAGTTCCTTTGCCTCTGTCAGAACAGTGTTGGTAACTGGCAGGTCTCACTGTTGGTGGCTGTGCTCAGCCAGAGGAACTTTGTACCATCCACCAGAAGTATTTATCTCACTTATCAAACACCAGGCACACAGCACGTTGTCTCTAGAAGCATCCCCCTTTTCTGTCTCCACCTGCCAGCCAGTCCACCCCAGAAGCCATCCTTTGTCCTGCATCTAGTCTCCAGTTCAACATGAAGCAAATCTGTTTTCAATCATTGGGCATAGAGGCCTTCTCCTGACAGGATCAGTCAAAAACTTGTATCAACTGGTCGTTATTGCAGGGAAAAATGACTCAGCTCACGTAAGTTAAACCAAGTCAGGATTGAAATTGTTTATTGATTTATTAAGGACATGTAATTAACTGACAATCAGTGAGCTATACATTCAGGATCTATGTCAGTGATACAGCAGTTCAACCACTTGGCACCGGTGAGGTTGTACCTTGATGAGTGGGTTCAGTTTTGGGCACCTCACCCCAAAAAGGCCATTGAATGACTTGTGCGTGTCCAGAGAAGGGCAACGGAGCTGGTGCAGGGTCTGGAGCACAGGTCTGATGGGGAGCAGCTGAGGGAACTGGGGGGTTTAGTCTGGAGAAGAGGAGGCTGAGGGGAGACCTCCTGGCCCTCTACAGCTCCCTGAAAGGAGGGTGCAGAGAGGGGGGGTGAGTCTCTTGAGCCAAGGAACAAACCATAGGACAAGAGGGAATGGCCTCAAGCTGTGCCAGGGCAGGGTCAGACTGGCTCTTAGGAAGTATTTCTTTGCAGAAGGGGTTGTTGGGCGTTGGAATGGGCTGCCCAGGGCAGGGGGGGAGTCCCCATCCCTGGAGGGGTTGAAGAGTCGGGTTGACCCAGCACTGAGGGATCTGGTGGAGTTGGGAACGGTCAGGGTGAGGTTCGTGGTTGGACTGGAGGAGCTTCAAGGGATTTTCCAACCTGGATGATTCTGTGATTCTCTAACCACAACATTAGACACTTAGAAAACACTAGTCAATCCCTGCAAATTCCTAAACACACCTCTGTAACTAATCCCCAGAAGTTCTCGTCCCAGACATGCAGGCACTCACCCCTCTCTCACTGGCAGGGGGGCCCCCACTTACGCCCTGCTCCCGCTGGGGTTGTGGCCGCTCCAGCTCTTGGGGTGCCCACGCTACTCCCTATGATCAGCCAGTGCACCTGCTGGTGGGGAGGCATCCCAGCAGGTCCCCCACCTTCACCCCAAGTGTGGGTCCCTACTCGCTGCACCCCACAGCATCAGGCCACGCTGGGTGCTGGCTGCTGACGGTGTCTCTCGGGTGAGGAAGCTGCTGCGTCTGGTCTCGGCAGAGGTTGTGATGTGCCAGACTGGGTCTTGACTGCCTGCTCTCTTCCCAGTCCGAGGCCTCTCCCTGCGCCATTACAAATTTTTATGCTTCTTTTATATAGCTTTTCAGAACAGCTCAATCTTCGTTTCAAAATTGTCACTCCCTGGTTACCGTTTAATCCAGCTGATGGCTGCCATCCTCTTTAGCATGATCAGTTGAGAGCTGATGGCTGTTGCCCTCTTCAGCAAGATCAGTTTTGGGCAAATGCCCTCTCAGACACTTTTGGGTTTTCCATCCACGCATGCTGTTTACACTCATCTATCTTAACAGCTGTTGTTTTCCACATCATTTTGCCAAGGGTGTGCTGTGCAGGCACCCCCACAAGTTATATTACACAGCTATCAAACTGATATTAAAGAAAAAATAGTGGTCCCATGGCTGGATTTGGGGGGAGAATATATATATTTACTTTCTCAGTGCCTACCAGTTCATGATTTTTTGAACTTGGTGACTCAGTTTGCAGATTAATATGCAATTAATCTGTTCAAGTGCAGTCATTGTGCTCAGAGGACCGAACACATATGGCTGTAAACCTAATACCCTAGTGACCCCACATCTGGGGAGGGGGACAAGGAGGACGAGGAGGAAGATTTGAAAGCTATTTTGGTCATACTGTGTTCTGGGAGACAACAGACCCTGCCTGAGCCCATGTAACATGCAGCAGCCCCTGAGAGGGCTCTGTTTCTCCCTGCAGGACCAGGAAGCTGGTATGGGGACCATACACTGGCACTCGCCTGGCTGGGACCCTGAGGGCAGTTCTTGAGGGTCTTTCCTGTCCCGTTGGAGGCGCCTTGCAGCTCCCAGAGGGGTGTAAAATGCCCGTGTGACACCCTGCCTCTCGCCTGCAGTCTGCAGGGCCGTGGCAGTTGCCCATTTTGTTCCTTGCTTGCTCTCACCTGTTGTGTGTGGTGCAGGCTTGATGCCAAGCTCTTAAGCAGCTGCCCTTTTCCAGCTCCCGGGCATGCCAGCCCGAGGAGGCCCAGCCCCATTTGTTTGCAGTGGCAGCCCATGAATAGTAACTACTTGAGGCCATTTTGCACACTTCTGGCATCTTATAATTAGCACTTGGTCCTGCAGACCGTAAGTATCCCTCCCCCCGTGGCATGCCTCTCTGCTTCCGCTGCTGCACAGCACAGCATCATCCACCTTCAGAGATGTTTCTAGATCACGTGTTGCCCAAAGTTCCTGTGTGTCACCATCAGCTGCACAGTCTCATTTTCCCCCACAAAAGTCACCAAGCTGGACAAATCCTCCCTTGGCTTTTGCTCTGCACTGGGCCCTTCTCTTTTGCTGCGACATCAGATTTAACTGTCCATGCTCCTGCTACGTAGTGACACACCTTTCCTTGCCCTCAGTGCTTTCTCCCAATCCTGCAAGGCAAGAGACCCAAAGGAAGGAAGGATCTCATTGGTGGCCATGCCCAAACCCACTGGGGAAAGTCAAAGTGCTCCTCACATGCTGACTCCTCAGGGCAGTGAGAGAAACCCTGAGCCACTTCCATCCGCCAGGTATGTTCCTTCCTAGGTGCTGGTGCTGAGCTTCCCCCGGCCCTGTCCTTCCTCCTGCAGCTAATCTCCTGGACATGGATTGCTTTGCACATTTTGTTCTTGGCAGTTTCAAACGTTGCCTCAGGGCCCTTATCGCCATTAAAAATCAGATCATATAGTGGTGGCCTTAGAGACGGCCTGATTGATATCTGAGCAGCCAAACAAACAGTAAATTTGAATAAAATTTGGCACCCTGTTGCCTAGTAGTTCTGCCGATTCCGAGAGGATAACTCACCGACATCAGCAAAGTGCATGTCCTGACTGTGCATGGGACTGAGGCTTCGGGTGTGTAAAAGAGTTTGCAGGAGCAGTGTTCAACCCCCGTGAAGGCCCTTTTGCCCATTCCTGATCCTGCACGCCCCAGCCCGCGCAGTCACGGGGATTTGGTGTCGCTGGCCACTGCCAACCCAACAGGACTTCTCTTGTATTTATACAGAAATACAGATGCTTGCAGGAAGAGGAGAGAGTTTCCCAGTGATCCTTAAACAAACACCAATGAAACCAGGAGCTCCTGCAGCTCAGCTTCCACCAGCACCACTCCAGCTTTAGCAACTGTGGTGAGAACGTGCTCAGAGGAAGATCATGTTTCTGGGCGGCCATTTACTGTGTAATTGTGATACAATTATTCACATACTCTCTAGCTGCTCTCTCCAAACTCATTCTCAGTGCTCTTGGGAGATAACAATGTGGGAGAGCATACTCCCATTCAAACCTTCCCTGATCTGAGCCTGCCCTGAATATTCCACACCTGTTTTCTTTGGGGTGACCCCGTTGCTGGGGCAGAAGGCGAGGAGGGGAGGGGGCTTTGCCACTTGCTGCCGTTGCATGTGCCCTGAACTAACTTGTGCAGCGTTTTCCTCTGTGGACAAGGAGAGCTGAGTTCTGGCCCATGGATAATGCCAGACACAGCTGTTTGATGAGCAGCCTTCACACTCGGGTGACACCACCATGCACCCACTTGTAATTCCCAAGCTGCTGCCATTTGCAGGGTAACATCCCTGGGCTGTAAATTGCACCCAGGGCATTAGAAGTCTGAGAGTTGGTTCAGTTCCTCAGTGGCTAGTGTGGACCTGGTGGCCCAACAGCTGAGAGAAACTGCCGGGTTGGCTACTGCAGCAACTGCACTGAGGCCTGGGAGTTAAAAACGAGTGTTTTTTAACTCCAGTGGTGCTCATCTATTGGCCTGATTGTAATCACAGCCACCTTAACTTGTAACTGATCCTGTCCTCCCTGCAGCGTGGCTGATGCTCGCTCGGGTATCAGATACTGCTCTCTGTGTTTGCTTCTGTTATCACCCACCATCAGCAGGTCTCTTTAAAAGCCCAGCTCTGACCAGACACTGAGGAGAAAAGACAGATGTTGTTTATCCTCTTCCCTCCAGTTGACCAGCCCTTTCACATCACCATAAAATGCCATTGAGAGCTGGTTCTCCTAACCGAGGCTGAAAATCCCTGTGGCACACCTGAGCGTTTGGCAAACCAGGCACTCCCAATTAAACACACACAGGCACACAGCCTCAACATACCTCCAGCCTGACACCCGTCCCCCTCCTAACCCGCCAGCCTGCACGGCTTTGGGAAATCTGCTCACAGGCCTAAAGCTGAGGGGGCTGCGCTCAGCCGCTGCCCTGACCCTGAGGGGATCTGTGTGGACTTGGCGTGGCTCTGACGGCCGATGGTCTCTCATTTCCTCACTTCAGGGGCTGGCTCTGGGTTGTAGCTGTGGACAGCTTGGAGAAGGGTGCTGTGTTATGTCTAGATTCTGGACTAAGCTTAAGGTTTAGGGAGGGTAGGAGATGGTGGTGGCCTGAGATCTGAAAAGGTTGGGTGGCCCTTAATTTCAGGATTTCAGGTAAGGTGATTCTGGCCGGTGACCTCCAGAATGTGCAGCCTGTCTCTTATACACAT